>NC_134713.1:86296359-86599390 GCF_049634645.1 Pelodiscus sinensis | reverse complement strand
AACTGAGGAACGGGGAGAGCTCATGCATGCGCAGTGCTGGTAACCTAAGAGTGCACAGCTGCAGACGTGTGTATGCGCAGCCCCACTTTGGGGATTGTTACTCTCTCCTGCCAACCAGAGACCTGTTAGGTTAGTTAGATCTCCTGCCAACCAGAGACCAGTTAGGACTGCTGTTCTCCTGGTAGATTTTCCTGTATTGGAAATCTCAGTTATATATGTTGATGGTAGCTGGTGAATACTACCATCCATTCTGAATCAAAATCTGGCATTTGTATAATAACTGAAGTGTTCTTTTTCTATCTTGGTTATTTTAAACACATGAAATATTTTACTCCAGCTTTGCTGCTGCTTTTCTGCTTTAGAGAAGTGCTAAGAATGAAACTATGATCTTGCAGATAGGCATCAGTTAATAGAAAATAAATGGAAATACAATTAAAATAAGATGTATACTGAGTAGATCTGAGTTAAAATCATCATTTTGGTTCTGTATTTCTTTGTTATAATCACTTGGATATGCAAGTATTAAATTATCATGAATATAGCTCTTGAATGTTTTCTGTTTTCAATAGAAACATACTGAGAACACTGACTAACAAGTACAAACGTCAGATAATATGTATTCCCTAGTTTACAGTTAATATTTTGTGAATGCAAAATGAAAAGCTAATCAGATGTAAATCATGATGTATTTTATTTCTGCAATAAAAGAGAATGGAAGTAGCAGCAAGAATGTTAGTGATATATTGTTTTTCCATAAATAGGGCAATTTTTCCACTTTTTCATGTGATGTTTTAGAAGTGGTCTCCAACCCTTTTAACTACGAGATCACGTTTTCAATTTAAGTGCAATGTAAGATCTACCTCAAACCCAAATACCTTTGCCCTCCTTGAAATGAGAGTGAAGGACAGTGTGTGTTTGTGAGAATGACAGACACGCTCAGGCTATGTCTAGACTGCAGGCTTCTTTCAGACATACCCCCAGGCTGTGTCTAGACTGCATCCCTTTTTCGTAAATCCCCCCTCCCCCCCCCGCTTCATTAGCATAAAAATGGCTGCTGCTTTTTTCTGGCTTGAGCTTTGCCGGAAAAAAGCACCAGTCTAGATGCAGATCTTTCGTAAAATAAAGCCTTTTCCGAAAGATCCCTTATCCCTCTTAAAATGAGGGATTTTATCCAGCAAAGCTCTGAACTGGAAAAAAGCGGCAGCCATTTTTATGCTAATGAAGCGGGGGGGGATTTAAATCCCCGCTTCATTTGCAATTGTGATATGTCTAATTTGCATCCCTTTTACGAAAAAGGGATGCAGTCTAGACACAACCCCAGTGTGTGAGAGTGACAGAGATTTTTATTGCTAAGCTCCCTCCATCCCCTTTTCTCTGTGTGGAGATAGGGTACACAAGTGGGGGGAGGAGGGACACCCTGACATCAGTGTACCCTGCACAGCAAGCAGGAGTCTCCCGGAGGGCAGCTGCAAGGCAGAAAGTAGAAGCAGCAGGATAGTGTGTGGAGGGGCAACTGAAGTGCCAGCACTTGATTGCTTCTCAGCCAAATCAGTCAGGATCACCTGTCAGAGGCTCCAAGATCTACCGGTAGATCCCGATCCACTCGTTGGTGACCAGTGTGTTACAGTAACCTCATTTCTAGGCAAAAATATAGAAAACATTACAATTTCTTGATGATACCTCAGATTGTGCATCAGATAATGTCAAGCTAGAAAGACAACATTAACATTATTAATTTTGCCCGATGATGTACAAGAAAATTGTGCTTGGCTTGCTGCTATGTGTTCTGGAGGTTATTACTTTTACCTTCCAAAATGTTCTGATATAAAAAAATGGATTCATTGTTTTAATTGCATGCAGAATCTTTTGTTGTCTTTGATCTTTGCATAAAATTTGACTGAACAGTACGTACAGTAAAAAAATATAAATTGGGATTTTTATCTTGAATCTTTTTCAATGGAACTTAATTAGCCGTTACTTCACTAGCTTAGACAGTGTTGACACTTCAGTACATTGATTGTCTTATTAATTCCACATCATCTTTGTTTTGGTGAGGTACAGTCAGCAGACCAAGCTGACCAGCATATGTTTGTTAATTTTTTTTCCAGTTTAATATAAATTTTAAATCTGTAGGGAGCTAGTATCTAGTAAGGATGTTAAATACCGATTAATTTACTAGTCAAGAAGTCGATAGAATTTCCACTGACTACTCAACTAGTCAACGGGCACTTCTGCATTTCAAAATTGGAACTCTGCATGCAGCTCAGAGCCCACGGGAAGCTCCACGTGGGCTCTTCCACTTTGAAATGCACAAGAGCCCAGGGGACTTCCGTCTGGCACTAGGCTGCATGCGGCGTGCCAGCTTTGAAATGTACAAGAGTCCCCAAAAGGGGCTCTTGCGCATTTCAAAGCACCAGCGCTCACATGAGCTCCATGCGGCACTGCCGCTTTGAAACACTGTGGCAGCGTTTCAAATGGGCAGCACAGCATGGAGCCCAGAGTCAGCTCCGCGTGGCACTGCCGCTTTGAAACGCTGCGGCGGTGTACCCCAGGCTCCGTGCGGCACTGCCACTTTGAAGTATTCCCTCTTTCTCCCCCTTTGCTGCCTCTATCTGATAGAGGCAGCAAGGGCGGGAGGGAAGCGATCAGTCAACTCAACTATCTGATAAGCATTTACTCATTGGATAGTGACTAGTCCTTAACATCCTTAGTGACTAGTGATATGACCCTGAGAAAACAGACTAATTATTAAAGGGGTATAATGGGATGCTTTGTCTCCTAGTTATTTCTAGATTTTTAAAAACATAGATGCTGTAACAGTTTTTATAGCGGGAGTACTGAAAGCCATTATGCAAAATTGTAAATCTAACACGTATATTTTAAATCATTTTTTTAAACTTTGAAATCTTATATGCTTATCCTGGTCTGCCTTAGTCTGTATTTATAGATTCCTAAATCATGCTGTAATTTCAATGTTTGTGTCCTTATACAGGCTGTTAAGTGTGCTGTGCTGTGATCTAGATACACTTATACTTTTGGAGTCTCAATATAAAGTATCACAAGTGCTTCTAAATGCCCAGAAGGAGAACATTGTAGAAACTTCTGAAGGACCTGGGTAAGAAATTATCAGTATAAATATGATGTTATTTAAACTCAGTCCAGCAAATACTTATATATTTAAATAGCTTTACTCATACAAATATTTCAGCTGATACCAATTAGATGCCTAATATATGTGAAATTACTTATATTCATGTTTGCCAGATTGATCTTTAATAATAAAAAATACAAAATTAACAATCTGAAAAAGGAAATATGTTGGCTCTAGTTTATTTAATGTACAACAATCTTAAAGTCTACTTGTAATAATAATTGGTGCAGCATTTTCAGATAGAAATGTGATTTTCAAGTTATTTTATTAAGGACATTACATACACCTTGAATTTCCCTCTTTGTAACGTTAGCCATTCTCCCTTCTCTTATGACTTCTAATTGTTAATTATCAAAGTACAATTATCTTGTGTGAATAGACCACATTCTTCTTAAAGAGAGGCTTACTGTGCAGCCTCACACAGCATAAAGTGATGAAACACTGCAAAAATTAGAAGTTATTTCTCAGTAAGTTGCACATTAAGAACTTGTCACAGTGTTTACAAATCTGATGAGTATAGAACTGAGGCTCTGGTTAGTCTCCTGTCTAGATCCTTTACTGGTGCATACCACTTGAGGCAGGGTTTGTTATCTGTGTAAATAATGGCCACACACTGTACTTATTGCAGATTTCATCTGTGAAAAGTCTTTTTTTTCTTTCTAAAACAATTTTATTTTGGGCTAGATTGTGACTTTGGGCAAAACTTTGGACAAGGGATGGCATGTAAACTCTGAATCACTATGCCCTCCAAGCTTTTCTTTGTTCCTGGAGTTGTAATTTTCTTCAGATCTAAATAAGCAACAAATTTTAGAACCCCTCTTTGGGGTTAGGTGCTCTAGCCACTGAGTTGGCAAGTATAACTAAGGGACCCCCAAATTCTTCATCCCAACTCACTTGCTGGCTTTTCATCTGCATCAGGTAGGAAGTAGGCATGCAGAGTCCACTTATTCTTACATTCCCAAGTTCTCAGGTTTCTTTAATCATCTTAGGCACAGGTGGGCAACAGTTTTTGATGGAAGCTACTCCAAAAAATTGGTAAATGGTAAAGAGCCACACTCCTCCATGATATTAATGAAGGGGGTGCAGGGTCTGGGATGAAGGTTGGGTGTAGAAGGGAATTTGGTGTAAGGGATTGGGATGCAGGAGGAGAAGCAAGGTCCAGCAAGGGATACAGGCATGAAAGCAAGAGAGGATTCTGATTTGAAGGAAGTGCATAGGAGGGGGTACAGGATCTGTGAGGGGGTTCTGACCTAGTGGAGGAGGGTCTGCAGGAGTTTGGGCTGTGACCTAGGGCAGGAGATTAGGGTGTAGGGTCTAGGAAGGGGGTTGAGTTTTGGAAAGGAGTCTGACCTGGAGGAGGAGTGTGTGAGGGGGATGCAGGTTGTAGGAGAGGGTCGTGACATGGGGTAGGGATGCGGGGGTTTGAGTTGTGACCTGACGCAGGGAATTAGGTGCAGGGTCTGGGAGGAGGTATGGGTGAAGGAGCAGGAATTAAGAGATTTTGGGTTGTGACCTTGGACAATGGTACAGGAGGCAGGGATCAGACGAAAGGAGAAGGTGGGATGACTAGTACATACTGTGTCTGGGAGGCCCTTACCTAAGCTGCTCTTGGCCAGAAGCTCAGCAGATCCCTCAAACAGTCTTCCTGCCTTCTGCATTCCCACACGCCACTCAAAGCAGCCAGCTACAGGGACCAGAAGCTTCTGAGTGCCATTAGCTCCAGGTGTGTGGGTGGGGGGAGGGGAAGGGGAGTACTTTGTGCACTCTCTCTGCCGCAAACATGTCCCAGGAAGCTGTGAGATTGTGCTGGGGCAGGAGGCAGTTCACAATGCCTCTTTCCACCCCTCAATCCCAGCTTATGGCACTCAGAGAAGTACATGGCTCCCACAGCCAGCCACTTTGAGCAGTGTGTGGTGTCAGGAATGGCAGGGAGCCTGCTCAGCAGTCCCACTGAGCCAGGTGCCAGATCTGGCATCCTGTCAGACCGGATCTGGCCCGCAAGCCGTATTTTGCCCATTCCTGATCTAAGGAATGTGAGAATTGTTCTTAGTACCCAAATAGTAGCTGAAAACCCATGCTGTGGCATGGGTGTAATTCGTAAAGTCAAAATGGCTTTGCTACTCAAGTTTCTGGTGTGAAGAGTGTAGAGTGTGTTGTTTCATAGGCTTCTGTTTATTTGTGTTGGTGATGAAAGAGAGTTGCATACATTGCAGTGTAGGTCTGTGTGCATTTGAGGATACAGGCAGTCCCTGAGTTACGCGGACCCGACTTATGTCGGATCCGCAGTTACGAACGGGGCTTTTCTCGCCCCGGAGGACTGGAGCGGCGGGACGCCCAGATGCACTGCAGTCCTGCCGCCCTCATCCTCCGGGGCGAGTAAAGCTGCTCCGCGTCTCCCTGGTCTGCTGGGGGGGGAGCCCCCCCCCCCCCCCAGCAGATCAGGGAGACGCGGAGCAAAGCCACGGAGCACGCCCGCAGCGGAGCAAAAGCCGTGATGGAGACGGAGCAAAGCCGTGGAGGACGCGGGCAGTCCCGCCACCCGCGTCTCCCTGGTCTGCTGGGGGGGGGGGGGGAGTGCACCTAGTGCCCCTCCCCCCAGCAGACCAGGCTTTTCTTGCCTACGCCTGGGGTAGAGCAGCTGGGGCGCTGCCGGGTTGGTCCCGCAGCGCCGCTTCTCGGCGCTACTGTACCAACCCGGCAGCACCCCAGCTGCTCTGCCCCAGGCGTCCTGATTCAGCCGCTGCTGGTCAGTTTCAGCAGTGGCTGAATCAGGACGCCTGGGGCAGAGCAGCTGGGGTGCTGCTGGGTTGCTCCAGTAGCGCCGAGGAGCGGCGCTACTGGAGCAACTCAGCAGCACCCCAGCTGCTCTGCCCCAGGCGTCCCCAAGTCAGCCGCTGCTGAAACTGACCAGGGGCTGACTACAGGAAGCCCGAGGCAGAGTTGCTCTTCCCCGGGCCTCCTGGAATCAGCTGCTGATCAGTTTCAGCAGCAGCTGACTTGGGGACGCCTGGGTTTCTTAAGTTGAATCCGTATGTAAGTCAGAACTGGCGTCCAGATTCAGCCGCTGTTGAAACTGATCAGTTTCAGCAGCGGCTGATGCCAGTTCCGACTTACATACAGATTCAACTTAAGAACAAACCTACAGTCCCTATCTTGTACGTAACCCGGGGACTGCCTGTATTACATGTGCTGGATGTGTTGTTTTGTCTCTGGAGGGCTATGCTGGGAAATTTGTGTTCGTTTGTGTGGGTTGCAAGTGAGGGGTGTATGTTGTCAAGAGGATTTGGGATTATTGTGTGTGCTGGTTTTGTTGTTGTGTGGGTGTGTTACATATGGCAGTTGTGACAGATAATTCACCGTCTGCTTAGTCTCCTACAGCCAATGAAATTCTTGCATGCAAATTAGCTTTAAGGTGGCGATTGATCTAATTACCCCTGATAATTCAATGATTTAAGATGCTTGGCATGAAATAGATGGCTGCTTTGAAGTCACATAGATATAATTCATAAAGTCAAAATGTCTGTGAACTTAGACACAATCTACAGATCCCAGTGATGACTAAACCTGGTGTGATGTTCTCAACCAAAAGAAGTCTCAGCCATGCTTGTTGCTGTTGATTCAAGCTTACTTCACAGCCTTTCGAGTCTTAGAGTGACAATCCTGGAATCTATTTTATAGAGTTTTCTTTACACAAATATATATTCCTAGTCACAATCTAGTTCTTTGATTATATAGTGCCCCTAGAATTACTAGCATTCCTGAATATTTTCTGAGAGCAACACTCAAAGATAAATTCCATTTGTTTGGTTGTTTTTTTTTTCAGAAATTTTATAATTGATGGACTATCGGTAGAGAGAAACCATGTTCTTGTTAGGATAAATCTTTTGGGAGGACCAATGGAACGGATTTTGCCTCAAAGAGTACTAAATAAGGTTAGAAGGAAAAGTTTTAGTTGTTTTTGTGTTGGTTCTAGTACTTATGTTTTCTTACTGCTAATTCACAATATAAATGTTATTTAGTATCAAGAGACAATTGCCTGCATATAAAGAGTGTTAACGCTTTCCATTGTAGAAAAAGAGATTTGCATCACAAAGATGGTGGGGTGGTATTAAGTGCTGAGGTAATGTCATGTTCATGTAAAGTTTTTTTTTAATATAAATCTGTTTCTTTAACTGTGGAAATGATTTTTTTAAAGATCTTTAATGGATTTGTATCTGTAATGTCTTCTTTTTATTAGATGGTTTTACCTACAGGAATAGTTTGGTAGGGGCATGAGAGTATGTTCCCCACAAACTGCACGCCATGGGTAGGTATGGAATTTGCCCTGCTAGTGTGACCCCACTGGCCTGGATGAAACTGCCATGTCAAATATATGCCTGTTTACATTTCATCGGCACTATCAAATACCTGTAGCTCTCATCAGTATTGTCACAGTGCAGTGTTTATTAAGTAGGTTCTTTGGTTAAGTGCTATGATTTTCTACTGATTGTCATTCTTGTAAGGAGAAGATGGAAATTACTGTCAGCACAGAAAAGGCAACTAGATCAATAAAATAAATTGGAAATACAGTATTTCTTTTAAAAGCTACAATTTCCCTTTCAGTGAACAAAATAGTAAAATCAAAGTTCTTAACAATAGTTACCAGAGCAAGTTGGTAAAATCTTCTGGCTCAAATACTTACTGAATTACATATTTGTTATTTTAATTGTAGAAAATCATATTGGTAAATTGTAGTGTCAATAATTTTGGCAAATCTGTTGCAGATTAAATATACAATAAGCAAGCTTCACTATGTGCATATATAGTGTTGAGAGGCAGAATTGAACCTGGGACCTCTGGAGCTTAGTGTATGAGCCTTGCTTTACTGCTTGTAAACAGCTTGTAACAGGCTGGTGCTCTGTTAAAGTCATAGAGCAAACTCATTCTTTCTCTCTATAAGTGGTCTGAGGGCTACATGGGACAATGAACAATACCCAGTAAGAGAGTGTATTACATATGAGTTGTGTAAACTGCTATTAATTTATCTTCTAATATGAGTTTATGGGGTTTTTTTTCTAGGGCACTGATCCATATCCCTGGCCAATGTTTTCATCGTACCCCTTGCCAAGGTGCTATCTTTCAGAAGCTACTAGGAAAACTGATGTTAGACAAGGTACTACATATATTAACGTTTCAGATGCCAAATAAACATGCAGTTTATTTTCATTCTTTTCTCAGAATGAAATCTTATGAATAATCTGGAATTTATATTATTGGAACCATTTGTGGCCAAATGAGTTAATTTATTTTTAATTGTGTGGCTTTGTATACCAGCAATTCTGAAGAACTCTGTTTAGAATTTATTTCTTATTCAAACTTCAAGATTAACCTTGTGATTAATTTTAGGTGGTGATACATGGGACATATATACATAATCTTGTCTGGCAGCTGGGGTAAAACAATATATTTTAGTTACAGGATTTCTTGTGTATTGTGTTCTTGATTTGTGTCTGTTTGCAGAGCCTACTGGTATATGAAATAGAGTTTATAGCAGTTGATTCCTTCATTGAAAATCAGTGTGGAATGTATGTTAAGTGAGTACAGGTTGGATCTCTGTGGTCCAGCACTCTTGGGACTTGGCTGGTACTGAATAAGGAAATTTGCTGGACCAGGGGAGGTCCCCTGTCACTGGCCTTCTGGGTATCCGCCGACTGCTTCTCGCCCCAGCAACACCCACTGCCTTCACCCAGCTGTGCTGCCAGCCCTAGTTGGACCCCTCAGCCCTGGGACTCCCAGCTATGCCACCTGAGTCCCCTGCCACAGGGCTCCTAGCCACTCCATGGAGCTTCCTGCACTGCCTAAGCCCCTGCCGTGCTCCTGACTGCATCACCTGAGCCCCTGCTGCAGGACTCCTTATGCCACCAGAACCCCCTGCCTCAGGGCTCCCCCTTGCTACATGGGACTCCCCAGATCGCCTGAGCCCATGTCATGCACCTGGCTGCACCACCAGTGTCTTGTACAGAGCTGCTCCCTGTAGCGATGTTCTACCAGCAGAACCCTAACTTCTCCCTAAGTAGCGCATTGCTACAGAGAGCAGCTCTATACAAATCACTGGAGCTCCCCACACCACCTGTGCCCCTTGTGCTGCTGGACTCCCTGCACTGCCCAAGCCCCATCCACAGGACTCCTGCCAGTCCACAGATGTTGCCGGACTAGAGAGTCCCAATTTAGGGAGTCATAACCTGTAGTCCGTTGTGGGTTTAAAGTATATACAGAAATCATTTTAAGATTTTATAGTATACTAGAACTTGGTGAAAAATTTATAATGAATAATTCCTCATGTGGAATTTGCCTGTTTGGTTATCTGTGAGCTGTTTGCAATATCCTCAGATGTATTAATGATGAGAAAATATTGGTAATTTTTTTTCAGCAAATAGTTCTTGATTGGTCATTCATGAATATTCAACTTGGTGAGAATGCTCAGAATTTAGACTAAGCAAACTAATTTCATAACTTACATAGTGTAAGTTCTTCTTTGAGTAGTGTCCCTGGGGTGCTCCATTGTAGGTGTCAGGCTGCCCTGGTGCCGCAGGTCGGAATTTTCCATGGTAGCTGGTAGAGCTGTGCATGTGCACATGCACGTTCATGAGACACCTCGTTCTGTTTTCGCCTTGTGCTTCACGTGTGGCCTGACCCCCCTTCAGTTCGTTCATTGCTGCCCTCGGCTGTAGATGGACCTCATATCTCTCCTCAGAGATTACCTCAGGATCATTAGTATCGGTGCCTGCCACAGTGCTAGCACCGACGAAGTCACGTGAGCTGGATCAGTCTTCCATCGTGCCTGCACCATCAGCACTGAGTAAACCTCTTGTGCTAAGACCCATTCCAAGTCGAACTGAACACCGCCCAGAGCTGATAGCCCAGAACCAACTTTCTCACCGACACCAACACCAACTTTATCACCCTCATCAGCACGGCATTCAGTGGCACTGATAGAGCGCCTTCCTCAAGCTCAGTGCTCATGGTCCCAACATGCTTTCGTGCATGCTGAGGTGTTACCCAGAAACTCAGTAATGATTAAATTTAAAACTAGGATCTGGTTGGAGTTTGTTCCTGACACCAGAAGAGCAGGGGTCCCAACACTGTATCTGTCACCAGTGGATAATTGCCCAATGAAAACACAACTCAGGTATCTTTAACAAATCTATTAAAAGAATTTGGAACAGTACACAGCATATAACTATACAAAACAACAGTAAAAACCCCAGTACACCAGTTAGAAATCCAACACCGCTCAAAATAGAAGAAAAGAAGATAGGAAAGTTCCCCTAACAAACAGGTAAGTTGAATATTACGGTATCGGATGGAAGAAGAGCTGTGACCTAGGACCTGTAACTGATTAGCAAGCACTCTGCTGCCCAGGAGGAACACTCGATGATCCCTCAATGTCACTCAGGGCTACCCACGGACTCCTTTGGATCATAGAAGGCTTTCACCAGGGCCAGCTCTAGGTTTTTTGCTGCCCCAAGCAAAAAAATTTTGGGCCGCTCTCACCCCCCCCCCCTTTTTTTGTTGGCTTTTACACACATTTGCACTTTGCGATGGTTTTTTTATTGTTTTGTTTTTTTGACTTTAAAATTTTTAAAAAAAGAAAAGAGAAAATTTGTAGTTAGTGAAATAAAACAATTTAATATTAACAAAAATCACAATTACAAACATTACTGGTAATGTTAAAAGAATGCGTAATGCTCTAGCAGTGTTTGGAGTGAAAAAATCATTTCTTGCTATGAATTCTAATACTTTTAGAGACGTTTTAGGACTTACTACGTCAGATAAAACTATTAATTCATCATACAATTCTACTCCATCAGTGTCAGCAGCGTTATCACTACTGAGCACTAAATGTAGGTCCTGACAGTGCTTCATGAGGACTTTAAAAAACTGATATTTAATATTTCCAATATCGTATAATTCAAAAATTTCACAAAGACCATGTAACTGATCAAATCTGTCTTCAATGGAAGTTATAGCTACATCCAAAATACAATAGAAACACTCACCTTTAAACCTTTCTTTTGGATCAAGAATAGGATCATCATGAGCCTCATAACATGACTGTCTTGGTTTTTTTTGAGGACTAATTGTTGAGGTGCAAACGTCGGTTCAAAATCAAGATCTTCTGCTATTATTGTTGGTTCTTTGACAGTTTCTTCAAATTCTTCATCGGAACGGTATTTTTAAAAATATTCCAGCATTTTATTCAAAATCGCCTTTGCTTCGGATATGTCTATTAGACATATCCGAAGCAAAGGCGATTTTGAATAAAATGCTGGAATACTTTTAAAAAATACCGTTCTAATAGTTATGTTCTGCATAACTTTGTTGGCCAAATTAATTTGATTTAGAATATTATGCTAAATCACTTTGCAACATGAAAATTGAAATTGCATCATTTTTTGAGCCAATGTTTCAGCTTCATGTCGAAATGAAGGATCATATGACAAGTCCTGGCTTATTTTGAATAGTGCATCGTAAATCTCTCCTGATTTGTTCAGTTTTGCTCAGATCTTGAGTACAATCAACTATAATTGAGTAATATTTGGCGTGTTTCAAATCCGATAAAATTTCATTATGCACTCCATTAGAAATTAATTGTATTAAATCATTTTGTGTATTTTTCCCAAATAATGGGTGTGAATCTCTACATTTTTCATTCTTCGTACATGCTCACCCATAACACTATCAAATTTTGCCAATAATTCAACCCATTTCAAGAAATTTCCA
Organism: Pelodiscus sinensis; assembly: GCF_049634645.1. NCBI lineage: Eukaryota > Metazoa > Chordata > Testudines > Trionychidae > Pelodiscus > Pelodiscus sinensis. The sequence continues at coordinate 86,587,476 of NC_134713.1, read as the reverse complement.
TTGTTATTCTCATATAAAATGTCCGAGGATCCACGGAATGCGAGGCACTGTTTGGCTAGGAAATTAATGATTGCCAGTAAACGTTCCAACATAGCTTGCCAACGTAGAATTTCTGAATTTAGTAGATGTTGCTGTAATGCATCAATTGTTGTACCGGAACATAATCTGTTTGAGAGCTCAATCCAATTGAGGGCTTGGCCCTCTCCAGGCGCTTCCTATGGACAAGCACCCCTCACTTCTGACCAACAGCTCCCACAGCCAGCCCATCCCTGCCCCCCATCTGCTAGTGCCCCTCACTCCTGACCCACAGCCCTGCCAGTGCCCCTCACTCCCAACCCACAGCCCTGGACATCCCCGCCTCGTTCTCCCCCTCCCCCCGCCGACTGGGGGCCAGTACCTGGAGGCTGACCTGTCCTGACAAATTTCCTCGGGGTCTCCCTGGAGGAGCTTGGTGGCCTGCTTGGCCTTGCGCTGGAGGTTGCTGATGAAGACGGGGAGTTATTATTTCAAAATAATTTTCCTAATACAGACATGCTTTTAAAGAGACAAGGCGGTGAGGTAGTATTTTTTATTGGACCAACTTCTATTGGTGACAGAGACAAGATTTCCAGCTCACACAAAGCTCTTTTTCAAGAGTGGGAAATGTACCTTAAATCTCTACCTTATTGTTCTTATAGAAATAGGCTACTTTCTAATTGTGGTTTGAATGCATGAAAAACAATTAACACAAATAGTTAAGGAAATATAAACTAAGTACCAAATATAGAAGGGAGAACTTGTGCCACATCTAAAACTCAAGTGGTTTACAGCTATACCTAATCAATCTTCAAATCAATTACAATCAGCTAACAATACCTCTGAGACTTAAGGAAAAAAATTAAAATAAAAAAATAAAACAGCATTAAAACAGCATGGCCCTTTTCAGAACGAGTACAGGAACAGGGGAGCGGTTGAGCACTAAGACCCAGGGGAGGCATTGTTTCCCTTTGGTCTTTAGGCTTTTTGCCGGCAGCCATTTTCTGTTCTTGTTCAAGCCAAAACGCAGGAACCTGGTAAGCAGGGGGTCTGTAGGACTGGGGTGGGGAGGAAGGCCGGGGGCTGAGTGTTTGTAGGGTTGCCAGTTGTCCAGTATTTTTACCTCCTGGCCAGGAAGAAAAATCAGAAAATACTGGACATATCAGGTGTCCGGTATTTTCTGAATTTTTTTAACAGACAGGAGGCGAAAATACTGGAGTGTCCAGGTCAGTACCGGACACCTGGCAACCCTAGGCATTAGCACCCTGTGAAAAGGGAGAGGAGCAGAGAGCTTATAAGAAGGAGCAGTACGGCCCCTTGGGGCAAAGAGAGACTTGCCCGACCCCCACCGCAGCCTGTCCTCAGGAAGAAGGGATCCGAGGATGTTGGGGGTCCTCATTTTTGCATAGTTCCCCTTTCTGAAATTAAATGCCACAGTGTTCGGATGCTGAGCTGTTCTTCCCACCACAGGAATGTTAAATGTTGTTATATTATGGTCACTATTTCCAAGCAGTCCCGTTATATTTACCTCTTGACCAGATCCTGCACTCCACTCAGGACTAAATCGATAATTGCCTCTCCCCTTGTGCGTTTCTGTACCAGCTTTTCCAAGAAGCAGTCATTTAAGGTATCAAGAAAATTTGATCTCTGCATTTCGTTCTGAGGCAACGTACCCAGTCAATATGGGGATAATTGAAATCCTCCACTATTATATAGTCCTTATTTTGATAGCCTCTCTAATCTCCCTTAGCATTTCATAGTCACTATCACTGTCCTGGTCAGGTGGTTGATAATAGATCCCTATTGTTATATTCTTATTAGAGCATGGAATTACTTTCCATAGAGATTCTATGGAACATGTTGATTCATTTAAAATTTTTACTTCATTTGCTGCCCCATGCAACCATATATAAACCTGAGATGTTTCAGGAATGTTTAATAATACGAGAACGTTGTGATGGTCCTGGCTATAGACCAAACATTGTTCTTTATCCAGAGACTATTATTAGAATCATAACAGAAGTCATCTAGAGCAAACAGAAGCAATAACAATCACTTCTAAAGAAACATATGAATTTTAGCAAGGCAAATTTACAAAGAGTTGTGTAGTGTTAGTCCCCAGTAGTGCAGAAAGTGTTTAGAAATCTTTTCTTCCCTTTCCATGCATCACAGTGCCCCCTCCCTTTTTTTTCAGCATGGTTTGGATGCTGATGGCAATGGGATAAGAGGCAGTTGCTGTTCTACATTGTTAGGGCTTCTCATGTACAAAAAGTGTTTAGGGCCTAGGAATTGTATTCCTTATGATCTCCAGCAGTCACCCTGGGTATGTTTACACTACAGCGTTATTTCGAAATATCTTATTTCAAAATAGTTAATTCAGAATAAGTTATTTCAAAATAACGCGTCTACACATAAAATGCATTTAGAAATAGTGTTTTGATATTTCGAAATAGTGTGTCTACACCGATTGGACGTGGAATCGCATTTAAGGGCAGCTGAAACTGGTTCCAGCAGGGCACCAGGTCAGTAGTTGCTTTGTGTGGCTGCTGTCTGAGGCTATCTGAGGCTTGTGCTTAAAGGGACCCCTCTGGACAGCCGGTTCTCAGGTTTTCCTGCTTGCTTGCCTACCTTGCTGAGGGACAGCAAAGCATTTTTTTTCTCTGATTGCTTTGTTTCCCTGACTCAGGACACCAGCACTGGGCACCATGGAGCCAGAGCTGCCTCAGGGCACTCTGGTGTTCATTTTGGATGTCTTGCTGCAAGCCTGGCAGCAAGTACTGGAGATTGTGGGTGCAGAGGCCTCGGCGTCCTTGGGGGGGAGAAAGAAGCGGGAGAGGGAGCAGGAGTGGGAGGAGGCGTGATAGCTGTAGTGGCAGCACAGGCTGGAGTGGCAGCAGGCAGCAATCTCTGCACCATGGTCTGCAGGTGGTTGCAGATGGCACTACCCTGGTCATGCAGCTCCCGCAAGCTCTCCCGCCGCAGCTGGAGGTCTTCCTGCACCCAGTCTCCTGAATGTGGACTTACCTTTGCAGTAACCCCAGGTGCTGCCGTTGGTATCCCTCCTGGTTCTGGTTGCGCCTGCTGGCCCGGGTGCGGGAGGTTGTCCTGGGCAGGTTGGTGTGCCCTGCACTTACAGCTGGTGCAGCTGTGGAGAAACTAGAGCGGTGGTCAGTTATCCCTGTGGACACAGTGGGTGAAGCCTAGCCCCCCTCTGCAAGGTGAGGACAGAAGGTCTCCGCACCATCATGTCTTGCTATACCCAGGAGTGTGAGCTCGCCTGGGACTGTACCTATGCCCCTGTGCTGTATATAGTGCAGGTGTGTGGGGGGGGGGAGGATGTGTCCTGCCTCTGAGTAGAGGGGGCTTGTGGAGGGAGGGCATTGTGCAGTGTGTCCCTCCCTGGGGTACAGAGCATGTCAAGTGCCTTCATACATACATGTGTGTGGGTAACGGGCCATGTGCCCCGGCTGGCACAGCACATGCACAGGTTGCTGCATGATCCGTTCTTAGCAAGGCCCACATGCGTGGTCCCTGGCCTCCCTCTCCTCCCCCCTCCCAACCCCGCATAAGGGGCCAGTGATGGCACTCACATGTCGAGGCCTCCCTGGCTTCGGAAGACAGCAGTGATAGTGCTGCTGGTATGCCTCGAGGGTCCAGGGTGAGTGCCACGCTCCTTCCAGGCTCCTGTGACTCCTGGCCCTCATCATCCTTCTCCTCTGTGCCCTAGTCAGGGCCCTCTGCCCCAGGGTCGATGACCACCTGGGGGCACAGACTGTCTGGCCCCCCGAGATGCGGTCCAGGGCCTCAAAGTAGCTGAAGGGGTCTGGGTCTGCCCCTGATTGGGAGCTTCCCCCTGTGGCCCTGGCATAGGCCGGTTTCAGCTCCTTTATCTTCATGCGCACCTGCTCCTGGGTGCTCATGTGGCCTTTGGTGGCCAGGCTGTCAGCCATCCATCTGTAGATGGCTGCATTCCTGCGCATAGTGCAGAGATCATGGACGTTGGAGGATTCCCCCAAACCTCAATGAGGTCCATGATCGCCGCACTGCACCAGGATGGCGCCCACCTTTTCCGGCCTCTGACAGGCTCCTTGGAGCTGCCAGACTGCTCCTGGGGAGCGGTGGAGGGCTGGCTGGCGGGCTCATGCTGGCAGCTGGGTCAGGGGCAGCACCTGTGGGCTCTGGGCTGGCAGACCTGGAGCTGGCACAGGTGCTGTGGCCAAACAGACTCTATCCCTTTAAGGGCTCTGGGGTTTGGGGGGGGGGGAGGAGAAGAGTTTTCCTGGTTTGGCCTAGAGTGGCCACCAGGGCACCCTGGGAAGGGCTGGAGGCCCCCTATTTCAAAATAAGCATCTAGACAGCGCTTATTTTGATTTAGCTATTTCGAATTTGGCGTTATTCCTTGTAGAATGAGGTTTACCAAATTTGAAATAAGCTCTCCGCTATTTCGAATTTATTTCAAAATAGCGGTTTGCCTGAGTAGATGCTATTAAAGTTAATTTTAAATAACGGCTGTTATTTCGAATTAACTGTGATGTGTAGACATATCCTATGTTAGTAATGGCAAGAAGATAATAATAAACCAAAAAATGGGACTAGTTTTTCATGACAAAACCAGTCAAAAGTATAATCTAAGGGGAAGTCAAAGAAACATGGATTTAAAAACAGCTATCTCTATCTCCTCCTCTTCAGATTCATTTTAATTTGAAAAGGAGTCATTCTTATTTGAAAGATGGTCTCTGTGGTATTAAACTGTGAGTTATGCATCATGTGCTCAGTGCAGGAGCATTTGAAACCAGTATTTGAAACCACTGGTGCATGCATGCTCCCTGGCTCACCATATGCACTCAACTGACAGGTTAAAGGGTTGTGAGGAATGACTGTTGCTTGAATTCCTTCTCACTATTGCCTCGTCTGGGCTAGACCCTTTAGTGTCTGTGTCTTCAGCTTCATTCTGCAAAATAATACTATATACAAACTAGATTACTTTTAACAGCTTTTAATAATTGTTATTGTTCTTCAAATGATTGCTCATGTACATTCCAAGTCAGGTGTGTGCATGCTGCATGCACAGTTGTTGAAAAGCTTGTCCCTAACAGGATACCATAGGTTGGCTGGGAAGACCCCTAGAGTGGCATCACCATCCCCTCCCTCAGTTCCTTCATACTGCCAGTGACGGTTGTTGGAGCTAGCACCTCTTGCCTGAAATGAGCATTCATTCCCTAACCATTGTTTATAGATAGTTCTTAAGTTCAGTAATTAGAAGTTGATAAGTTCTCTGCCAGTGTTCCTTGTGTTTCTCCCGCTCTGGGGTTGGGGCACCCCTTGACTCTACAGCTTTAAGTAGTGCAAAGAGTGCACAACGTTTATTTCTACAGGTGATTTACATGACTTCTGCCTTAAATGTTTGGGAGTGGCCCATGTAGCACATAAGTGCAACATCTGCAGGGCCTTCATTTCGAAAACATGCAGGGATAAAGAGTTTTGCCTCCAAAATATCCTGATGGAGGTTTCCCTGGATCCTTGTTCAATACTGCAGACTTTGGGACTGGACTGGTCTGCCACGCTACGCAGCACACTGTCATCTTTGTGGAGTGCTCTGGCTCTGTGTAAGGAGTCGGAGAAGTCCTCCCGGCACTGACGATCGCCAGTGTAGAAGACTACTTCTTGGCACTGCTCCCATTCTCTGGTACAGAAGAAGTGGCAGAGGCAGAAAAGGGGTAGGTCCCCTACTTCAAAGCCGAAGAAAGTTAAAGGGTCTCGTCCTGAATTGAAGCACCATTCAAAACAACATGCCTTTCTGGCACTGCTGACTCCTGTGCCACAACCGATTCCATCAAGTCCGATACCAGTGTACTCTCTCCATCATGGGATTCAGATGGGGGATGTGGATATGCTGTCCACCTCCAAAAATTATGAGTCTTCCTGGGACCTCATTGAACTAATTTTTGGACATTCAGTGTCTTAGAGTCCCCACCTGCTCCACCAGCATTGTTGCTGATACCAGATCTGGTGCATTCAAGGGGAAAATCCCCTATGTTGAGGAAGTTGCTTTCGCCTCAGCACCATTCACCAAATCAGAGCCAGTCACCTCGGGACTGATCTGAAGAGGGCTCCTGTACAAAGCAAAGTCCTCCCAGTCAGCACCGGACACTAAGCCAGGACCATTCACCTCGGCACTGATGTGGGGATGTCATCAATACAAGGTGTAGTCCTCCTGGTGATCTCACCCCCGTTATCTGTAGGTGAGGATTAGCCTGTCTCCTAGGGCTTGTGAGAGTCCCTTTTCCAGTATAGGTTGTAGATTGTCAACAACCATTAGTTTTCTGTTATTTTCCTTGTTGGGCTTTTCTTGAAGTAGTTGACTTCTGAAAAATTTGATGTTATTTTAAAAAATATGGGGCGTTAAAGCTGAAAGTTCCTGAATAGTAAAATTCTGTAATACCATGATGCAATCCAAGAGTGAATAAGCTAAGATAGATGTCCTGGGGAGCAAGTTTTGCATTTTGTTGTTGCTACATTAAAACCAAATAATCTGCAAAGTCTATTATGGGTAGTGTCATAATGTAGATACCTATCAGGTTCAAAAAGAAGTTTTGAAACATATCTAGGTTTCTCCCCAGTTATAAGAGTTTAAGACCACCAAAATAATTTAAAGTAACTCTGTCTCTTTATGGACAGTCATTAAAAAATGCAAGATGTGCATGTGACGGGGCACTCCCGCCCCGCACTCAGGGTGCCCGGGGTGACGGCGGATGGACACGCTCGGGGGTGGAGAGCCGGCGCGCCGCCGGGGTGGCGGGCCGCGCTGCCGGGTCGGGGCTCGGCGCGGCGAACGACGCGGGGCAAGGAGCGCCTCTGGGCGAGGCCCAAAGAGGAGGGGCTAGAGAGGCACCGGCGTGTGACGTCACAGGGGAAAGGGGCATTGCTGGGCGGCGCCGAGGAGATGACGTGCGGGGACAGGGCCGGAGGGGGATTTAAACCTGGGTCTGGCACCGCGGAGGGGGGGAGGAGAGAGAAATGGAGAGTCAGGGAGCAGGAGGAAAGAGAGGTGAGGCCGGGATACGTGGAGGAGACCGGCCCTTAGGAAGGGCAGAGTAGGAAGCGGCCCAGGGCGGGGTTGTGGAGCCCGTGAGCGGGTGTGTTTTGGGGTACTTCCCCCATCCGCTAGGGAGGGACCGTGAGTCCCTGCCTTCAGGGCCCTGGGCCGGGGTTCGGAGAGGGGATGGGCCCAAACCCCCCTACTCCGTTGGCCAGAGAGGCAGCCTTGGGCGTGCATTGATATAAAAAAGGGACTGTGAACAGGGAGGGTTGTGCCTGGGGCTACAGGACTGTCCCGTATGGCCAATAAACACAGGTGACATTAGCCTTGTTGGTGGTGAGCTAATCGAGACTCTTTTACAGTGCATAACATGATCTCAGCTAGTCAACAGGCAGTTCATTTGGACTTAGTATTAACGAGGTGAGAACACTGATGAAAGCCCTGTTAAAAGGGAATTACAATAGCCAAGTCTTGTCACTCTAAACTCGTGTAGCTGTTGAAAGATAAACACATGAGCACCCTATGAAAACGTGAAAACATCTTCATGACATCTTGGATCTGTAGTTCTCCATGTAAAATTAGTCTAAACATTTTTAGAAGGTTAAACCTGGCTTGTTATGTCAGAACATACCTTTTCAATAATTAGGGTATATGAAGGAGGAAAGCCTTTTCTCTTAGGATGAGCTCTTCTGGTAATCAGACATCTTTATTCACTGGATTGAAAAATGAGGTTCTTGAGATGCAGGCAGAAACATCACCCATCTCCTCATTATGGCAGAAACTTGAGCTGTCGGGATTTACCCAAAGGACATAGTTATGTTCATTGGGTAAATCTATAGTGTTTCAAACTTTTCAAGAAGCTACTCTGTTCAGGCAGGTGCTAGATATTTTTCCATGTGTTTTCTGTTTTGATAGGAAGGGACATGTGAATAATAATATCATAAGAGATTATTCATTTGCATGAATTATCACATCTGAGAGTTAGAGACCTAGAGGTTGAAGCACTAGCTAATAATATATTGTGTGTCTCTTCTGTTAGTGGGAATTTGAAATATAATTTATGATGAAACTTCAAATGACTTAGGTCATTATTTGCATGAGGAAATAAATTATGTAAATTCCATCTGTTTACACTGCAGCGAGGTACCTTGTTACTTTTCTTTTATCTTAAGTGTTCAATTATATATTCAGAAATGTAATCTGAGTTAAAACAGTAAGGGGGAAGTGCTTGATGCACACTGTCCTCTTCTTGTTTAGGGGCAATGTCATATTAGAAATGAGATTTCTTTATCTGTAGTATTAACATTACCATAGGTTATTCAAAGCAAAATAATATTAAAAATAAAATTTACTTGTAATGATTTATGCTTTTAATTTACATTTTCCATTGCCTGTAGCATGCAAACTTACAATTAATAGATAGACTTTTGTCTAATTTTCAGGAGCAGTTTTGATGATAAACATTTTTAGTGTAGATAATCTTCTCATGGATTTTCATTGAAACTTCTTTTTTATTTAGAATTTCATGGATCACCTCATCTTCCAACTTTTTGTTTTTCTATTGTAAATGAAAAGCATCTTCCAGTAACATTTGCTCCTCTGTTGCTGCTAAGACCCCACTGCCAATCTCTCCTCACTGGCTAAGGAACTGTGCAAGGCCTGAGCTTTAGGTTCCCAGCATAGTTCAGGACCTGCGCAAGACTGGAAATACAGCCATGTAGAGTTTATGAAGTTCCTAGAGCAGCAATCCCATCGCTCAGCACTCTCCACATATACCTTATCAGCCCCTACTCCCAAAGTTTCCTTCTTTTTCTGCCTCCAGAAGCCTACAGTCCCTCCCCACAATCGACCTTTTCAGATCCTGTTCCCAACCCCATTTCTCTGCTTAGCACCTTTTACTCTTGCAACCCCTCAGCCATTGTTCCCTGAGCTTCAGCTTTCCCCTCCTTATATGTCGATTTTTTTCCTTCATCTTGTGGAGTGGGGAGCACCTCCTTCCCAAAGGACTTGCCCTTTTTGGATTCCACTTCCCTCCTCTGCCCAGCCCCACACCGTTTACATACTCCTCAATCTTATCATCAAATTATCTTGCTTCTTTCCTCTCTCACTCCAGCTACCAGCTACTTTTATTTTCCTGGTACCCTGCTCAAAACGCTGGACAAAATTATCTTCCTCAGCTGCATTTCTCTTCCATGATCTGGCCGCCTTTCCCTGCTTCTGTCCTTTGTCTACCATTTTAAGAACTTCTGATAAAGATAATTAAGTGGTGACCCAGTTGACAGTCAGGAAAAAACCCTGTATAAAGACCAGTTAAAAATGTGGCCTTAATAAGATTTGTATTCAATAGCTTGTGAATTATAAGTTGGACACTTTGCCCATTAGGCTTATTATTTTGGTTATTATCCATGTGAATTTTCAGGTTTTAAATTAATCACAGTGAGACTTTGCTATTATCCTTTGAATGCAGTGGAAACTCATTCAGATTTTCATAATAAAAGCTATCAGATATAAAGGCTTGTGGCATTTATGTTCCCTAGTTCATGCCAAGACACTTTAGACACAAAAGCTGTCTGAGTAATGGTAGAGTTTGGAGGAGAATTAGAAAGTAGTTTCTTTTATGGAGAGAGATTAATTTAACTTTAGGAGAACTACAGTGTTCTGGTTCAGACCAGTTTCAGACAAACAGTACATATACAAATGCACTGCAGGAAACTGAATCTGAATTCACTTAACCAGTAGAGTACCTCATAGATGCATTATGTAATTGAAGTTCTAACTGACTGCTCACAGGCAGGATACTGTTGCCTAGCAATTTCTGAAACTTAACTATTTTCTCAGAAGTTTCTGTTAACCATTACAATTCACAAGTTAAATCGAGGTACATTGGTTTGTTATAGAATCAAATTAAATATATTTTGCATTGTGGTAATTTAGATAGGAAGAAACCACATTGTCTATTTAACTATAAACTACTGAGAGAGAGCTGGAGTTCAGCTGGGAGGGAAAAAAAGATGGTGATGCTTCTAGAAACTGTATCCATAAAATATATTCCATCCATGTACCAAAATGATTTTAACATGATTGTGTGTGCTTCTTGAGGTTGGCTCCCCATTGGCAGAGCCTAATATATTAGTGAGCTCTGCTTGTCTTCTTGGGTTTGGTTCTTTCACCTTTTTGTTTGGGGAGGCATTCCCTAAACACCATCAATTCATAGCACCAAAATGAGAAGTCACTCACAGTGAGTTGTGCAGATCTGTCCTTTGTTACATGAAAAAGGAAAGTTAACAATGTTGACATAAAACTTAACAATGGTTGTCTGTCCAAGTTAACACTCCAGTGAGCTGAAATAGGGTGGTTTACACCTCACAGCCGTTCACCTTTCCAGAGCCTCTGCAGACTCAAGTAGGCATCTCTACATCAATTACACTTTGTTCATATTTGTGATATTTTTGTTACAACCATGACAGAGATTTAGTTAAAAAAACACAAAAAATGAAAGTTGATGCTCTGGAGAACAGGACAGTATCTTCAGAAATGTGTTTGTATGACATATGGTCTATTTCCTAGCCTTGAGAAAAACTACTGCTTGTGCTGAAATAAGGGTGTTATACACAGGAATGCTGATTAGAGTCTAGTCATTATTTTTTGCCTTGATCAAGTGCGAAGTATTACATCCATGTACCATTGCAAGGAATAGTGCCCATAGATCCCACTGGCTGCTGCTACTTATACATATCAGATATGAGACATGAGCAAGCCAGATTCTAGCTGCTGTTGCAGGGCAAGGTTAAGTGTTTGGGGGAATGAAGTTCCAGGGATGAGTTTAGCACTAATCTACATCTGCATGGTTGAATGTGACTGATGAAGAGACTCCCCTCCCACAAGGTCCTGCTCTTACAGGAAATTCAACACCTCCTGCAAATAGGAGTAATAGAGTCAGTGCCATCAGCTTTGGAAGAGAGAGCATTCTTCCTAACAGAAGAAAAGTGGAGGATGGAGACCCATTTTATACCTAAGGAAACTCAACAAGTACATAACATACAGAGAGTTCAAGATGGTCACGCTAGCAACAATTATACCTGAATGGATCACAGGGATTGACTCTCATCCCTCAACCTTCTGGATGAATATTTCCACATAATAATCTATCCTTCACACAGAGACGCTTTCTATGTTTCATAATGGGCAAACAACACTATCAGTATTGCATCCTCCCATTCAGACTCTTATAAGCACTCAGAGTTTTTTTGAAGACTCTGGACATAGTGATGATACATTCTGCCCTCTGGGAGTAATAATATTCCCATACTTTAACAACTCCCTCATAAAGGGTATGTCGTTCCAGGAAACTCAGGACATGGTCAACACAACCATTTCTCTCCTACTCCACCTTGGGTTTCACATGAACTACCAAAATTCCACATTCCAGCCTAAACACACTCTAGAATTTATAGGAATGCACCTCAGTTTCACATCAGCCATGACAACACTGGCCAGACACAGGTTTGAGGCCCCCTCAGACATTGTAGCCACAACCCGCATAATGCCAATTACCTCAGTGTGTGAATATCTCAGAATTCCGGGTCATGTGGTGGCAACCACATATGAGGTGGGACTGGCCAGACTGTACATGAGGTGCTTACAAGCATAACTTGCTACAGTCTATACCCTTCCAGGGACTTCCTTCGCAAAACTTTTGCCATGCTACCACATGTCATAGAATCATAGAGTTGGAAGAGACCTCAGGAGGTCATCAAGTCCACCCCCCTGCCCAAAGCAGGACCAATTCCAACTAAATTAACACAGCCTGGGCTTTGTCAAGCCGAGACTTCAAAACCTCTAGGGATGGAGATTCCATCACCTCCCTAGGTAAACCATTCCAGTACTTCACCACCCTCCTAGGGAAATAGTTTTTCCTCATATCAAACCTAGACCTCCCTCACTGTAACTTGAGACCATTGCTCCTTGTTCTGCTGTCCGTCACTACTGAGAGCAACCTCTCTCCAGCCTCCTTGGAAGCTCCCAACACAAAGTTGAAGGCTGCTATCAAATGCTATCAGCCTTCTCTTCTCTTCTGCAAACTAAACAATCCCAGTGCATCCACATCCTTTCTATGGGGGTGGGGGGGAGCAGAACTGGACACAATACTCTAGATGTGGCCTCACCAGAGCCGAATAAAGGGGAATAATCACTTCTCTAGATCTGCTGGCAGTGCTCCTCCTAATGCAACTTAATATGACATTTGCCTCCTTGGTTACAAGGGCACACTGTTCACTCATATCCAGCTTCTCATCCACTGTAATGCTCATGTCCTTTTCTGCAGAACTGCTACTTAGCCATTTGATCCCCAGCTTGTAACAATGCTTAAGATTATTCTGTCCCAAGTGCAGGACTCTAGACTTGTCCTTGTTGAACCTTACAGATTTCTTTTGTCCCAATCCTCTAATCTGTCTGTCACTCTGGACCTGTCCTCCAGTACACCTACCTTTCCCCCTAGCTTAGTGTCATCCACAAATTTGCAGAGGGTGCAATCCATCCCCTCATCCAGGTCATTAATAAAGATGTTGAACAAAACCGGCCCTAGAACTGATACTTGGGGCACTCTGCTAGAAACTGACCACCAACCTGACATCAAGCCGTTGATCACTACCCGTTGGGCCCAACAGTCTAGCCATCTTTCTATCCATCTTACAATCCATTTATCCAATCCATACTTCCTTAAGTTTCTGGCAAGAATATTGTGGGAGACCGTATCAAAAGCTTTGCTAAAGTGAAGGTATATCATATTCACTAACTTTCCCTTCTCCACAAGGCCAGTTACCTCATCATAGAAGCTAATCAGATTGGTCAGGCAAAACTTGCCATTTTGACTGTTCCTGATCACTTTTCCCTCTTCCAAGTGCTTCATAAGAACAGACGTGCTGGGTCAGACCAAAGGTCCATCTAGCCTAGTAGCCATCTGCCGACAGTGGCCAGCCCCAGGTGCCCCAGAGAGGGTGAACCGAAGACAATGATCAAGCGATTTGTCTCCTGCCATCCTTCTCCAGCCTCTGACAAACAGAGGCCAGGGACACCATTTCTATCCCCTGGCTAATAGCCTTTTATGGACCTAACCTCCATGAAATTATCTAGCTTCTCTTTAAACTCTGTTATAGTCCTAGCCTTCACAGCCTCCTCTAGCAAGGAGTTCCACAGGTTGACTACATACTGTGTGAAGAAGAACTTCCTTTTATTAGTTTTAAACCTGCTACCCATTAACTTCATTTGGTGTCCTCTAGTTCTTCTATTATGGGAACTAATCAATAACTTTTCTTTATTTGCCCTCTCCACACCACTCATGATTTTATACACCTCTATCATATCCCCCCTGAAAAGTCCCAGTCGTTTTAACCTCTCTTCATATGGGACCCGTTCCAAACCCCTAATCATTTTCATTGCCCTTTCCTGAACCCTTTCCAAGGCCAAAATATCTTTTTTGAGTTGAGGAGACCACATCTGTACACAGTATTCAAGATGTGGGCGTACCATAGTTTTATACAGGGGCAATAAGATACTCTGTGACTTATTTTCTATCCCTTTCTTAATAATTCCTAGCATCCTATTTGCGTTTTTGACCGCTGCTGCACACTGTGTGGAAGTTTTCAGAGGACTATCCACGATAACTCCAAGATCTCTTTCCTGATTTGTCATAGCCAAATTAGCCCCCATCATACTGTACGTATAGTTGGGGTTATTTTTTCCAATGTGCATTACTTTACACTTATCCACATTAAATTTCATTTGCCATTTTGTTGCCCAATCACTCAGTTTGGTGAGATCTTTTTGGAGTCCCTCACAGTCTGCTTCTGTCTTGACTATCCTAAACAGTTTGGTATCATCTGCAAACTTTATCAACTCACTGCTTACCCCTTTCTCCCGATCATTTATGAATAAATTGAAAAGGATTGGTCCCAGGACTGACCCTTGGGGGACACCACTAGTTACCCCTCTCCATTCTGAAAATTTACCATTTATTCCTACCCTTTGTTTCCTGTCTTTTAACCAGTTCTCAATCCAAGAAAGGACCTTCCCTCTTATCCTATGGCAATGTAATTTACACAAGAGCCTTTGGTGAGGGATCTTGTCAAAGGCTTTCTGAAAATCTAAGTATACTATATCTACTGGATCCCCCTTGTCTGCATGTTTGTTAACCCCTTCAAAGAACTCTAATAGATTAGTAAGACATGATTTCCCTTTACAGAAACCATGTTGATTTTTGTCCAACGAATTATGTTCTTCTATGTGCCTGACAATTTTATTCTTTACTATTGTTCTGACTAATTTGCCCAGTACTGAAGTTAGACTTACTGGTCTGTAATTGCCAGGAGTGCCTCTAGAGTCCTTTTTAAATATTGGTGTCAAGTTAGCTACCTTCCAGTCATTAGGTACGGAAGCCGATTTAAAGGATAGGTTACAAACCACAGATAATAGTTCAGCAGTTTCCCATGTGAGTTCTTTTAGAACCATGGGATGAATGCCATCCGGTCCCGGAGATTTGTTAACATTAAGTTTTTCTATTTGTTCCAAAACCTCCTTTAATGACACTTCAATCTGGGACAGTTCCTCAGATTCATCACCCACAAAGGACGGTGCAGATTTGGGAATCTCCCTAACATCCTCAGCTGTGAAGACTGAAGCAAAGAAATCATTTAGTTTCTCCGCAATGGCTTTATCGTCCTTGATTGCTCCTTTTATGTCTCGATCATCTAGGGGACCCACAGGTTTTTTTGCAGGCTTCCTGCTTCTAATGTACTTAAAAAACATTTTGTTATTTCTTTTTGAGTTTTTGGCTAGCTGTTCCTCAAAATCTTTTTTTTTGCTTTTTTTATTACATTTTTACACTTGATTTGACAGTGTTTATGTTCCTTTCTATTTATCTCACTAGGATTGGACTTCCACTTCTTAAAAGATGCCTTTTTGTCCCTTATTGCTTCTTTTACATGGTAGTTAAGCCACGGTGACTCTTTTTAGGTCTCTTGCTATGATTTTTAATTTGGGGTATACATTTAAGTTGGGCCTCTATTATGGTGTCTTTAAAAAGCTTTACAATGGATTCCTTGAGGATCTCCTCCATGATTTTTCCGGGGACTGAAATAAGGCTGACTGGTCCTCATCTCGCTACATTGGTGGACACAGCCCCATAATATGTTACAAGAGATACCCTTGCAGGAACCTTCTCCCACTGTTACCATTACGACAAACATGTCTTTCATGTTGGACCCCGTACGGTGCAAGGCAAGTGCTCCTACAATGAACAAATGCTCCACATGATCCTGCTCGATCTCAGGGTAGTCCGTTATGCATGCTGTCATTTTTTCCTGCACATAGCACAAAGAATGATCAATATCATGACAGACAACACAGCATGCATGTACTATATCAATCTGCAGGGTGGAGCCCAGTCCACCTCCCTCTGTACAGAAACATTAAGACTAGGAAATCAGTGCATTATGCACCATATCACCCCTTTGCCACGTACCTAGCAGGTTCACTCAGTGTGATGGCGGACAACCTCAGCTGCATTTTTTCAGACCAACATGAGTGGGAACTAGATTCTCAAGCCCTGCGGGCGGTCTTTCGCAAATGGGGACAACCAGACATAAACCTTTTCGCAACCAGGTCCATTCGAAAGTGACTCTATTTTGCTCCAGACCAGCCTTTGGCAAGGAGTCTCTAGGAGACGTTTTTCTCTTGAAGTGGGACACACCTCTCCCATATGCGTTCTCACTGCGTCCTCTCATTCACAGAATAATAATGAAAATCAGACAAGACCGAACATGGGAAATTCTCATTGAACCAGCATGATTGAGACAAACCTGGTTCCCTTACCTGCACAGGTTAGTGACAGAGAATCCTCACACCTTTCTTCCACAACGTGACCTCCTTATTCAACACCTTGGCAGAATTCTCCATCCCAATCCAGAGAGATTTCACCTGAAGGTTTGGCTCCTTCATGGCTCCAGGATGCCGAAACTATATGCTCAGAGTAAAAACAAAACAAATCAAAAAACAAAAAACCTTCATCAATATTATAGGAGAATCCACCAGAAGAACTTATATATAAATGAACATGGTTCTCCCAATGGGTAAAACAGAACCATGGTATACCACCCAACACCACATTCATTCCGATCATATTAGACTACCTGTTGGAGCCAAGGGAAATAGGGCGCTCTTTTAACACAATAAAGGTTCACACAGTAGCTATAGCAGCCTTCTACAAAACCAATGATGGCACTTCAATTTTTCCTACCCCGTCACCAAATGTTTCCTTATGTGTCTCCAGAACACTTTCCTTTCAGTATGACCACCAGCCCCTATTTGGGACTCTAATCATGTCCTGAAGAGCTTAACTAAACCTACCTTCTAACCAGTAGCCACATGTTCCTGGCTACATCTCTCTGAGGGTGCCCTTTTTTGTAGCCATAACCTCCAGTAGGAGAGACAGTGACTTAGTTGCATTAACGGCTGACCCACTATATGCGATATTCACCAAGGTCAGAGTAACCCTTTGGCTCCATCCCAAATTCCTCCAGAAGGTCTCATACCCTTTCCATATCAATGACTCCATACACCTACCCATGTTCTGTCCCAAACTGCACACCAGTCCATCAAAGGCAGCATTACATACCTTGGGTGGCCGCAGATCACTCGCCTTCTATCTCGATCAAACGAGACCCAGGAGAAAGTCAACAAGATTCTTCTTGCCATTCACAGAGCAGTTCAATGGTCAAGCCATCTCCTTTCAGAGACATCCAAATAGATCTCTTCTTGCATTCACATGTGCTATACCTCTCATAACAAGCAGCCGCCAAGCATCACCACAGTTTATTCCACCATAGCGGTGGCTTCTATCTCAGCCTTCCTTAACGAGGCAGCAACTTGGTCATTCAACCACAGCTTTTCCAAATGCTACACTCTTACCTCAGCTATTGCGCCAGCAAAATCAGTCGGACAAGCGGTGCTGTCCTCAATTTCAGGGGCAAGGCATGGAGCACCCATGGAGACATCATTTGAAGAAGAAAAGAGAATTACTCACCTTGTGCAGTAACAAGATGTGTGTCTCCTTGGGTGCTCCACTACCCTCCCTTCTTCCCCTACTTTGGTGCCTCTTTGGGGCCTAGAACCAGGGTAGAGAAGGAATGGAGGTGTCACACATGCCTAACGGACACCAGTGGCATGAGTAGACACTACTGTGCATGTGCAGTGCGCAAGGGCACTGCTAGAAGAATCTCTGGTCATGGCCTGAGGACACACCAGCACCCAGAGTGGAGCATCCATGGGGGGACACATCTCAAAGAACCCCTGTTATTTCACAGGGTGAGTAACTCTCTTTTCTGTGCTGTTCTGAAATTGTCTTAAGCCATAGCCTTTGCAGCATATTACAGCAAAGAGGGAAAAAACCCTAAGAATCTATATATACAAGACCTTACTACTACATATATGTTGTCCTGTGTTGCATTACATATTCAGGCTCTCACAACCAACTATTAAAGTCAGTGCATATTTTTTGGGAAGACATTGAGTGAAGATTTAATTATTTGGAGATAATAAGGGAGTTTCCTTATTTAATTAATTTAGAAGAATTATAAATTCTAATATTTAAGTGGTTTACTGTAATCAGCCTTATTGAATTATTTTGAATTGGTTAAATAAATACTAGTGATAGGGATCAATTAATAATGAGTAAACTGTTAAAAGTGCCGAGCCTGGCTTAAAATAAATTATGTGCAGTACAATAATTCTGTGAAAACCAAAAAGTAAATATTTTTTGCTTATTTCAGAGCAGTAAGGTTTCAAGAGGCATTTGTGTTGTAGAATAACCATGTTGTATTTACAAAACTGAATATTAAGATATTATTAAGAAGTAAAACATAAGAAAATTTGTAGTCATCATCTTGGTAAAAGAAAAAAGATAACTTGTTGATTCCACAAGATAAATCACTTGTACTTGTCTGACTTTATCTCTGAAGGGTTACTTTTAAAACCTTGAAAGGAAATAATCAAAACCCTGATCCTTTATTAAGATCTTTCCAGGCTCCGATGCATTCCTGAAAGAAGCCGAATACCCTTCAGCAGGGGTCAACACATACGTGCCTTGTGCTTATTTATTGGCATGATCAAGAATTTAATTAGCCTCAAATAACTTTGGTAACATTGGTGATAGATCTGACTGGAAAACACAGTTTCACAACTTTGAAAATTTTAGATTGAAAAAGAAATTGTCACAAATCAGAAATAATAATTAAAAAAACACTTTCCAGTTTAATTCACGTGGAGTCTGGGGAATTGGTTATCCAGGCAGCTAGGAAGCTCAGGGAGCCAGCTGCCCATGGATTCAGGCAGCCTGGGGAGCCAGCACCCCAGGGAGGAGGCCTCCTAGAGGTTGGGGATCCCATAGAGCCAGGCATCCTACCTGGGAGCTGCTAAGGATCCCAACAATCCATAACTGAGGTATCTCAAAGAAGATGAGAGCAGCCCAGCCCATTAGTCTGCAAGTTAGGTAGCCAGAGAGATGGGCAGCACAGCAAGCCATGAGCAGAGCAAGGAAACAAAATGGGCTGGCAGAGCACTAGATAATCAGGTATGTTGTTCTACCATGAAACTTTTAACCACTGGTAGTCAGTAATTTTTCTGTAACATTACTTATATTTGAAATGGCAACCCCTTTAAACACCTGTAAACAGCTGCTATAGCATCTCAATTTATAATTCAATTTCTTAAACAGATTGTGCTTGTGGGAAGAAATCATCCCCTCTTTGATTTTATTCAGGCATATGTATCCATTTTTTTTAAATTTCTGCTTTTCATAAATTACCAAATTTGCTCTGTTGTCATCTGTCAAACTGCTTTTCTAGAGTATATCACTTTGCCTAAATCCCAAGAAATAATTTATGTTTCATGGTCTAAAGTATTTCAGAGGATATAATATTTAAAGACAAAAAGAGTCATAGAATTTTGAGTATAGGGACTGCACTGTAGATGGCTAACCTTTACATAGTTTCTGCTTTAAATAGTTCATGTTTTTTAAGCCTGTTAGAATTGATTACGAGTGACATATGGAAGTGCTGTTAGTTAGAGCTAGTGTATTATGAAAAAAAGTGGCAAAACAGACATATTTTACCACAATCTTTTGTAGAAAGTAAAGAGAAGGAGAATTTTATAGTTGAGAGAATCTAATCATAGAGGACAATTAATTTTTTGTGAAGATGCAAATTATAAGTTTTAGTTTCAGTGTGACTCTCTATTGTATAGTAGAGAGAGGGAAATTGACTTTAATAACAAGCCAAGAGGAATAGTAAAGAACAGTCTTTGAAGCTGCCTTTCTTGATATTAAGAACAATTTTTACATTAATATCAGTGTACTATTATACAGATTTTTAATGCCAAAATTAACTCATAATGAAAGCTGATACCTGGTTATAATTATAGTTAGCCTATATCAATAATCTATCAAAAGCCTATGTTAAATGTACATTAAGTTGCAAATCATGCACTCAAAAATTAGGAATGTGAGAATTAAGATTACTTCCAGCATCTGAGAGCAGCCTTTGCAGGGAAAGTTGTGCAGCCCTGGACTGGAGCATGCTCAGGACATATAGAATGTTCAGATACTTTAGCTGCCAAACTGTAAAAAGTCTTGATTGATGATGTGCAAACTGCAGTTTTCCAAAAGTTCATAACTTGGCAAAATTTGCTCATACAGGCAGTCCCCGAGTTATGCGGATCCGACTTATGTCGGATCCGCAGTTATGAACGGGGCTTTCTCTCCCCGGAGGACGGGAGCAGCGGGACGCCCGTATGCGCGGCGGTCCGCCGCCCCCGTCCTCCGGGGCAAGAAAAGCTGCTCCCCGTCTCCCTGTCCCCCTGCGGGCGTGCTCCGCGGCTTTGCTCCCCGTCTCCCGACCAGCAGACCAGGGAGACGGGGAGCAAAGCTGTGGAGCATGCCCGCAGCGGGACAGCCCAAGCGCGCCTGGGCTGTCTCGCTGCGGGCGTGCTCCAAGGCTTTGCTCCCCGTCTCCCAGGTCAGCAGACCAGGGAGATGGAGCAAAGCCGTGGAGGACTTGGCTGGTCCCGCCACCCCCGTCTCCGCGTGCTCTGCAGCTTTGCTCCGCGTCTCCCAGGTCAGCAGACAAGGTAGATGGAGCAAAGCCGTGGAGGACTTGGGCGGTCCCGCCACCCCCGTCTCCCAGGTCTGCTGGGGGGAGTGCAGCTAGTGCCCCCCCCCAGCAGACCAGGCTTTTCTTGCCTACCCTTGGGGTAGAGCAGCTGGGGGCTGCTGGGTTGGTCCCGCACCGCCGCTCCGGACCAACTCGGCAGCACCCCAGCTGCTCTGCCCCAGACGTCCTGATTCAGCCGCTGCTGGTCAGTTTCAGCAGCGGCTGAATCAGGACGCCTGGGGCAGAGCAGCTGGGGTGCTGCTGGGTTGCTCCAGTAGCGCCGAGGAGCCGCGCTACTGGAGCAACCCAGCAGCACGCCAGCTGCTCTGCCCCAGGCGTTCCCAAGTCAGCCACTGCTGAAACTGACCAGCGGCTGGCTACAGGAAGCCCGAGGCAGAGTTGCTCTGCCCCAGGCTTCCTGGAATCAGCCGCTGATCAGTTTCAGCAGCAGCTGACTTGGGGACGCCTGGGTTTCTTAAGTTGAATCTGTATGTAAGTCAGAACTGGCGTCCAGATTCAGCCACGGTTGAAACTGATCAGTTTCAGCAGCGGCTGACGCCAGTTCCGACTTACATACAGATTCAACTTAAGAACAAACCTACAGTCTCTATCTTGTAAGTAACCCAGGGACTACCTGTATTTTCATGGCACTAACCAAATGCATCAGCACAACCCTTCCTGCCAGGTTTCAAGCCCTGTTGCCAAAGCACAGGTATGTTGGATCTTCCCTATGAAATGGATGTAATTTTTTTAATGTGGGGAACAATAACATATTTTTGTCTCAGTCTTATTCTTGGAAATTTTTGGATTTTGGAGTTGGCAATGCTGATGTATATTAGAATAGCTATTCAGTTTCTGTTTTATGGGTAGGGCTTTCACACCTACTGGACTACACATACCTAACTGGTAGCATTTTAATATTGGGAAGGGAATAGAGGTCATGCACTCATAACTAATCAGAAATATACAAAGTGGAGCCACATGGAGCAGTTTTGAATGCTAGTATGAAAGTAGTTCCCCATTCTAAGTAGGAGATGGTGTGGGAATTCTGGAGGTGAGACATGATCCAGAGTCTCTCAGCAGATGTGGTAGGTACAAAGTCCTGAGATAAAGCACAAAAATGCCCGTTTCCTATATCTACAGTTGGATTGGTTACTTCCCTCGTCTGACGGTGAACAGCCAAGGTGGGATATTTGTGATGATTGTTTATGGAGCGATGAAAAATTCTTTTTTCATGAACTCATTCCAGAGCTGCTCAAACACTGACTAATATCATAGTACAGGGATTGGCTGAGTTTCCTGTTCCTCTCTAAACAGAACTAGTACCTGTATTCTCTCTCTGTGAAGTTAAGGAACAGTAACCCTCTGGCCTATCTGTAGTTTATAGTTTTTAACTGTTTGTTTTAAATTTTTTCCTATAATAAAGCTAAGATTTGAATTATAGAAAAACATATTTCATTTTTATTTTAGATGGTGATCTCAACAAGCTGTTAGCATTCTTAAAAAATCCAGATAAACAGTTAGTGTGGATTGAAAACTGTAGAAGACAGTTTTGCAAAATCATAAAAGCCAAGCCTGATGTCATCAGTGGAATCAGTGAGTATATATATTTTTCCCATTAGGCATTGGTTCTCCGCTATTTTTCACATTTTCAATGAAAGCGGCATTTGATTTTACTGTATCTAGTTATGTATTGACTCTGGGTATTTCTTTTCTTGCTATCAGGAAGTTCAGTAAATTACTGTTTCCCAAGGTTCAGCCAGTACATTTTAGAAAAGATCCAAATAGATGGGAAAAGTTTCATTCCTTTTAACAACAATATTTAGGACGTACAGTGATTGATGTTTCACTTGTGATCTCAGTTTATTGTTGTCCTATGTTAATAGTGAGAGATAAAGGCTACCACCTCAATGTAGAACATCAGGGAAAGATGTTGCAGCACTGGATATACTGTTGGTTTAATGCACTCGGTAGCATTTCTGATAGAGAGGCAGCAGCGTGTGGGGTGGGGGGACAGGCGTGAGCCAGTACATGTGAAAAATGGCTTTCAAGCTGACTCCCTGCTCATACTGGCTACTGTGGAGCCACCAGCCCCCCACACTGCTGCCTCCTAATTAGAGACATGGGGGGCAGGCAGCAGACAGGAGCCAGTGCTCCTGCCTGCCTCTCCACCAGCAATTACACATTTACACAAATACCCAATAGTTAACATCTTTAATTTGCAGTAGATTTTTAGGAATTGATGTGTTATAAGTCCTTCCATTCCCCACTCTTAAGTCATGCAAAAAAAAAAAAAAAAACCCAAACAACAATTTGCACAAATGGAAGTCAGCCACGGGGAAAAAAAATCCCTGCTTTAAGTTTTTTCGCTTTAAGTCCAAGTTTTTTGGAACGTATCTTGGACTTATGGAGAGGGCAGCCTGTACTTCCGAAACCAGACAGTGAGTGCCAACAGAAAGTAGCTTCAGCGTATGTAGCTAAAGTAAACTTTTAGGGGTTAAAGCACACCTACTACAGCAACTTAATATCATTTTATTTATATGTACTCTGTAAAAAAATGTCTTGTCCTATGAAAGCACTCAATGTACTTCATAACCAATTTTGTTTCAGTACACTCCACTTATGTATCTTATTCTCTCCCTACCTTGATTGAGTTTTCACAGGCCCCTGCTGGTCACTTAAAGGCATACTTACCAATTGCTGAAATACATTTTCTTTCTGAATTTGAAAAAAAAACTTCTTAGCAGTTGAACTGTCAACTTCTGCCATTAACTTAAGCACTGAACTGGAGTATTTGGGTGAAGCATATGGGTGCCTTCCATTAAAAAAAGATCAAATTTAAAATATTCTGTATTGACTTTAAATTTTGCAATATTTTAATCTTTTGATTTTAATTCTCTTTATTATTCAAGCATGAGAAGTTTTATTGATCTGAATGTGACTTGTCATATACTAAATGTACTTTTGCAAGTGAATTGTGAGTTTTCCCAAGAGAATCTCTTTAATTTCCATGTCTTAGTCGAAGCAGTAATTTTTCTTGTTTTATTTATGTTATGCTAATTGTGTCCGCAGTCATACAAAGGATTGAGTACAACAGTAGGGTTACTCTTAGAATGTCAAGTTAAACATATGCATATATTTTTTCAAGATTGAGTTCCATGCTGCTACATAAATATTAATATGTTAATCTGTACTGGAGGATTTACTTGTTTCCAAGAAGAGGAAGAAGAAAGCTTTTACAAATGTCCAATTTCAAAGGCAAATGCTGCATCACAAAGTGGCTGAACTGTGGCAACAACAGAAGGAACTTTTATGTGCTTGTTCTGAAAAATATATTGAGTAAGCAACACTTTGACAAAGATCACCATCCTCAGGGATCCAAACTCCTATGCTCGTGACTAAAAAATATTGCAGTTTCTAAATTGATTTTTTTCAGGTGCCCACAAAATGAACATAGAGGTTGTGCTTTAATGAGTCCCGTAGAATAAATATGTTTGTGCTATCTAAATTTATTTTTATAGAGGAATGATTTCAGGAAAAAAGAATGGTATTAAATCTATCCAACCATCCTATTCAGACAGAAAAGAACCCAATTTCTGTGCAGTCTCTAATGCTTTGAGGTTGCAAGAGACGGATCTTTCTCAATAAAAATTTAATGTTTCTTAGCGTGCACTTGGTGTTACAACAATTGTCAGTTGCTACACCAACAGCCATTGCATACTCTCCTTGTTACTACTGAAGCAAAATCAATAGTTGTATAATTACAGTTTTTGTAGACTTCTTTTGATCTGATTCCTAAGCATTAAAGTTCTATATTAGTCTGTTTCCCCCAGTGGGGAAAACTCTGGCTCACAGAATAGTAATCTTCCAGCAACTTCTGATAATATTTACAACTGTGGATTGAAGAGACATAGATTTCCATATGTAAAAATAGAACAGCCTTGAAAATCTTTCTTAGTGGAATTTTTCTTCCTTAATTAAGGCATTTTAATAGACTGCACGTGTAAAACTATGATTCCTGTGACTCTTTTGGACAATTAAACCAGCAATGTGTATAATTTAGTGACAACAGATGAGGTTAAACATTAGCTGAAGGAACTGTAAAAATTATTGCTTTTATGCATTGTTAAGAACAACAATTAGGAGTGGTGAGGGGATATTGTAAATTGAGGGGGCGATCAGAGCCTTTTTAAATCTGAATTGTCTTGGTGATAACACCTGATTTGGGGTCATGTTACATTTGGGTCCTTGTTACATTTTCACTGTTGCTTTCTTTAGTTCTTAATCTATGTAATTATTCCCTACATGGGATACTCCCACAGAAGAGATGGGAATGTGATGTACTTTTCCCAGCTACAAAAGTAAAAAATGATGCAACCTTCCCAAACCTACAGGTAATTTTAAGATTGAGATGAGTTTATGTGACTGCAGTGGTTCTCAGTCCTTTAGCACTTTTTAAGGGCACATTCTACATGATCAAGAAAAGCAGGATAAGCTAATGCTGACAGAGTCAGCACTAAATTATTGTCTACTATCCTACAAGAGTACATCTAGACTGCTTTCATCTTCCGAAAGAGGCGATGCAAATGAAGTACTGATTATTAGCATATTCTCACGCTTCATTTGCATTTCCTTTTCCGACCCTTTTTGCAGAAGAGGATTTTTCTCCAAAACTGCAGTCTACACACGGCTTTTTCATGAAAAAAACCCTTTTTTCAAAAGAACCTATTAACATCATTTTTGAGGAATATGGGTTCTTGCGAAAAAGCCACACCTAGACTGCGTTTTTTGGTGGAAAAACCTCTTCCTCAAAAAGGGTCAGAAGAGGATATGCAAATGAAGCATGAGAATATGTTAATCAGCACTTCATTTGCATTTCCTCTTTTGGAAGAGGAAAGCAGTCTAGATATACCCCAAGAGAGGAAGGTACAGTTTTGTAGGCAATGTCACATTCTGTAATGAAATCCCGACTAGTAAGAAATTGTCACTTCTTACCTTGTAATTAATTCTGAGAGCTTCACAATGTGTTGCTACCGTAGCTCTCTGTCTAGAATGCCCAAAGTCAGCATTCCATGTATTCCATGTTTATGTATTGGGCAGCTTTGGTTTGGATCCTGGAGCCCTCCTGCAATGCTTGACTAACCTTGTCATGGTACAACCAGAGGAATGGGAGGGTTCATTGCTCCTTTGAATAGTAAATATACAAGAATTTGTTACTTTAACTGGAGTTACCAAACAGTTCAATTCAAACACAGTCCTGGATTGGTTTAGATTAAAAAAAGATAAAATTGTCCAGGAGGGCTGTGGACACTCCATCACTGGAGATATTTAAGAGCAGGATAGACAAACTTGTCACGGATGGTCTAGATGAGTACTGCTGTAAGTGCGGGGGACTGGACTTGATGACGTCTTGAGGTTCCTTCCAGTTAAAGTATTCTATGATTCTAAATTCTGTAATCCATCCTTACCATGTACTTTCAGCAACTGACTCCCTGGGCCAGGATTTATCTCCACACATGTCGAAGGGCTGGTACCTTTGTCGTCTTAGGTGAAAGATAAATAATGTGGAGTTTCTTGGCCCCTCTCTTTTTATAGTCCAATAAATCTTTAACATCAATTCTTCTGAAGGACATGTCCAGATAAGATATCCAGCTGTGAATTAAGCTACACAGAGTCTCTTGAACAAAAATTTCTGTTGCTTCTGCCCTTCACGGAGTTGTCTGCTAAAATGCATATTATTGTAGTTCCTGCCTTCTTTGGTGCAAATGAATGAACATTAAACATGTGATTATTAATTTTCTCCCCTGTCATGATAATATACGGTTTTCCTCCACCTTTTTGTTAGCTTAGTAGGTCTCAACACATGATATGTAAATATAGTCTCCTTTCAAAATACCATGGAAGTAACTTCCAGGTGAGGAAATTACATTCTTTTCTCTGAGATAAATTTGTTTAACAGCTTTACCTACTCTAAAGCACATAGTCTTGAACACATGAAGTGACAGCCTAAAAGGGAAATTCATAGTTGTACATGTAATGTTGCTACATACCTTTTACCATAATGTTATTGACCTGCAAGTTATTAATTTTCAAATGATGTATCACAAAACATATTTTATACAGGAGTGCTTAGGGCTACAGATAGTGACAAACTTCCAGCATTCTGCTTGACCGCACAATATAGTCACTGAGGCTATGTCTACGCTACAGAGTGGTTTTGGAAAAACGGCCATTTTTCTGAAAAAACATCACTTGTGTACACACTGCAATCACGTTCTTTCAAAAAAAATCGAAAGAATAGAGGAATTTTTCTGACATTGGTAAACCTCTTTCTACAAGGAAGAAGCCTTTTTCTGAAAGAGTTCTTTCGGAAAAAGGCATGTGTGGACAGGGAAGGAGGGAGCTCTTTCGAAAGAAGAGAAAAATCACAAGTGCCTTGGTGGCAACTCCGTCCATAGTAATCACAGCTTAAATGCAAGACAGTGTCCATTCAGTGTGGATACTATCTTTCGAAAAAACAGATTGCTTTTTCATTCACTTTGGCAGAGTGGACGCTCTCTTTCGAAAGAAGTTTTTTTGGACGATCTCTTCCGGAAAAACTTCTCCTGAAAGAAGTCTGCAGTCTAGATGTAGCCTGAGTGGAATACAATACCCATGGGAGCTTTTATGGAGGAAGCAGATCTTTGAGTAAGACTATAGTAATAATAAATTGGTAGAAGCAGCTCATAAGTCTTAAGATTTGTTCTTGCCCTCTAATATCTAATAATATTTACTGGAAAGCTTGTGATTACTTTTCTATAAATTTGTTGAGAAGGAAGAACAGAACCTTTAAAGTGTTTCAAGTGCATTGCCTCTTGTCTTCTGTCTTCAAGTAGCATTTTTACCCACAGTGGACATCCATATACAAATGTGGTAAGGTATTGTAGCCTAATTAGAGTTAATTTTCTTTATATATTGAAACCATGTAACAAATTCTGAAGTAATCCTTGGAGGATCTAGAGATAATAAATAATTCTCTTTCAGTTAACACCAAATAGATTCTCAGTGAAGCTATTAAAAATTTAATTTGAATCAGGAAAGTTATGAATACAGAAGCACAGTATTTTGATTTCCTTTTCATACAAATGTGCATAAACATGAAGGAGTTCAAATTGCTTTAGTTGTCCACGTGTTGTAATTTCGTTGGGTAATGTAAGTCCACATTCCATTCATTGTCGCTAATGTTTTAATGGGTTTTTGCTTATTACAGTTTTGGCAGAAATAATTGAAAAGTTTGTGTTGCATCTTTCTGAAAACCCATCAGAATGTTACTTCAGCACTGGAGAATATGAAGGTAAGTTTACAGGCACTTCATCTTTGAATATAAACGAAAAAATAATATATCCATAGATTTTTTGATTAAAAAGTAGCTACACATCTTTTTTTTTTATTTAACTGTTCATCTATTCACTATTCAAATCATAGTAAACATTTAGTGTCCTTTGGAAGATAACCTGTTTTGGGAAGCACAGTATGACTAAATGTCAATGGAATTTTGAGTATTCTTATAGCTACAGTACACACCGAGAGATATGGAATAAATGATGGTGGCATAAAGATTTTATGGATTCTTGTTTGAGTAATACTATCATCCCAAATAACTGCCAATTGCCCTTATGAATTGCCCTTATGAATTGTTTATAAATTGCACATTTAACCAACAACTATTTTAGAAATGTCTTAAATAGTTTAATTGCAAGTGATGGCTGTTTTTTTAATGCTACTTATTGTAAATCCATGTACATGTGTCAGGGAAACAAAAATACAGGTAACAGATTTTTTTTAAACTCTCAGAATAACCCAGATTAATTTTCCCATACATTAAAATGCCAAGACTTTGTAATTCAACTTTCTCTGTACTAGAAGGAAATATATTGTGTCTGATTGGAAATTTGGTATTCTTTTATTTTTGAATGGTCTTGAGCTCCTATTTCTACCTATATACATCAGAAGGTCTCTTACCTTAAATATGTTTCTTGTGCAATGTTGTCCTCCTT
Organism: Pelodiscus sinensis; assembly: GCF_049634645.1. Classification (NCBI taxonomy): domain Eukaryota; kingdom Metazoa; phylum Chordata; order Testudines; family Trionychidae; genus Pelodiscus; species Pelodiscus sinensis. Next base: position 86,559,187 of record NC_134713.1, on the reverse strand, counting down.
AGACCTCAGTACAAGATCATAGAACTGAGTGTAGGCAGAGTATTTTTTGTAAGTGGTTTGTTTTTGTTTAATTGAAGCTCTTGGAAAATATTCAGAAGTAATAAATGTTTGAATTAATATTGATGCATGTAGATTAGTAATCACAGTGCAGGTGAGTAAGTAAAAAATACAGAATAAAATCACCTGACTGCAGAGTAACAGCATTTTTATCACTACAAAATATGTAGTAGAGCATAAGGCTTAATTGAGAAATGGTTAGGGGGAAAAAGGCATTTTTAAACAGATTTTGCCAAGTTATCAAAATCTAAATATATTGCAAACATTGTTTGATTTTTGCTTAAATTCTGACAGAATCCAGGCAGACTACCTGGGAGCATGGGCTCTCAGGGCATCTGGGTAGAGAACAGTTTCTCAAAGAATTTTGAAAATTTTGGTTTTACTCCAAATCAGAACAAAGCCAAATGTAAAGATCTTTAAATCCTCCATGAAATAGAATGACCATTTTCTATCCTCACTCTATTTATTATTTTTGAGTTTAGGATAGTTATTCATGAATAAGTTTTATGAGGTAACATTTTCAAAAGCACCTGTGTTCTATGGAAAAATAATGGAGACTTAGGTACTTCTGAAAATGTTATCATAAGGTCAAATCGATGTGAGTAAAGGAATAGATACTCGGGCTACATCTAGATTACATCCCTCTGTCGACAGAGGGATGTAAATGAGGCACTTCGAAAGTGCAAATGAAGCGGGGATTTAAATATCCTGCACTTCATTTGCATAATTATATTACAGCGCTCATTCGAACAAGCACCATTTCGAAAGTAAAACCATGGTCTGGACGTGGTTCTTTCAAAAACAGCAGGCTTTTTCGAAAGATTTTTTGTGGTTCATGGGATCTTTCAAAAAAGCCTGCTGTTTTTGAAAGAACCACGTCTAGACCACAGTTTTACTTTCGAAATGGCGCTTGTTCGAATGAGCGCCGTAACACAATTATGCAAATGAAGTGCAGGATATTTAAATCTCCGCTTCATTTGCACTTTCGAAGTTCCTCATTTACATCCCTCTGTCAACAGAGGGATGTAATCTAGATGTAGCCTTAGTGTACATTTTCCTTAGCTCAAATTGGCCCCAAATCTCTTTGTATATCGTATCATCATGCATTTTGTATATACTATTTTTGCTATAGAAGTTGTTTTAGGTTTTTTTCAGATTTTTAAAACACATAATTGAGATTATTTCTTTATACTCTGCTTGTAAAGCTACATAATTTATTTACCATATATTGAACTGTGCTGGGCTCAGAGTCTGAGGAAAATAGAAACTAATGCATGTAAAATATTTCTAAAATCATGATTTTAGTTCTGTGTCTTATGATCTTTCAGAACTAAACAAGTGTTATCATCTGTTGGAAAGATGGGATTCAGCCCAGTTTCTAGTGGTTTCTAGATAGGACACAAGGTATCAGATTTAAGGTTGTGACATTTGTATGTTGAGAAAATCTGGCCCATGTCTTAATGGGTATGATTACTCTGCAATTAAAAACCTGTGACTGGGCCATGGCAGCTGACTTGAGCTCCTGGGAACTTGGGTTAAGGGGCTATTAAATTCTGGTGTAGATGTTTAGGTTCAGCCAGGACCCTGGGCTCTGTCATCCTGCAAGATGGGAAGGTCCCAGCTTCTGCTGCAGCCTGAACCCAAATATCTACAACACAGTGAAACAGCCCCTTAGCCTGATTCCTGGAACCTGAGTCAGCTGGTACGGACCCGTCATGGCTTTTTAAATGGAGTGTATATAGACTCTTGCCTCCTCAGGCCTTGGGCTATGGTAAGGGGAGAGGATTTTTCCACATTTTTGAAAAGAAAGAAGAAATATTTCCTTGATGGATTGATTTTCATTTTTAACTTTCAGGCTTTAAAAACTGTTCATTCAGGAGTTTGGAATGTTAGAATAAATCCAAGGATTAGTAAGCAAGTGATACAGCTTTAAACATGTGAAAAATTGTACACGCCTATCCAATTTATCACTTGTATATTGCCTGTATAAATATATTCTTCAATTCTAACAGCAGCTTTAATGATGTATAGGATTATATAAATACATGTAGAATTAGTGCATAATTTTGTGTTACTTGGAACAGAGATGCCAGGACTACAGAATAATTTAATTATCCACTCAAAACCATATATTTGAGGCTTTATTCTCAAAACCTTAAAATAAAGCTGTGAATGAAAGAGGTTTGGACAATAGTTACCATCTTCCTGCTGAGAGAGAAATCCTTCAAGAAGGCACTGTGTCTTGTCCCTCTGAAGTGTGGGCAGCTGGAAACCTGGATTAGAAAACCAGCCCAATTCTGCTTAATTTTTTGATAAAATGGAGTTTCTTCTAAGCATGTCAAGTACAGCAGAAAGAGCAAATAGGCAAGTGAAACGTTGGGTTACTTGTTAGGCTTAGGAAACACCTGGCTTCAGTATGCAGTAGATCTTATCCCCATTAGCATCCTTACTCAGAACTGAAAAAAGTAAAAACTGGGATACGTGTTCCCACTCTTCTCTTTCAAAGGACTCTGGCATTTGAGCCCCTGACTTAAGAAGGTTTTTCATATGAGAATGACTTCCTCATTGGGACAGATTAAGCACAGTTCTTCTCCCTTTTATTCATATAATGAAGACAGCAATATTAATAAAATTTTACTACCCCTGCATTAAGTACTAAAGCAATTTGTAATACTGTACAACACCAGCCAAAGTTGATCTCTTTGAGAAACATTGCTCTGTCTACTGTGTAGGTATGTTTATGTAAATACATATTGCTCTTTAAAACTCTCCTCCTCAGAGACCCTGCTTACATGTTTACACAAAAAATAAAGATAAGCCCTTGTCCCTTCATATGCTGTGAAATTAGTAGGGCCAGATAGAAAACAAAACTGTTTCTTGAAAATTTTCTAGGTTTAGAACTTGTTTTTATTCCAGTGCTGAATGGTAATCAGGGCCTATGCTTCCCAGCCTAATTTAAATGTTAGACTCCAGCAGCAAAATAATGAAATAAAAATAGAAACCCATGATCATTAGGAAATGAGCTTCTTTATCTGTTAGATATCAAGTCTTTTACTCTCTGATCTGAATATACCTAACCTTTCCAAGATCCCGTCAGGTTGTTTTCTGGAAAGATTTTTAAAGAAAGGAGACAACTGATTTTTGATCAAGACTAATTGTATTGCTTGTCTTACATGATATTGTCTTTCCTTCACTATCTTGTTTATGCAGTCTCAGCCAAGTCTTATAGATACTAATATTTAATATAAAAAAATAGTTTCTTCCCTACCAGTTAGTTCATTCTTAAAGGGTTAGTCCATATTTAAACATTTAAAAATAGATTTTAGGACCACGTCTCTTCTCAAACATCTTTCCCACCTCCAGCTCGGTGTCTAAAGAAGCTCTCAAAGCATCTTCTAGATTGTTGTATGCTTCATCCTCTCTATGACATCATTCTTTGGGATTTTGAGAGTTTCTTTAACAGAGGCTTTAACAGAAGCCAAAGGTTTTATCTTAATAAACTGAAACTGTGATTTAAACAAAAGTAGTTTCAGTACAGTGCATGAATACTTGCTGTTTATCATGTTCCTACAAATAAGAAATTGATTATCTTTTTTTTTTAAATGACAGCTATCTACACTCTTAGGTAGCTGAAATTAGAATAACAATCATCCATCTGTTGTGTACTCTCTCAGGATTTCAATCTATTGTAAATTTGCAAATCTGGAAAAATCAAATTAGTTTGGGTTGTTATCCCTTTAAAGATCAGAGAAGAAAATAACCAATAAATCTTTATGCAGTTGCAATACTTAATTATACACAGCCGTGCAAATCTTAACTGAAGTTAGCTTTCTCTGGAAAATGGACTCTGATTTGTATTCTGATGAGAGCACATACACATAGTATGGGCTTTAAAAGTTAACACATTTTCTCGATTGTTTGCCACTGCTGGTACTTTCCTTTTTGCTTTTATTTTTTCTCTGACTTAAAAAATGATTATTTTAGGGCTAAGCAATGGTTGTGATAGCTAGTAGAGCATGAGCCAGGCAAAGAATGGGAAATTGTGGTGGTGATGGGGGGGGAAGGTATTGCATCTCCAGAAGGGAAGGGAAACCCACTCTTGAAATTACCACTTAAACAAAGATGTATTCTTCTTCGGGTAGTATCCCCATGGGTGCTCCACTCTTGGTGTCAGGCTCGTCCCGGCGCTGCAGGTTGGAGAGTCATCAGCCATGGTTCAGCCGGACCGCGCATGTGTGGCAGCACATGCTATTTGCACCGTTTGTGAGCTTGCGCGCAATCTGGCTCCCGCCAGTTCCTCCTAACCGTTCATGGTCTCAGGCAGAGCAAACCCCTGCTCCTCAGCTGTGACGACAAAAAAAAAAAAAAATCTGTAAAATAGTTGTAATAGTTATCCAGTAGTTCAAGTTTAGTTAGTTAGTTGTTAGTGGGTTAGTTATTTCATGTTGGTTTAAAAAAAAATTCTCTTCAGTTCAATATGCTGGGTTCCCCTGGTTTCAATAAGTGTACGCAGTGCCGTGACGCTATGCCAGCATCTGATGGACACCTGATATGCATTAGGTGCTTGGACGAGGGTCATATACCCCAAAAATACCCACACTTCACCGAGCTCACTGCCCAAGCAAGTCATAACCGTGAGATGCAGTTAAAAATGCTCCTCTTCTGCAAGGCTTTACTTGCTGACGCTGAGCCACCTTAGACCATCAACGTCTGTGGCCCCAACACCGGGCAAAAAGTCACCTCTCCACTCATCTGCTTCACTCAGGAGCATGAGTGACAAGCCAGGTACCTCGTGATCGAGGTTGCCTCGGCATGCTGAATGGCACAAGTCCAGCCGTAGCATTTCAGAGCCGAGCCCTTCCCTGTGCAAGGAGGCGGCTTTGACACCGGCCGTAGCTCTAAGATCTGACTCAGCCCCGGCTCCAGCCAAATGAAAGCCTTTGGCACCGGCGGACATGGTCTCATCAGCACGGCCTGCGGCACTGACACCTGCGCCTCTAGTGACGCCGACAGCACCGGCCCCAACAGCGCCGATGCCAGTGGCTGAGATGGCACCAACAACGCCGGCACCATTCGTGGCTGTGGTGACACCGTCCATGCCAGCACCATCTCTAGCACTGTTGTCAGCACCGTCCCAAAGCGGCTCATCCACGCCAACATCAGCACCGGCAGGGGCTCCTGCACCGACCACATCTCCGCGGAACACGCTTGAGACATCGACTCAAGATGCAACAGACCCTTTTATGAACTGGACCACGGCACCACCGCACTATAGATCCCATTCTGCGGCAAACCAATCACCGATGCAGGGAAAGGCCAAACACAAGTCCTAACAGATCATAACGCCCTCCCCAAGCCCAGAACCAGCGGTCTTCTCGCCCCAGCCACAATCACCAGCCTCTGTCTTTTTGGTACAACTTCAGCAGGAAACTCGTGCCACATCCATATTACACCATCACAGGCATTCACCACGATACTCACCGTCACCTCAATGATACCGCGGGCATTCACGTTCTCCATCGTATAACAGGTCAGATCTCGTTCCCCTACGCCACCTGCACGGTCATCTTGTTTGAGATATCGTTCTGACTCCAGAAGTCGATACTCACCAGATTGTTCCCCCTGGCATTATTACCATGACCGTTACCACTACCAGCATCAATACTCTTCGGGGCACTCTTCCTGCAGATCCCGACGTCATCATCGACAATGCTCCTACAGCAGTTCCAGGGTACCAACGCTACCACACCGTCTGGAGATGATCCTCTTCCTCCTAGGCAACCAGAGCCAGTTCAAGTAACTGCACCTGAGCAAACACAGTCCCAGGCACAATCTCCAATGGATCAGTCATCTTCCTCACCAGACAATGTAGTCTTCCCTGGTGATTCTTTTCCCACAGACGACATTCGTCAATTTCATGACCTTTTCAAAAGAGTAGCGGAATCCCAGGAACTGCACCTCACGGAGGTCCAAGAGAAACAACATTGCCTCCTAAAAAATCTTCAGCACTCACAGAGCTCGAAAATGGCGTTACCTTTCGATGATGCAATTTTGGAGATTGCGGACAATATCTGGCAAACACCTGACTCTTCCCAGCCTATGCATAAGAAGTCCAACAAGAAATATTTTGTCCCTTCGAAGGGGATAGAATTCTTATTCATGCATCCGCAAACAAATTCCTTGGTTGTTGACGCAGCTCAACAAAAAGCCAAAAACCACAGCACAAAAATGTTGCAGGTAAAAGAGTCCAAGTGACTAGACCTTTTCTGGTGAAAGTTTTATTCCTCTGCCATGCTCATTCTTCGAATGGCGAATTATGCTGCAAATCTTCCAACCATAGCTTTGACAGTTATTCCAAGCTGGTGGCAGTATTAGAGCATTTGCCTGAGGACAAACGGCAACTGCTAAAATCAGTGGTCCAGGAGGGTTACATGGCCTCAACAATAGCCTTGCAGACATTGCCGACACTGCAGCGTGTGCCATGGTAACATCGGTAGTAATGAGAAGGTCATCCTGGTTGCAGCTAGCCTTAGTCTCTAAGGACTTGCAGACAAAGGTTGAGGACTTGGCCTTTGATAGGGAGAGTCTGTTCACTGAAAAGAGGGATCAAGTGTTGCACTCCGGCAAGGACTCCAGAACGACCTTAAGAACACTGGGGATGTATACGCCCCCTTACCACCGTAAGCGTTATACACCCTATTACAGACAAAGGCCCATCTCATAAATGGGACCCAGATATAGACAGCAAGAGCAACAACAACATGTGAGACGTTGTCAGCAAAGACGTAGAACACAGACTGGTTGGTAGGACCCCTAATCCTCAGAACAACAGGCAGCAAGTTTGATGGTCCTATCGAGGGGCTCCGAACCATTCCCTTGATATACCTCCCGGGATCACAGAAGTTGTTTCATCACCAACTGAGACCTTACCAGCACAGGTGGCTTACCATCACTACAGATCGTTGGATCCGGGAATTAATAACATTAGGCTATTCCATTCCTCTTCTCTCCCTCCCTCCCCCCCAACTCTGTCCCTCTTCAGGGACCCATCTCATGAGGCCCTCTTACTCCAAGAGGTCACTCGACTCATAGAGATTGGGGTGGTGGAGGCAGTGCCCGAACACTTCCAGGGCAAGAAGGGATTTTACTCTCTTTATTTCCTCACACAAAAGAAGTCAGGAAGATGGAGGCCTGTCCTGGACCTTCGAAATCTCAACCGGTATCTCAGGAAAAACAAGTTCAAGATGGTGACTCTAGCGTCTATCTTCCCCACGTTGAACAAGGGAGATTGGTTCACGTCCCTCTATTTGCAGGACACTTATTTTCATGTGACGATACACCCAGCTCACAGATGCTTTCTGAGGTTTGTCATAGGCACACAGCACTTTCAAAACAAAGTTCTCCCGTTCATCCTATCATCAGCGCCCAAGGTCTTTTCCAAGACACTCTCGGTGATAGCTGCGTATTTTCACTACCAGGGCATCATATTTTTCCCGTACCTGGACAACTGTCTAATCAAGGCCCATACTTACGATCACGCACTTCGTGTCACCGAAGTCACAAAGCAACTGTTTACAGACTTGGGTCTCATACTGAACATACCGAAGTTATCACTCACCCCGCAAAGATCTCTCATGTTCATTGGGGCACGATTAGATTCTATAATGACCAAAACGTATCTTCCTTCGGAAAGATTCCACAAAATACAGAACCTTACACAGACACTCTCCATCAGCCCAAAGGTACCAATTCTTACCTGCCTACAACTTCTGGGACACATGGCTGCCACAACATATGTCTTACAACACGCGAGGCTACACCTCAGATGTTTACCGCATTGGTGGCCATTGTTTATCACCCAGGCAATCGCGATGTACACAGACTAGTGAAGGTACCATTAATAGTTTGACAATCCCTGACATGGTGGACTTCTCCCGCCAACATGCTCTCCAGCGTTCCGTTCCATCGTCTATGCCCAAGTCACTTCAGATGCATCTCTTCTGGGATGAGGAGCACACTGCGAGGTCAAATTTGCCCAAGGTCGATGGAATACGCAAGAAGCCCTCTGGCATATAAATCTTCTGGAGCTCAGGGCAGTATTCAATGCATACAAGACATTCCACCCAAAGATTTGTGGCCAGACAGTTCAAATCTTTACTGACAACACCACCATGGTTTATTACATCAACTGTCAGGGCGGAACCTGATCCAGATCCCTCTGTGCGGAAGCCACGAAGCTATGGGATTGGTGTATATGCCATGGAGTTACCATTGTGGGCACATACCTCCCAGGCAAGGACAATACAATTGCCGATGCCTTAAGCAGACATTTTTTTCCTCAGCACGAGTGGGAGATCAACCCAAAGGTGACCCATTCTATATTTCACCAATGGGGGCACCCCACTATAGATCTCTTTGCCACACATCTCAATACGAAGTGCCCAAAATACTGTTCCAGAGCTGGTCTGGGACTGAAATCTCTGAGGGATGCATTTCTTATAAATTGGTCTCACCATATTCTCTATGCTTTTCCTCCAGTTCCACTTCTTCCAAGAATATTAGAGAAGATAATTGAGGACAGAGCCACGGTGATACTCATTGCCCTGTTTTGGCCCAGACAGACGTGGCTCCCCCTTCTCCTACAACTGTCCCTGCAACCTAGCGGTTTTCAAATATCTAAAAGGGTGTCACAAGGAGGAAGGAGAAAATTTGTTCCTCTTGGTTACTGAGGACAGGACAAGGAGTAATGGGCTTAAAGTGCAGCAGGGGAAGTTTAGATTGGACATTAGGAAAAAATTCCTAACTGTCAGGGTGGTCAAATATTGGAATAAATTGCCAAGGGAGGTGGTGGAATCTCCCTCTCTGGAGATATTTAAGATCAGGTTAGATAGACATCTGTCAGAGATGGTGTAGATGGAGCTTGGTCCTGCCTTGAGGGCGGGGGGTTGAACTCGATGACCTCTCGAGGTCTCTTCCAGTCCTATTATTCTATGATTCTATGATTCTAACCTCCAAATCATTTACCGAAACAACCCAATCTGCTCAACGCAACCAGGACTGTCCATGCCACAATCCCAAATCGACCGCCTACACCTCACAGTGTGGTTCCTAGCAGGTTCCATAGCACAGAAGTCCTCTGCTCCCAAGAGGTGAAATAAGTACTACTCTATAGCAGACGTGAATCCATACGCAAAACTTACGTTTATAAATGGCACCGTTTCCATTCTTGGTGCTTAGTCAATAACTTCGATGCAATGTCCATCCCAATCCATCGTATCCTGGACTACGTACTCCACTTACACCATTCAGGATTGGGGCTCTCATCCATCAAGGTCCATCTCTCAGCAATTTCTGCATTTGGACAGTCAATTGAGGGTTTTGCAGTCATTGCTCACCCGATGACTAAATGCCTCTTGAAAGGCCTAACAAATCTACACTCCCCACGTAAGAAGCTTCCTGCTCTATGGGACTTGGAGCTAGTGTTGGACCCCTCACCTACCCCCATTTTGAGCCCTTTGCGACCTGTGACATCCCTACGCTCACTATGAAGGTTGCCTTCCTGCTGGCTATAACATTGGCCCGACGGGTAGGAGAGCTGGCGGGCCTCTCGGCCAACCCTCCATATACTCTGTTTACCAAGCAGGGAGTAATACATTGATCTCACCCCAACTTTTTAATGAAGGTGAATTCAGAATTCCATATTAACGAGCCTATAATACTCCCGACATTCTACCCCAAACCACATAACTTTAGCCATGAAGCCCTATTGCATACATTGGATGTCCGTAGGGCATTAGCTTTTTACCTAGAAAGGATTCGCCCTTTCCAGTCAATCTCAATGGCTTCTCTTGTGCTCAGACAAAAGAACCAAAGGACGATCATTATCCTCGCAACGTATTTCTAAGCTGATTGTGAAATGTATTACAATGTGCTACACGTTACACAATAGGCTCGCATCGATGCCAATTACTGCTCATTCTACCAGAGCAACCTCTACCTCTCTGGCATTCCTTAAAGGTGTACCAATTCAGGACATTCGCCGCACGGCGACATGATCTTCGGACATGACATTCGCTAAGCATTATGCCATTGATGCTTGTCGCCCAAGAATCAGTGCTAGTCTCTGCAGTGCTGTCCACAGCAGCGAGATCCTGACTTTGATCCCACCTCTGTAGACGAGGCTACTGCTCTGCACTCACCTAGAGTGGAGTACCCACGAGGACGCTACCTGAAGAAGAAGAGAGTACCCATCACCTTGTGTAGTAACGACGTTTCTTCGAGGTGTGTGTCCCCATGAGTTCTCCACGACCCGCTCTCCTCCCCTCTTCGGAGTCTCTTCTTTATGTTTTTCAGGAGTGATCCAATTAGGAGGAACTGGCAGGAGCTGGATCATGTGCAAGCTCACAAACGGTGCGAACAGCATGCGCCACCACCCATGCGCGGTCCAGCTGAACCTCAGCTGACGACTCTCTGACCTGCGGCACCGGGACGAGCCCAACGCCTAGAGTGGGCCACCCACAGTGACACACACCTCAAAGAAATGTCATTACTGCACAAGGTAAGTAACTTCCTCTTTTTCTCTTTATCCTAATGCTGACTTCCCAACCCAGCCCGCAGCTAGGCATGCCCTTCTCAAAGTATGCCAGTAGCTCTAGCATGCAGGAAATAAAAGCAATTTCATTATGGCTGCCTCTGTTACAGTTGCATTGGGTTTAGGAATTGAGTTCCAGTGCTCTTGTTCTCCCTCTCCTATCTTCTTAGGAGCAGAAACAATTTAACTCAAAGGCTAAATCAGCAATTATAGTGATGCAGAGATTACAGACTATTAGTTTGGGTATAAATAACAGCATAGAAGGAGAGGCACAACTTGCTCAGTAGAGTGTCATAAAGGCCTGAACCCCTATTTTATGTACTCTACATGGCTTTCTACATGCTGAAGCCGTGTCTTCACACTTACACTGCTATTTTATCAGTGTATGGTCCCTTTGCATTCCTATTGTCAAAGCCTTTCCCTACCTAAGTGGTGGCTCAGGGGGCTGCCACTGCTGGCTCCTGACCCCTACGCAGTGCTGGAACAGCCCTCTATCTGTAAGCAGTACCGGTAAGCATTATCCGGTAATGCTGGTGCTTACTAGTAATCAGTTATCCAGTTCACATCCCTAGTTATAACACGGTAGTTGCCTGACCTGGGTATAGCATGCTTAAAATTTCAAGTATATATTAGACCTAAATGTGTCCCTATAAATAGGTAGAATTCCTTGAACTTATGAATCTTTGTGCCATTCAATATACATCTTAGCAAATAATTTAAGATCATAAGAATGGCCATACTGGGTCAGACCAAAGGCCTATCAAGCCCACTATTCTGTTCTCCGACAGTTGCCAATAGCAGATGCCCCAGAGGGAGAAAAAACAACAAATAATCATGTGATCCCTCTCCTGTCATCCATTTCCAGACAAACAGAGGCTAAGGACACCATTTCTACCCACCATTTCTACCAGGCTGGGACCATTGCAAGCCATTCATGAACCTAACCTCCATGAATGTATCTAGCTCTTTTTTGAACCCTGTTATAGGAACAAGTAAATAACTTTTCCCTATTTACTTTTTCCATACTAATAATGATTTTATAGACCTCTATCATATCACCCTCCCCTTTAGTCTCTTTTCTAACCTGAAAAGTCCACGTTTTTTTAATCTCTTTTGGCACACACAAAAATTTGCCTCCCACCCACCTCAGAAGAGGCATACAGTGGCTGCCCAGCTGCTCTGGGGCAGGGTCCTGGGGCAGGTAGCGGCCCCACCCCAGGAACAGCAGGGCAGCCTCCATGCAGTCCTGGCATTAACTCCATCTTGGAAACTCTTTTGAATAGGAGTTTAATAGTTGGGTATTATTGTTTTCTATTGATTTTGTGTGTGTGCATGGTAGGTTGCTTTTTGTTTTAAACCACCCAGATTGTGGCCTTTTTTTGAGTTTTTAAAAGATTTTAAGTAAGAAGCATTATTGTTTGAATGTTATAGAAATAGTTATAATTATTTTTAAGTTTGTATTTCAATGATAATTTGTATTGTTTTAGCTGCTTCATTATTGACATAGGGATTTAGGGTGTTTATTTTGGGTTTCTCTTTTTATTTTCACTTATTTTATGTTTAATATTAACCACTTAAGGATAATGAAGTTAAACTTTGTGAAAGCGTCAGGATGCTTGAAGAGTTAATTAACGAATTTAAGGCTACAGTAGATGCTCACTGCCAGATAAAGAATAGCTGTCAGTTTTGCAACCTTGAATAAAATATTTGAATGGATTTTTAGTGGAATTTTTAAAAAGTTTATTTATAAATAAACTTTATATGTATATAAATAAACTTTTTAAAAATTCCGCTAAAAATCCATTCAAATATTTTATTCAAGGTTGCAAAACTGACAGCTATTCTTTATCTGGCAGTGAGCATTATATTATTTTAAACTTTCTCGGCTTACCTTTTACTAGGTGAAGTTTTGAACTTTTTTGTTTTTAAATTTTTTTTAGACTTTCAAAGAGCTGGGGGGGCAGTATAAATTGCAAGCTATGAACAAATAGCTCGTTTAAGTTGCTTACATTTCTAACTGCTATTCATTTTTATATTTAAGCTTTGACCAACGTTATTTTGTTTCCCAGATGAGATCTCTTTTGGCCTAAGCTTTGATAACGTCTGTATTTTAGCAATGTCTAGTTCCATCTTTTTTATTCATGTTTCAGCTATCTGATCTTAACTACATTTTTTATAGTTAAACAATTTAAATGGGATTGTTGTACCTGCTTCATTATTTAAAGACTCATTGTTAGAAAGCACCCATTTCCTTCAGAATGACTGTTAAGCCTTCCGTGTTGTGTGTGGTGATAAATCACATAGTGCAGAGGTGGTCAATGAGCAGATTGTGGGACAAATACAGTATATTGGCACTTAGAGTCAGCCATAATAATAAGGATACATGGGTGAAAGTGCTGATTTAACAACTCATTTTATTCTTTGTGACTGAGAGAGGGCTTTTTAGTGTTCTTATATAATGTGAATATATTTGTTAGTAACTGGTGGGTGCAACGGTGGCACACATCTGAATAAGTGCACATGAACTCAATATTGGTGGACAAGACAAAACTCAGTCTGTTCACAGATGGAAAATTTTAGAGAGAATACTGGTCACTGCCAGATACTGGTTGCTTACATCCCTACTCAGTATCCAGCTCTGCTCCCAAGTGGGGGGAAGCAACTAGTCAAGTCAACTATCCGATAAACATATGCTTCTCGGATAGTCGACTAGTCACTTACATCCCTACTATAAAGTTCAAATTTCTTACCTCTACCAAGCTGTTCCTTGGGCCAGAGCAGTTCAAGGGCTGTAGGACAATGGTTAATACAGCACTGACTGTCGCCAGCTATTTGTGAGGCGATTTATTAACTTTGAAATAACAAGTATTTTGTTCTACCTAGTAATGTATGGGAAGAGGAATTTAGGCCACAGAAATCCTGCCTGGCCATTGGACCCAAGTGGCAGTTGGGTGGCCTCTTAACATGCAGATAGATGAGAAGAGTTATGACTGATTTAGGGCTGCATCCAGCAGCAAACCCCACAAAGTGTAGTGCTTACAGTGGTGATTCCCCATTGAAACCCAGGGGAACTTCTCAGTACCAGGGATGTTAAATTTAGTTTAATCAAATAATCGACTAGTTGATGGAATTTCCATCGACTAGTTGAATAGTCAATAAGCAATGGAGCTGCAGCGGGGTTAGCTTCTGGCCCCAAGAGCTAATGCCTCTACAGCTCTGCCTTTTAAATGTATTAAGAGCTAGTAGGCTCTCGATACATTTAAAAAGCAGAAGTGCAGCGGCAGGGGGGGGAGACCCAGTGCGAGCCAGGACAGCTAATTCTTAGCGCGCACGGAGTCCGCCCCACTGCACACCATCCTTTTAAATGTATTAAGAGACTGCCAGCAGGCTCTTAATACATTTAAAAAGCAGATACACAGCATCTGGGACTGGGCGTGAGCTGGGAATCAGCTGATTCCTGGCTCATGCCTGGTCCCTTCCACCTCTCTGCCTCTCCTGTGCCCCACGGAGATGGTACTTGCGGGAACTGCCTTTTAAGCCAGCTCTCCCCAGCACCGGCTCCTGTTCATAGAGGCATCAAGGTGGGGGGAAGCAACTAGTCGAGGGATTAGTTGACTATCCGATAAGCTTATTCTTATCAGATAGTTGACTAGTTGCTTACATCTGTACTCAGTATCCAGACCCGCTTCCAGCCTGGAGTTCTTGCTACACTTCAAAAGCAGAAGCGCTGTGGGAGCACAGGTCCAGCGGGGGACTCAAGCAGTCCCCTGCTCTCCCTGCTTTTGAAATGTTAATGGAATTTCCATCAGGGCTCTTGTACATTTCAACAGCAAAACGCGCTGGGAGTTCAGGGCCAGCACAGCACTCAAGCAGTCCCCGCTGACCCCATGCTTCCTTCTCTTGAAATATACAAGAGGCTCTTGTACATTTCAAAAGTAGGGAGCACAGGTCCAGTGGAGAACTGCTTGAATCCTGTGCTGGCACTTGCAGATCTCTTGCTACATTCCAAAGGTGGAGGTGCCCTTATTGACTAATGGAATGGTCAATGCACATTGCATCGACTACTTGTTTAGTTGATTAATCTAAATTTAACATCCTTACTTTACATGTATGACTGGTGGTTTATGGCAGGGGCTTGGATGCTCAGAAACTTGGAAAGTCCCAAAAAACAGTAGGTAGAAATACCCAACTGCTGGCTCAGGGTCAGGAATACACATTTCAACATGAGTAAATGAGAGTCTGATAAGCCAGAAAACAAACATTGACAAACATTGCAGGAAATTATTATTTAAAAAAAAAATCACAGGAAATGATTATTAAAAAAAAAAGACTTTAGAAAATGAATTTGTGAGACTTGAGTCACATTTTAATAGTCTTGCTAGTGCTGCTAACTGGAATTTCTTTAGTTTTTATTCCCCGGAAATGGGTTTTCTCTGAGGAAGAAGCCGTTTCTTTGTCTTGGGGAGTTCTTGTGCATAGGAAGCAAGAAATCTGGGTTGAAGGAATACAAAAAGCAAGTCACTTCCTTGATTTTGACATGCACTGTACATTTATTTTTATTATCCTAACATCTGCATTTTGTGTATTTGAGGAGCTTCTTATTATATTGGCATTACAATTCAAGAATTAACTATTTTTATTCCTCTCATAAAGTCCACATTACTACCCAAACCTTGTCACCTCAGGATCCACAATGCTGTCACTCGTTTAGGCATGCATGCCGCAGTTTCATTTTTTTTCCCTGGCTGGATGCTGTTGCCATGAGGGTTAAGAACCCACTGCCCCATACTGTGTCATCATTAATGTTTTTTGACAAAAGAGCACTGTCCATATTTTTGTTTGTGTGTGCATACAGGAGCAATGTAAAACAACACATGACTGCTTAAAATCAATTACCACATTGAATATGAAAATACTTCAGTTTTTGAATGAGTTTGCCGGGCATGCTATAAAAAACATTGGGCAGAGGAAGCACATGAAGTCTCATCCTGCCCTGCCCTGCCTCATTCCTGCAAGCAATCTCTCGTTCCCTGCCGTTGGGAGCGCAGGGCTTAGAATCAACTGCCAGGGTTGACACTAAGACTATGTCTAAATTACATTCCTCTTTCGAAAGAGGAATGTAAATGAGCCCAATCAAAAATGCAAATGAAGCGCAGATTTACAAATCTCGCACTTCATTTGCATAATCACGTAAGAACACTTTATCAAAAAAGGGGTTTTCAAAAAAGAAACTGCAGTCCAGATGGGGTTCTTTCGGGAAAAAAACCCTTTTTCAAAAGAACCCATATACCTAATTTTTTCAGGAGTATTTGTTCTTTTGAAAAAAGGTTTTTTTTTTTTTTTTTCAAAAGAACCCTATCTAGACTGCGGTTTCTTTTTCAAAAAACCCTTTTTCGAAAAAGTGCTCTCACGCAATTATGCAAATGAAATGTGAGATTTGTAAATCCGCGCTTCATTTGCATTTTCGATCGGGATCATTTACATTCTTCTTTTGGAAGAGGAATGTATTTTAGACAAGCCCTAAATGCCACACACTCCCCAGTCCCTAGGCCCTGATTGGCCTTGGGATAGGGGAGCAGCAGGACCTTCACAGGCCAGATCAACCGACTTGGTGGCCCTTTTGCCCACTGTTGACCTAGAGGAAAGAGCTAATTGAGGAGGAATAATTTTACAGATTTTTTTCTTATTTTGGGGGTATTTTTATATTGTTTTTGCTTTTTGGATTTTTTAAATGGAACCACAGGCTTTTTAGAGATGTAGGAGGTACTTTCTGTAAGTGCACCTATTCTCAAGGGGATTGAAATGACAACAGACTTGCTTAGTTCTTAATTACTGTGAGGCGTACAATTAAGGAATATTTGGGGGAAAACCTTTTAAATCAGACAGTTCCTTCTGGGAGTTAGAGTAGATGCTTCCTGCCAAGATTACCTAGTACCCACTTGAAGATCTTGGGGGAACATTTCTGCTCCTTGCTATGCTTCTCTGAAGAGATTTTAGCTGAAATGCACTTTAAATAATTAGCTTAAGGCACTTTGGAGTGTGCCCTAAAGTCCATTAGTTTCTCTGCACTAATTCCCCATGTGCACACTTAGGGTACGTCTAGACTACATGCCTCTGTCGCTTCATTTAAATTTACATGGCTGCCGTGCTGAGCCGACAAACAGCTGATCAGCTGTTTGTCGGCTCAACGCGATAGTCTGGGTGTGCGGGTGTCGACATCAAAGGTATTTGTCGACCACCCAGGTATACCTCATCCCAGGAGGCATACCTGGGTGGTCGACAAATACCTTTGATGTCGACACCCGCGCATCCAGACTATCGCTCTGATCAGCTGTTTGTCGGCTCAGCGCGGCAGCCATGTAAATTTAAATGAAGCGGCGATTATTTAAATCGCCGCTTCATTTTCCTATGTCTGGTAGCCTAATCTACATGCCTCTGGCGACAGAGGCATGTAGTCTAGACGTACCCTTAGACTGTTCACAGATCTGCTGCATACCACATACTGTGGGCTTTTCCCCCATGTAGACTAGGCCTATGTGAAAGTGTAATCTGAGCAGAGATTATCCTGAGTGTTCCTTGTGGAGTATTTTGTGGAATCCTGGCTCTTTTGTGTGGAGGAGGCCCTCCATCAGGTTTAGGACCCATTTTCTCTGAGCTGAGAACGTTTAATTCCATGTTTGCTGAGGATTCAGTAGCTGGAACATTTATTTGCATTGGAGCTGTGTTTGTTTCTGTCAGTTTTACTTATTATATTTTATCAGCATGGAAACTTATCAAAGTATGACCTCCATTACTACATGGCATTGTAGCTCTTTAGGCTGCTGACTGCTCATGTAGCTTAGAAAACTA
This sequence comes from Pelodiscus sinensis, assembly GCF_049634645.1. Lineage (NCBI taxonomy): Eukaryota > Metazoa > Chordata > Testudines > Trionychidae > Pelodiscus > Pelodiscus sinensis. The sequence continues at coordinate 86,541,690 of NC_134713.1, read as the reverse complement.
ACATGCATATCTTAATGAATAACTGGATTTATTCATATTCAGTTAATTGACTTCTTCTATGTGCTAAAGTATGGTGTGATGTCATCTTTTTTAAACTTGATTAGTTCCCACTGAACTAACAGGTAACATCTCAAGGACGTCAGCCTAAATTTCCTGTTCAGACAGGTTAATGTCACAAACTCAGTTCTATCCACTCTAGTCCTGAATTCACCAAGCATTTTTCTTGAAAACTCTTCCTTACTATTTTTTTCATTCCAGACCTATCAGTGCAGTAATTTTGCCTTTTCAGTCTGCTATCTGACTGTTGCTAATCATTCGTGTTTTTATTTTGTTTTTACTGTTACACTGTAATGTCACTCGTTTAGCTAACGTCTGTTATCATTATATGGCTATATTTTGTCTGGGCATTACTTAAATATTCTGCAAAAAATGGAAGAGAACTAAAACAGTGAGATAAATAATAGCTAATGGAAGACAACTGAGAGATCTCGGTGAGGAAAGGAGAGAATTTGAGTTCACTCAGAAATCCCAGAAAGGAAAGAGGAAAAAAAAATTAAGGCAACAGTAAAAGCATATTGGAATAGTTTGGGAATCCATAGTGAGAAACAAAAAAGAGCAAGGCAGTCTCAGAAATTATATGTGTGGGGTACAGATGACAAAAATGTTTTCAGGTTTAAAAAAGGGCAGAAAAAATTCTCATGAAACTTATCCTATTTCCGTTGCTGCTAAACTGTTCATTGTCAGGGTTGACTTTGGTCTTTGGCTTACAAAGATACTCTGAAGAATATTGTATTTCATTTTTGTAAAGAACCAAATTGCACTAAATAATGCATATTTTCAACTAAAGAGCTAATAAGATATCTCTCCCCTACTATTAATTTGTCCAGTCTAATGGAGTCAAAGAGTAAGAAATATCATTTGACTCATTATTGCCATATATTTTATTATTCTCAGTATGAGTTTTAAGGATATGTGTAGAATCCTGACATTTATCAAATCATGACATTTATGTATGGATTAAGAAATGTCTATTTTCCATTTCATTCTTTTTTAAAATAGGATTACACATATTCAGTATAGTTCTTTGTTTCCTGTGAACTATGAAAGGAAAGTGATTCAGTCCCTTATGTTTAATTCTTTTGCTAGATTAGACATATGGGAAAATACTGCCAAAGCCTAGCCTATTTTCTTCATTCAGTTTAATTTCTGCACCTGTATCACCTCTCCATCTAATTGACAATTCATAGATATTCTGCCATTTGTTTTGAATGTTGAGAAACTAGACTTCTCACTTGAATTGGTACTAATAGCTCCTTTAGCTTGGTGTCTTATGCCTGTTTAAGTGGGATCGGTGAACATACCATCAGATTAGAAAATGATCTGATCCTTCACAGAATTATCACTTACATCTTGGGAAAATGATAGATATTGGTTTCTGCTGAAATATGTATATGTATTAAAAATGTGAAAACTAATAATATATTGTAACAGAATCTTATCACCCGTTAAAGAGATGACAGAAGCCTGCTTAGTGTAAATTCATTAACACTTTCGGAACAGGACCAGAAACTAAACTAGAAAACAAAAATAAGAACTTGTCTGATCCTGGGCCCTAGCAACTCAGAACATTTATTACATGCTAATTTTTTTGTGAGGAATCTGCACTGTCTTTGATTATCATATGTGTGAGAGAGAATATCCTTTTGTTACGTCTTTTTGCATTTAGGATTTAAATGTGTGATAAAATAACATTTCCAGAGGGTGTTTATTAATACATGTAGTTTATTAGTTTTTTTGATCTATTTTACCAATTTTAATCCTATAAAAAGTGCATAAAGTAGATGAATATATTATATTCATTCAGAACAATAAATAAAAGTATTTTAGGTCCCTTTCAGTTCAATATTTTAAATGTATTTGAGATTTACAACACGCTGTGAGCCAGCAAGGTTGGCTTTACAACTTGTGAGATCCCATACTGCTTGAAGGGAAGGAATTGGAACAGGAGATACAGTTTTGTCTGTTTCATCTACCATACAGAGGCTGTTATGCTAAGTAAGAATGTAAGTATCAATGAGTAGGGCCCAACTAGTTGCTTGTTCTGGTTGTGCTGAACACTGATTGTGATCAAGAAAAACATGCACGTAATTGCTTTTTTTCCGACTTTATTTTTAAAAAATTATCAAAGGGTTCAGTTTCCTATAATAATCTTTGCAGAGATTATACTGACAACATTTCAGATACAAAACAGTGCTCTGGACTTGGCATTAAAATATGTAAAAATATGACTTTCAACGTTTTTCAATTAAAATCATCATTATAATGCTTTTTTTTTTACATTCTTGTATTTTTTTCTTTTGTTTTTAGCTGCTGATGTAAATGTGAAGAATGAAAGCCTTTCATCTGTGCAGCAGCTTGGAATTAAAATGACAGTCAGGTATATTGTATAAAATATTCCCCTTGTGTATTTCTAGAGTTTGTTTGATTTCTTCACAATGACTTTAATTATATTTAATCCATCAGCTCAATGTTTTGTACCATTTAAATCTAAAGATCATTTTTAAGAGAATGAATTCTTACTTTAAAGATGAAAAAGGTATTAGCACACGATTAAATTATCTGCAGCAAATTAAATAGGTTATTAATCATTATGTTGTAAAGGCTAATTGCAACTTGTTTAGCAAGAGTTACAGCTAAAGTTATATTATCAAATCATGGAAATATAGGGTTGGAAAGGACTTTGAGAGGTTGTTTAGTCCATACCCTGTGCTCAGACATGACAAAGAACATCTCTCATGAATTGCCTCTTGTGTAGGATTTTGCAATAGTCTAATCTTGAAAAAGCAAAAACATGGATAATGGAAGCAAGGTTTGTGTCTGAAAGAAATGGTTGTGGCCTTCTAGCAGAGTGTAGATTAAAAAAAATCCACTTTTTTGCAACTTCTGCAAACTGAATGTCCATGGACAGCTGAGAATATAATGAGGCTATGTCTACTGCATGCTTATTTTGAAATAAGCTATCAAAATAGTTACTTTGAAATAGTGCATCTACACTGCAAACAGCCATTGAAATAGTCCTGAGCTATTATGAAACAGACTGTCCACACAGATTAGACATAGAATTGCATATAAGGCCACCTGGAAATACAGGGCATCAGGACAGCACTTACTTTCTGGAATTGCTTCGTGAGGCTTTGTGAGGCTTGAGCTTATAGGGACCCACCCCCCGGAACAGCCATGTCTCTGCTTCTCCTCCTGCTTGGCTACCTTTCTGGGGGATAGCAAAGCATATTCACAGCATGCTTTGGTTTCCCTGTTGGACACCACAGCACTCCCAGCTACGGAACCAGAGCTGAGTCCCAGCTGTCGACGGCCCTTATAGTTTATGCTGCAGCTCCTGGTGCAGATTCTGCAGGATGCCCTCATGGTGCTGCAAGAGCAGGCCCTCTACCTCAGTACAAGGCACCTCCTCTCTTCTCTCCAGTCACTGCTCTTGCAACTCAACCCCTCCTGCACACTTTGTACCACCACTTCTGGCTCCAGGATACCAGTTCCAACTGGTGGGACCAGATTGTCCTGGATTGGTAGGATAACCACCAGTGGATCCAAAACTTCTGCATGTGGAAGAACACCTTTCTGGAGCTGTGTGAGTGGCTCGTACCTACCCTCAAGCGATGGGACACCCACATGCAACCCACCATCTCCATCCAGAAGTGGGTCGCCATTGCACTGTGGAAGCTCATCGCGCCGGACAGGTACCGATCCGTCGGGAATCAGTTTGGCATGAGGAGATTGACTGTCAGAGTTGTGGTCATGCAGGTATGACTTCCTCATGCCATTGTTCCGGGAGGGTGATGAACAGCTGGAATGAGGTTTCCCCAAGGAGTGGAGAGGGGCTAATTGTGTTGGTGGAGGAGGCTCCCACCCTGGAAGGGTTTTCAGTCCCACACTCACCAAGGCCTGCAGAAAGAGTGGGACAAGTTGGGGTTGATCCTGGTGTGTGTGTTGAGCGGGGGCGGAAGAGGAAGGAGATTGGGCTTGGGGACCTGCCAAGGAGCCTGGCAACCCTGTGATTCTCTGTTTCTCTCCTTCTACAGGTGGTGAGGGCCATCAACACATACTGTTGTGCCAGCTCATTGTCCTGCGTGAAGTGGACCCCATCAGCGACATCTTTGCCACCCTGGGCTTCCCCAACTGTCGGTGAGCTCTTGATGGCATCCACATCTCCGTCCAGGCTCCCGACCACTGGGCATTGGATTACATCGATTGCAAGGGCTACATTTCCATGACTCTGCAGGCCATTGTGGACCATCGAGGCCAGTTCGCTGATGTCTACATCAGGTGGTCAGGGAAGGCACATGATGCCCGCGTATTTAGGAACTCTAGCTTTTTCCACAAGCTGCACATTGGCACTTTAGAATCATAGAATCATAGGGCTAGAGGAGACCTGAGGAGGTCATCGAGTCCAGCCCCCTGCCCAAAGCAAGATCAATGCCAACTAAATCATCCCAGCCAGGGTTTTGTCAAACCAAGACTTAAAAACGTCTAGGGATGGAGATTCCACCACCACCCTAGGTAACCCATTCCAGTACTTCACCACCTTCCTGGTAAAATAGTTTGTCCTAATATCCATCCTAGACCACCTCCATTGTAATTTGAGACCATTGCTCCTTGTTCTTCCATCTGTCACTACTGAGAATAGCCTCTCTCTATCCTCTTTGAAACCTCCCTTCAGGAAGTTGAAGGCTGCAATCAAATCCTCCCTTACTCTTCTCTTTTGTAGACTAAATAAGCCCAAATCCCTCAGCCTCTCCTCTTAGGTCATGTGCTCATTTTGGTTGCCCTCCACCGGACCCTCTCCAGTGTGTCCACATCCTTTCTGTAGTGTGGGGCCCAGAACTGGACGCAGTACTCCAGATGAGGCTTCACCAGTGCAGAATAAAGGGGAATAATCACTTCTCTGGATCTGCTGGCAGTGCTCCTCCTAATGCATCCTAATATGCCATTAGCCTTCTTAGCTACAAGGACACACTCTTGACTCATATTCAGCTTCTTATCCTCTGTAATCCCCAGGTCAGTCCCCAGCCTGTAACAATGCTTGGGATTCTTCTATCCTTGTTGAACCTCATCAGATTTCTTTTGGCCCAATCCTCTAATCTATCTAGGTCATACTGAATCCTAACCCTACCCTGCAACGTATCTACCTCTCCCCCTAGCTTGCTGTCATCTGCAAATTTGCTGAGGGTCCAATCTATCCACTCGTCCAGTTTATTAATAAAGATATTGAACAAACACGGCCCTAGAACTGATTCTTGGGGCACTCTGCTTGAAACTGACTGCCAATCTGACATTGAGCCGTTGATCACTACCCATTGAGCCTGACAATCTAGCCAGCTTTCTATTCACCTCACAGTCCGTTTATCCAATCCATATTTCCTTAACTTGCTAGCACGAATATTGTGGGAGACCATATCAAAAGCTTTGCTAAAGTCAAATTCTTCTTTGAGTGATGTCCCCGTGGGTGCTGCACTGTAGGCGCTGGGCTTGCCCTGGCGCCACAGTACGGAGATTGGCAGGACCGCACATGCATGAAGGGCATCTCGTGGCATTCACGCTCTGTTGTGCCGCTTGGTCCAGTTCCAGCCAGTTCCTCTTAACAGCCTCAGGCTGCAGACAGATTTGAACTGCTCTCCTCGGATCTTCTTGTTCGTGAGAGAAATCAAAGTTGTTCTCTTAATAGTTATTCATTATATTACTTTTATCTTCATTTTAGTTAGTCCATTCTCTTGTTAAAAAAAAAATCTATTTTGTTACTTGATAGTTCATAAGTTAACCTACGTTCATAAGCCTCTGTTAACTCCCTTTGTATATAGTTCTTACCCTTAAAAAAAAAAAAAGGAAAAACAGTAAGAAGAAGGAGAATATATCATAATGCCGGGGTCACCAGGTTTTAAAAAATGTGAGGTCTGCCGCAAAGCCACGCCTGCCTCTGACGACCATGCAACATGCATACATTGCCTCGGGAAAGGCCACATTCCGCAAAAGTGCCCTCACTGCTTTAAGCTTACATCTAGAGCGTGAAGAGATAGGGAGATGAGGCTCTGCATGATCTTCTTCAATAAGGCTCTTCAGCCTGAAGGATCAGCCTCTCCCCTGAGGCCTTCCTGGCAGCCGCAGAAGCTAAGGGCCTCCTCTCCAACTTCGGCCCCTCTGAGAAAAAACAGACCGTTGCCAGCCTGTTCCCTGTTGGCCACTTCAAGCGGCAGGTTGAGTATAGGGAGTAGCTGCGGCATGTGCCGTTTCAACGGAGCCATCCAGATCAACAAAGCCGAGTGCTACAGTGCCATTATCAACACATACACCGACACCAATGATTGCCTCAGCACCATCCGTGCACAAGCCAACAGCACCGACTCCACAGCCGGCACCGACGCACACCGACTTCCCCTCGGCACCGGCCTCCATGCATGAGCGGCATTCTAAGCACTGCAATTATGTGGCACCGACTGTATCAGCACCGATTCCTTTGGCACTCACCCCATCGGCACCAGCAACTGTTCCCTCGGTACCAGAACTTACCACAGCACTGCAGGGGCTTCTCTGCAAAGGCGACTTCTAAGACTGCTCGGCACTGAAGCCCTTCATCGCACTCACCATCTCCAACATTTTCTCCAACGCCGTCGTCTCCACCTCTACCTCAGTTGCCCAGGCGCTCACCAGTCAGATGTTATTCACCCTTCCACCGTCTGTCGTCTCCTTTCTTGACTCAACCAAAGCAGCATATTAGCCACCACCATCAGCGCTTCTCTGCCTCGCCTTCTCCGATGCCACGGAGGTCTTACTCCCCGTCACCATCGCTTTGTTCACCAGACTATTCTTATAGAGCAACGTATAGCAGGTCTCACTGATATGACCGCTCCCCTTCCCGCTCTTCTTATTACTGGGACCATTACAAGAAATTCACCTATTACAGGTGACATTCACCATACCATCGCTCTTACTATCACAACTCGAGGGCGGTCCCAAGGTCTCTCATGGGCTACTTGTCCTTCAGACACTTGCCAGTGCTCAACCCAGACCACTCAACTCAGGAGCTGATATCTCCACCTTCTCCTCCTCCTAAAATGGAAGAGCAACAACCAAGCCTGAGATATCACCCACTGACCAGTCATCATCCTTGCCGGATGAAGTGGTCATTGCAGGGGATACCTCTCCCCCAGACGATCTCAGGCAGTTCCAAGATCTTTCTAAAAGAGTCGCAGCATCACAGGAAATTCAGCTCACCAAGATAAAAGAGAAGCAACATCATCTTCTCAAGAATCTTCAGTCATCTCACAGCGCCAGACTTGCCATCCCACTCAACAAGGCCATATTGGAAGATGCCAATTACCTCTGGCAAACGCCAGCATCTGCACTTCCCACAAACAAGAGTGCTGATAAGAAATATTTTGTCCCACTTAAGGGGTCAGAGTTTCTATTTACACACCCGCACCCTAACTCATTGGTGGTCAACATGGCACAACAGAGAGCAAAAACCCCCCAATACAAGAATCAGACATCAGACAAAGACGCAAAGAGACTTGATTTATTTGGCAGGAAAGTATACACCTCATTGACCCTGCTCCTTCGCATTGCCAATTACTTCACATACCTATCAAATCACAACTTCGATAATTATACCAAACTGACGGCAGATGGAATCCTTGCCCAAGTCCAAAAGGGCCATCTTAAAGTCCATTGTCCAAGAGGGCTACGCTTCCACCAGGGCCAGCTTACAAATAGCAATGGACGTAACAAACATGGCAGCATGAGTGGCAACCATGGCGGTTGTGATGGGGAGGGCCTTGTATCTCCAGGCCGCCGCTGTCCCCAAAGACCTGTAAGTGAAAGTAGAGGACTTACAATTCAAAAAGGATAATCTTTTCGCTGAAAAGACCGACACGGTTCTGCACTCGAGCAAGGATTCCAGATCGACTCTCAGAACCCTAGGGATGTACATCCTGCCCTTTCGGAGAAGGTGCTACACTCCTTTCCAGAGGCACTATGATTACACCCATTCCAGGCAACAGTGGCAGCAACAGCACCGCCCATTCGACCAATCCCTACTGACCTCCCAGACGACAGAACCAGAATAACCGCCCACAAGGTCAATCCAATTCCAAGCATCACGTTTGACTGTTTGGTCAAGAGCAAGCAACCAGTGTTACCAGCCTACCCTCTCACAACTACCCATTTGTTTTACCATCGCTTACGCCCCTTCTACCACCAGTGGGCGGATATCACTAATGACAGATGGGCATTGAAGATAATCCAATTCGGTTATGCCATACCATTCGAATCCATCCCTCCTACAACCCCACCAACCTCGGTCCTCTTCAGGGACCCCTCTCACGAAGATCTACTACGTACTGAAATTAACCACCTACTAGAGATCGGTACGGTGGAAAGGGTGCCTGATCATTTCAAAGGGAAAGGCTTTTATTCCCATTACTTCCTGGTACAGAAGAAAACAGAGGGATGGAGACCAATATTGGATCTCAGATGTTTGAACAAATATCTCCAAAAACAACTGTTCAAGATGGTAACCCTGGCATCCATAAAAGGTCGGACCTCCTTGCAAGTATGCACGATGCTCAACATCAGCAGGCAAACTTTCCAGTCCCTAGGCCTACTCGTGAACGAGGACAAATCCACACTACAACCTACCCAAGACTTGGAGTTCATTGGAGCATGACTAGACTTCATGATAGCAAGAGCATTCGTACTATTGACCAGTTTTCATTCAGTCCAGCTATTGATAGATACCTTCCAAGTCAAGCACACGGTACAGGTACCTACAGCTCCCAAGCTTATGGGTCATATGGCTGCGACCACTTTCATAGTCTCTCATTCCAGACTACATTTCCGTACCCTACAACATTGGATGGCCACTGTTCACAACCATACCACTCAGGACGTGCACGGGGTAGTAAGTGTTCCAACCAAGGTCATCGCCTCCCTGGAGTGGTGGACCATAGACAAGCATTTGCTGTCAGGCATGCCATTCCACCAACCACTACCACGATATCAGATTACTACAGACACTTCCCTTAAGGGAGTAGGCGCACACATAGACGGAGTAGCAATAGAGAGCCGCTGGGCACCCCAAGATACATTACTTCACATAAATCTTCTTGAGCTCAGAGCCGTCGCCAATGCTTGCATGCATTTCCACAACCAAATACGCAACTGCACATTAAAGATCCTGACAGACAACGTAGCGACAATGTACTACGGGAATTGTCAAGGAGGCGCATGTTCATGATCCCTATGTGCAGCGGCTATCTGACTCAGGAATTGGTGCATCACCAATGGCATCACTCTTGTGGCATCCTACTTAGCTGGCATCAACAACACCGCAGCGGACTCCCTCAGCAGGAACTTTGTACGAGATCATGAATGGGAGCTTCACTGCAGAGTCCTCCACTCTCTCTTTCGCTGGTGGGGCACACCACTCATTGACCTATTTGCAACCTAAAACAACAGAAAATGTTGTGGTTATTGTTCCAGAGCTAATGCAGTTGCCACTCCCTGGGAGACGCATTCCTTAGCTGGAACGGTCCCCTGATGTATGCCTTCCCCCCCCCCCCCCCCCATACCACTCATTCCAAGAGTGCTTCAGAAGGTCAAGATGGACCGGGCCAGGATCATATTGGTAGCTCCAGCATGAGTGAGGCAACACTGGTTCCCTCTCCTACAACTCTCCCGCTATCCTTCATACCGGTTACCACTGCTCCCGGATCTAGTCACTCAGAACCACGGCCTTTTCACCCACAGCTTCGCACACTGCACCTCACAGCATGGTACCTAACTGGCTAAATGCTGCTGAAACATTATGCTCCAATCATGTCAAAGATGTCCTGATACACTGTAGACAACAAAATACAAGAAATACCTACCTCTCAAAATGGGGAAGGTTCACCAGCTGGTACTCCGAACATTGCATCAACCCTCACACTGCACCTATACACAACATGCTGGACTACATAATGGAGCTGAAATGAACAGGACTGGCATTAACATCACTTAGAGTACATCTCAAAGCAGTGGAAGCTTTTCGACAACCAATTGAGGGATTCTCCATATTTACTCATCCCCCTCACGAAGAGATTCCTCAAGGAGCTAACAAATTTGAACCCTCCTCTTCAAACACCTCCCCCATTGTGGGATTTGGACCTAGTCCTATGAACTCTCACAGTCCCATCCTTTGAGCCGTTAGCCACAATACCTCTTCAGCTCCTAACCAAGAAGTTGATATTTCTACTCGCCATCACCTCCGCACACAGAGCCAGTGAGCTATCGGTGTTAATGGCGGTACCTCCATACACCATCTTTCAGAAAGATTGTGTCATTGTTCGACATCATCCAGCCTTCATCCCTAAGGTCTGCTCCGTATTCCACGTCAATGAGCCTATTATACTGCCTTCATATTTCCCCAAGCTGCATGCTTCTCCTAAGGAAGCAGCCCTCCATAACCTAGATGTATGCAGGGCTCTAGCTTTCTTTATAGACTGCACTTAGAAAGACAGAGAGGCTCCTCCTTTCCCTGGCAGAATGATCAAAAGGATCATATCCATTTCATCTCAAAGGATAGCTAACATAATTGTATCCTGCATAACACAGTGCTACGCCATCCTGTTCCCTGAACGCCCTAGAACCCACTCCACTAGAGCCATATCAGTTTCCACTGCCTTTTTGAGAGGGGTTCCCCTTGCAGATATTTGAAGGGCAACCACGTGGGCTTTCTATTGCACCTTCGTAAAACACTGCAGTCTTTTCATCTGTCAATAAATAAGGGGCTCCAAATCCTACCTGCCTTTATACGGGGAGATACTGCTGTGCAGACACCTACAGTGGAGCACCCATGGAGACATCACTCGAAGAAGAAAGCGAAGTTACTCAAGTTGGTGCAGTAACTGTCATTCTTTGAGATATGTATCCCTGTGGGTGCTCCACTACCCACCCACTTCCCCGCTTCGGAGTCTGCGTCACTCTGTTTTCCAGATCCTGAGGTCGATTGGAGGAAGTGGCTGGAACCGGACCAAGCGGCGCGAAAGAGCGTGATCGCTGCGAGATGCCCTCTGTGCATGCATGGTTCAGCCAACAACTGCTGCGAAAATCTCCGTACTGCGGCACGTGGGCAAGCCGAGCACCCATCGGGAAACACATCTCGAAGAACGACAGTTACTGCACCAAGGTGAGTAACTTCACTATATATCATATCCACTGACTTCCCCATGTCCACAGAACCAGTTACCCCATCATAGAAGCTAATCAGATTGGTCAGGCATGACTTGGCCTTTGTGAATCCATGTTGACTATTCCTGATCACATTCTCCTCTTCCAAATGCTTCAAAATGTATTCCTTGAGGATCATCTGCCTCCCAATGATTTTTCAAGGGACTGAGATAAGGCTGACTGCTCTGTATAGTTCCTTGATTTTCCTCCTTCCCTTTTTAAAGATGGGCACTACATTTGCCTTTTTCCAATCATCCAGTATCTCTCCCGATCTCCACGAGTTTTCAAAGATAATGGCCAAAGGCTCTGTAATTATATCTACCAACTCCCTCAGTACCCTCAGATGCATTAAATCCAGACCCATGGATTTGTGTATGTCTAGCTTTTCTAAATAGTTCTTAAACTGTTCTTTCACCTCCAAATGTTGCCCACCACCTTCCGTCAACGGAGCCACGTAAACTAGTTTACCCGGCATAGGCTTCATTAAAATAAACATGTCCATCATGCTGTGCCGACGATCAGTTGATCCGGCAGAGCGTGGCAGTCTAGACACGGATCTGTCGGCTGGGGAAGCCTTTGCCGACCAATCCTATAAACCTTGTTTCACAAGGCATAAGGGATCGGTCGGCAAAGGCTTCCCCAGCCGACAGATCCACGTCTAGACTGCCGCGCTGTGCCAGATCAGCTGATCGTCGGCACAGCGCGGTGGCCATGTTTATTTTAATGAAGCGGGGATTATTTAAATCCCCGCTTCTTTGCCTATGCCAGGTAAACTAGTTTACATGGCTCCATTGATGGAGCCATGTAGTCTAGACATACCCTTTGTGTTTAAGCTCACCAAGGATTTCCCCGGAAAGCCAATCTGGTCACCTACCATACTTGCTTTTCTTACTGCTCATCAGGATAGTTTCATACTGTGCCTTTTAAAAAGGTTTCTTTAAAATACTGCCAGCTCTCCTGGACTCCTTTTCCCTTCATGTTAGCATCAGGGTGTCAAAGTCCGCATTTTTGAAGACCAGGGTTTGTATTTTGCTGCTCTTCTTTTTTCCTTTGGTCAGGATCCTGAAATCTACCATTTCATTATCACTGCTTCCCAAGTTACCAACCACATCTACTTCCCCTACTAGTTCCTCCCTGTCTGTGAGCAGCAGGTCAAGTTGTGCAGTTCCTTCAGCACTTGTACCAGGAAGTTATCCCAAATATTCTCCAAAAACTTCCTGGATTGTCTGTGTACTGCTATATTGGTCTCCGAACAGATGTCAGGGTGATTAAAGTCCCCCATGAGAACCAGGGCCTGTGATCTGAAAGCTTCTCTTAGTTGTCTGAAGAAAGTGTCATCTCCCGCATCCACCTACTCTGGTGGTCTATAGCTGACACCAACCACAACATCAGCCCTGTTGCTCCCTCCTCTAAACTTAACTCAAAGACTCTCAACAGGCTTTTCTTCCTCTATACACTAGAGCTTTGAGCAGTCATACTGCTCCCTTACATACAGTGCAACTCCTTCACCTTTTCTCTCCTGCCTGTTCTTCCTGAACAGTTTATACTCTTCCATGACAGTGCTCCAGTCATGTGAGTCATCCCACCAACTCTCTGTTATTCCAGTCAAATTGTAGTTCTTTGACTGTGCCAGGGCTTCTTATTCTTCCTGTTTATTCCACTTTCTTCCTCACCCGCACCATCAGGGTCGTGGACATGGACTTGCCAATGTACATGGAAGGGATGCAGCCTACCCTTGGCTCTCCTGGATTATGAAGCATATACTGGACACTTGGACCACACCAGGCAACGTTTTAATGCGAGGCTCAGCAGGGCCCGCATTGTTATGGAAGGTGCCTTTGGGCCTTTGAACAGCCGCACATGGAGGCCATTTGTCTGGTCCATCAGGGCTATGCAGATCCAGAAGACCCTGAGGGAGAGTTTCAGTCAAGGCCAGCTCTGAAACTCTCCCCTGGCCTCCTCACAATGGACCTCTTCAGTGGCCCACTGTGCCTTCCCTCTCTCCCCACACAGTCTTCCTCCCCCCTTCTAAAGACAATAAAGCACTCCTGTTGTTTTGAAACCAACAACTGTAACTGGTTTTATTTGGGGCAAACGTGACTGGGGAAGGAACTTGGGGGGAAGTGGGATTGGGAGGAGGAGTTGAGGAGAGGCTCAGGGATGGGGGCAAAGAGAGGTGTCTGCCTCAGGCAGACTTACCACCTCATGTGCGGAGCCCTTGGTGGCCACGACGGAAGGGACAGGGAGGGGAAAGACAGGAGCGCAGCAGGAGTGGCCCCCAATTGCTCAATGGCAGCCATTAACGCCATGCACAAGGACTGGCCCTGCTGCAGCAGCTCCTGCCAGGTGGTATGCGTCTTCCTGGAGCCTGTGTTCCTGCCAGTCCAGGGAGCGCTGCAGGGCATGCAGGCAGGTAACATATTCCCGCTGCAGGTCCTCTTGGGTCCGCCTTCCCCTCTGGATCCCACAGGGTCAGGAGGATGGAATGGGAGGTGTCACCCACGTGCAGATGGTCCAGCTGTGGAGAACAAAGGGAAGGGCGGTCATCACTGAAGGCACTGTGTCTGAAGCCATGCCCTCATCCCTGAGCTGACACGCGTGTCAGACTAGGGGAATGTGCTTTGAGCAAGGCCACCTAGGGCCTGGACAGCAGGCCCTTTCCTGCAGGGACACCGATGTCCCTGGAGGGAGCCGCAGTATCTCCTCACCCTGGGGACAAGCAGAGATAGGAAGGTGCCAGCCAGGCTGGGAGCCTATGGGCAGGAGAGGGACAGGTGACGCGGCGGCTCAGCTCCCCTCCATGCTGTGCACACATGAGGTCCGGCAGTGGCAGCATCCTGCACAGAGAGAGGACTTCTGTCCGTGCCTGCTGAGGGATAGGTAGCAGGGTGTTTGGAGGGAGGTGTGTGTGAGCGGCAGATGCTGCTTGCCAGGGAGGGTGTTGCTGGGGTCCCCTCCACCGCCTTCCCATGACCAGGTTCCCATGCAGAGGCTCAGTGTCCTCCACCTCATCATGCTGTCCCTGGAAGCGGATGCTGCCCCAGGAGTGGAGGCAGGACCATGTGGTGTGTGTGGCTCTGCTGTGTGTGTCCATGACCGCATCCCCCCCGACAGTGGAGGGATGTGATAGGAGGGGAGTAAGGCAGGCCTGTGCAGATACCTTTTAGCAGAAGCACAAGGGTCCTCGGTAGCCGGGTCCTGGGGATGTGTGCTGTGGACAGGCGCTCCATATGCACCCACATGCACGGTCTGCTGTGCGATTCTCAGGGCGAGAAGGCTGAGTGAGCAATGCCCAGGAACCCCTGGGCACCCACCACTTCCTCTCGTATGTGTGTAGGGTAAGGGGGGCACTCACCTGATGAGCCTTCCCCTGCCTCGTACGGTGCCTGGGAGAAGTCCTGGGAGGGGGGCACCCATTCCAGGTCAGGGTTGGCAGCCCTCGAGACAGTGCTGGCCGCATCTGGCACTGCCTTCTCTTCCTTCTCCTGCTTGATGTCCCCAACACTGTCCTCCTGGTGGGCCACTATGGGTGTCTCCATTTCCGAGTCCACAATAAGGGAGGTTTGCGGACTTCCTCCCATAAATGTCTGTGTTCTTTCTAGTGCGGAGATCCTGTTGATTCTCCTTCTCACCCCAGATCTCCAGGAGATCCAGGGTCTCCTCACCAGATTAGGATGGATTTCACCTCTTTTGCCCCCGGCTAGGAGCTTGAGAGCTGCCCAGAGCTGTGGAGGCAGCTGCTGGGGTCTCGGCTGGGGCGGTAGGCTCAGCCATGGCAGCAGGGAGTGAGGATGGGGCTGCTGTGGGTGGCACTGGGCTTGCAGGGCCTGGTCCGAGCCACAAGCCCTTTGCCTGCTGCTTATAGCTTTAAGGGCTGCAGGGGATGGAGGACTATAGAACTCTGATGACTGTGGACAGAGCATCCAGCAGGGCACCCTGGGATTCCATGGAGGCCCCTTATTTTGAAATAACTGTCTACACACACACTATTTCAAAATAGTTATTTTGAAATAGGCATTATTCCTTGTAAATTGAGGGTTACAGATTTTTAAATAAGCCGCCTGTTATTTCTAATTTATTTTGAAATAACGGGCTTGCTGTGTGGACGCTCACTTTGTTATTTTGAAATAACACTAGTTATTTTGAAATAATGCTGCTATGTAGACATGCCCTTAGATGCCTCTGATAGGTTTCAAAACTTTGTAACAAATGGCTGCTGTGCTCCTTCTATAAAATCTAGACCAGTTCACCAGTTGCTTCCCGAACTGTTACCAGATTGAGGCCCCTGCCCTAAGTACAGTATACTCTTATTACATATAGGTAAGGCGAGAAGTCCTTCCAGTGATCTTCATGAATTCAGCCTCAGTGACCAGGAGCTGCAGGATATTCTTCCGCCATTCCCATGTGGTGGAGATACCCAGAGCTGGCCACTATGGGTAATGTCGGTATCCTGGAATTCCCAATTAGCGGGGGCCCCCTGCATTCCTCCCTGCCATCGGCAGCAGGGGGACCCCTGACTTCCCAGCCACTGAGGGCAGCGGGAGGAACCTATCACTCCTGGGAGGCAGCAGGGAACTTGGAGCAGGCCTCCACAGCTGACCAGCCTCTTCAGGCAATGTGAGGATCTCACAGCTGAGCTCCCCATTTTGTCATGGATATTCTTCGTAAAAGTTATGGGCAGATCATGGCTTCCATGAGTTTTCTCTTTATTGCCCATGACCTGTCTGTAACTTTTAATAAAAATATCCAAGGCAAAATCTTAGCCTTACTTATAAGGCTATGAATTCTTAACTTTTCAGAAACACCAAGACTGTATTAAATGGATCTAGTACAATGTGTTCTTATTTTTAAAGAATAGATTAAATATTTTGAACATTTTAATGTTCTGCTTTTGTTTAAGTGTTTTCATTTATTTAAATTTTATTTTATTAGGTATGGTAAATATTTAAATTTGCTGAAAGATGATGCGGAAAATGATCTGTGCCTGGTGTTAAAGCACTGTGACAAATTTCTGAAACAGCAGCAAACATCTGTGAAGTCCTCACTTCGTATCCTTTCTTGATGACGCAAGTTAGATTGACCAAGATATTAGTGACAGTTGAGCTGTCCAAAGACATTTTTCATTTATCTTATTCTTTGAATTCCTGGTGAAGGTGCAGACTACATAGCATTTTTCATTATCTTTTGTTCACTCACATAAAGAGAAATCCATTATTATCAAACATTTTACATCACTGAAATTAGTACTTGACAGAATAACTATATGATTTTTTACTGTAACCCTCATCCTTCTGTCATTTTCTGTATACTTCTATAGTGCCCAGAGCCATGAGCTCTGATTCCCATTAGGCCTGCTATAGTTTCTTCTATAAATCTGATGATAATTATTAATACTGTTGAACATTCAATCATCTGTAATTATAATTTGATTTGGCTTTTGTTATAGACCCCCCCCCCCTTGCTTTGTGAAATTGATTAATATGCATAACTTGAAGATGCTTTGGACAAAATATTTCATGTAATGTCTCAGTCTGCTGGATCTGTATATCTTGTTTTGGTGTATGTATCATTCTTGTATGTAAAATTAGATGCATAGAGTATGAAGTGGTTTATGGTTTTACATGTGCAAATGAAAGCCATCAAGGGTGTCTCCTTTAATGTCTAGGTGATCACCTGTAAACAGAAGGGGCTGTTATACAGATGAACACCCAGACATGGAAGGAAACACCCTTGATGGCTTTTATTTGTACATGTAAAACCATAAACCTTTAACTCTTAAGTTTCAGAGGAGTAGCGAGTTAGTCTGTACTGGATAAACTTCAAAAACAACAAATAGTATAGTAGCACTTTAAAGACTAACAAAACATGTAGATGGTATCATGAGCTTGATACCATCTACATGTTTTGTTAGTCTTTAAAGTGCCACTATACTATTTGTTGTTTTTGAAGTTTATTCTTTAACTCTTAGTAGTGGTTGGTCTTAGGAAGTCATGTGACCTCCCTAACTGGTATGGGTTGGCCAGGTAATTTTCCATGAAAAGGAAGAATTTAAAACAGAGAATTCCCTCCTGAAAAAAGAGGCTATTTAAGATGCAAAGTTTTTCAGTCTTGGTCTTTCGATGGCATGACACACCCAAGAGGATAACTGAAGACCCCAGGGAAAATGAGACTTCTCTGGTTTGGAGGCTTAGCTGGAATAAGAACAATTTTAAAGTGAGTTTTAATATGTTTGTGATAAATGTTAGAATGAACTATGCATTTTTTTGTTATTTTAAATTTGTAATTCACTTTGCTCTGCCTATTTTCATTTGCAACCACTTAAATGAAGGCTGATCAAAGGCAATCAAGGTCAGGCAGTTTTTCAAAGGACATTATCAAGGGCCCAAAAGCAAGCTATTCCGCTGTGTAGGAAAGATAGAAAATATGGCAAAAGACCACCTTGGCTTAACCAGGAGATCTTGCATGATCTAAAAATAAAAAAGGAGTCATATAAAAAATGGAAACTAGGACAAATTACAATGGAGGAATATAGGCTAATAGTACAGGAATGCAGGGGCAAGATTATACAGGCAGAGGCACAAAACGAGCTCAAACTAGCTACAGACATAAAGGGAAACAAAAAGACATTCTATAAATATATTAGAAGTAAGAGGAAGACTAAGGACAGGGTAGGCCCACTTCTCTGTGAGGAGGGAGAAAGAGTAACAGGAAACTTGGAAATGGCGGAGATGCTTAATGACTTCTTTGTTTCAGTCTTCACCACAAAGTCTGATGAAGGAATGCCTAATATAATGAATGCTAGTGGGGGTAGGTTTAGAAGATAAAATAAAATAAAAAAGTTAAAAATAACTTAGAAAAGTTAGATGTCTGCAAGTCACCAGGTCTTGATGAAGTGCATCCTAGAATACTCAAGGAGCTGATAGAGGAGGTATATGAGCCTTTAGCTATCATCTTTGGAAAATCATGGAAGACAGGAGAGATTCCAGAAGACAGGAAAAGGGCAAATATAGTGCCCATCTATAAAAAGGGAAATAGGAACAACCCAGGAAACTACAGACCAGTCAGTTTAACTTCTGTGCCTGGAAAGATAATGGAGCAAATAATTAAGGAAATCATCTGCAAACACTTGGAAGATAATAAGGTGATAGGGAACAGCCAGCATGGATTTGTAAAGAACAAATCATGTCAAACCAATCTGATAGCTTTCTTTGATAGGATAATGAGTCTTGTGGATAAGAGAGAAGTGGTGAACTAGACTTTAGTAAGGCATTTGATACGGTCTCGCATGATATTCTTATCAATAAACTAGCCAAATACAACTTAGATAAGGTGGGTGCATAACTGACTGGATAACTGTTCTCAGAGAGTAGTTCTTAATTATTCGCAATCCTGCTGGAAAGATGTAACAACTGGGATTCCTTAGGGGTCTGTTTTGGGACCAGTTCTGTTCAATGTCTTCATCAACTATTTAGATATCAACATAGAGAGTATGCTTATTAAGTTTGCAGATGATACCAAGCTAGGTGGGTTTGCAACTGGTTTGGAGGATAGGGTCATAATTCAAAATGATCTGGACAAATTGGAGAAATGGTCTAGGGTAAACAGGATGAAATCTAATAAAGACAAATGCAAAGTGCTCCACGTAGTAAGGAACAATCAGTTTCACACATACAAAATGGGAAGCGACTGTCTAGGAAGGAGTACGGCAGACAGGGATCTAGGGGTTATAGTGGACCACAAGCTAAATATGAGTCAACAGTGTGATGCTGTTGCAAAAAAAAGCAAACATGATTCTAGGATGCATTAACACCATGATCACCAACCTGTCGATCGGGAAGCCCCGACCAGTCGATTGCGAGGTGTTCAGGACCACCCCCATTTCTCCCCACCCCAAAGAAGCCCCACTACCTACCTCCAGCAACGAGGGAGTTAGTGCCAGCTTCCTGCGGGGTGGACGGAAATCCAGCAGCTGCACGCCACTTCTGGGGTTTGAGGAAGTGCGTAGGCTGCTCCCCCTCCCCCAAAGAACCAGCGCCGTACCACAAAGGAGGTCTGTGGTGCTCCAGGGACTCTCTGCGTGGGGGGGAGGTAGGAGTCCCCAGAGGAGGCGCATGCTGGGGCTTCCGTCATTCTTCTTCTCTATTCTGCGCTGATTAGGCCTCAGTTGGAGTATTGTGTCCAGTTCTGGACACCACATTTCAAGAAAGATGTGGAGAAATTGGAGAAGGTCCAGAGAAGAACAACAAGAACGATTAAAGGTCTAGAAAACATAACCCATGAAGGAAGGCTGAAAGAATTGGGCTTGTTTAGTTTGGAAAAGAGAAGATAGAGAGAGGACATGATAGCAGTTTTCAGGTATATAAAGGGTATCATTAGGAGGAGGGAGAAAAATTGTTCTTCCTGGCTCTGAGAATAGCAGAAGAAGCAATGGGCTTAAACTGCAGCAAGGGAGGCTTAGGTTGGACATTAGGGAAAAGTTCCTAACTGTCAAGGTGGTTAAATCCTGGAATAAATTGCCTAGGGAGGTTGTGGAATCTCCATCTCTGGAGATATTTAAGAGTAGGTTAGATAAATGTCAATCAGGGGTGGTCTAGACAGTACTGGGTCCTGCCATTAGGGCAGGGGACTGGACTCGATGACCCCTCAAGGTCCCTTCCAGTCCTAGTATTCTATGAAATCCTACTGCTTATACTTAATAAAATCACTTTTATTTATGGTCAAGCCCAGTGTAAATAATTATTACCTGGGGGAGAAATCAGTGTGCATACCCTCCTTTTGTTGTTAAAGGGGGCTTACCTAAATACTTTATTTAGGGTTCTGATTCTATTTGGGGAGTGGTTTCCTTGGAAGCTGGGCCCAAAACTTCATTTTCCTCCTTCCTGAAGTGTTTCTGTATCTGTATTGCTCCCCGGTGTTGGTGCTTGGTTCGGTAAAATGGCAGAAGTCCCAGAGCCTTGAGGCCAAATACCCAGTGAAAATACCGAATGATGGCAAGACAACAAGTTTTATCGAAGAAGGAATGATTTATTAAACTGAACTACTTAAATGAGCAATTACCTAATATTTGCCACACAACAATTGTTAAACCCTACCTAAGTTACAGCTAAGTCAAATATATACACATTTAAAAAAAAAACTGTTTCTTTTACACTGACAATAACAAGGGTAAAAGTTACCACAGAGCAATATATTTTCTAACCTGTTTCCTTTAAACGACTTAACAATAGTGAGGGTAGATTAAATACTTACAAACTCAGCAACAACAACGCAAAGACACACAAGGAATCGGAGCATGCTTGAGATTCGTACACCCCTTTTTAGATTCGGTGGGTGGGAGGCGGCCTTTGGGTGATCAGTCCTAAGCCAGACTCAGATTCTGTCTTCCAATATTCCGGAGTCCTCCCTGAGCTAAGGGCTGAGAGGTTTTTATTTGGTGTTGTTTGTGCTCTGGGAGTGGCATGGGTGTGGTCTGGGTGTGGTGTGATGCCCATATATGGTGTTGAGTACTGGACTCTGACAAGCTCCATTTTATTGGTAGATAAGCCTTGTTGCTACCCATGTGACCTGGTGAGGTTGCTGAGGTAGATATCGGCTATAGGCCTGGCCAAGAGAACCTATACTTGACACTCGGGAGGGGGGATGAGTAATCTCAACTCTGTGACTTGTCTGGGGGAGACCATGTGAGCTGGCCCAGCTGGACAGTGTGGTAAGAAGCCGCAGAGAGCAAGGATATGAAAGGCTCTTCTTTGACCACATTCTGTCACAGCTTTGATCTAATCTTTTTTTCATATAATTGTTTCACTTGTTTATATAAAAGAAACACAAAACAAAAATATCTTTGACTGAGTACCCTAAATTGTAATGTGTTTGGATGAATCTTTTATAAAATATTTAAGGACCCTGATAAAACATACTTCATTTTTAAAGCCTTTCATTCTTTATGTTTATTATTTGTTATATTTCCTTGGAAGTTTGGAAGCTACAACCTGTTTCCTTACTGATTTTTTTCCCCACCCTCCTCTTTATTACATTTGTAAAAGTAATAAAGTACAACTTAAAATAAACATTCAAGCAGCTAGGTTTTGGAGTTTTTGTTGTGGATCATGGAAGAATTACATGGGATGGAAGGAAAATTAGGTAGTTCAAATTCTTGGGCCCTAATTTATTATAGTGAATTATATTTCATTTTTTTACTGACAACTTTAATAGACTTTTTATGTTCAAGAAACCATTTTCAATGTAGCTAAACTGATATAAGACAGGAGTTGGTGCTGTAGGGTCTTAGGTCTGTACATCTTAACATTCTATTTGGATTATTATTAACTTTCAGAATCACCTTTTTTATAAAAGTACCTGATTTGTTATGATTTTCAGTCTATTTTTTTTAACGTTGCTGATCCTTTATTTCTTAGAGAAAAGAAACATGCCGGTAAGCCAGCAATAGTCTATTATTTGTTGGAGTTCCTTAACATTCTCCTACAGGTTGTCTGCAGCAAGGTTATGCTGGCTATGACTGGTTTGCATCTTCTGTATTTCTGATAATGTCAGGAGACAGATTAAAAACATTAACATTTCTTCAGCAATTTTCCAGTCTTCTCATCTCCGCATTTCTCTGGCTGCCAAGACTGCATGTTTCTGTAAGACTTGAAAAGATTCTTTTTTTTTTAAGGTGGTTTGAACATTTTAAAAGGAATGTTTATCAGTTCCACTGAGTTATTTCACTTTTCATTAACATCCTCTAACTGAATGATTGTCCCTTTAAAAATTCTCCCAGAAAAATATAGGTTTGACATTTGTTCAAATAGATGTTTAAAGACGGTGAAACAATGGATAGACTAATAGTAATGGCAGTGTTATTAAATTTTAAAGTTGGCTATAAAATAAACTTTATTAGTTGTTTATAATTCTTTGTGTAGAGAGTGTGCACTATTGAGGGGCATTTTTTTATTATTTTTGCCCTGTGAAAGTTCATCATTTTGGTTATTAGCTTTGTTGTATTATAAAATCATTAAAAGGCACAAAACATCAGTGTTATACAGAAAAAATACTAAATACTTTTAGTAATTAGAAATTTCAGTACTGACCAAGTACTGAATGATTCCATATTTCAAATGGCTGGTATTTAAATCAAGCTACTTACTCAAGCTCCATAATTTGAATTATTTGTTCAAACATGATGTTATCTACTTAAAAAAAAAACCCTCTTTTGTCTGGTTCAGTGTTGTACTTTGTCAGGATCTGTGACTGGTGTAAATTAAACTATCAGCTATAATCAGTAACTAGAAAATTGTGGGCTGCTTATATGACTCTCTAGCTCTTTTTTTCCAAAAGGATGTTTATATATTCCCATTAGTTGAACATACCGTATGAATAGCGCAGTTCCAGCACTAAAAAGGTTGGCTTCATTTTGTGAATTTGTTTATGCTGAGCATTCTCCAGGAAAAAGTATAAGGCAGTTTTAGGCTAAAGATCCCCACATGTTGATTAGCTCCACCAAAACATGAAAATGTACAATACAGAACCCACTTCTGTCCCATCACACTGCACACAGGATTTTTAATCTCTCCCAGTATGTAACACTCAACTCAAACTGAAGTCTGACCTGTGTGGAGTGGGAGGTTATACAGGTTGGACCTCCCTAGTCCAGCTTCCTTGGGACCTGACTAGTCCTGGACAAAAGAGTTTTCTGAACCAGGGAAGATTGGGGGGGCAGCCTCCCTACTGGGCCCCCGTGACGTCGTCATCAGGTGCCCCGGGCGGTGGCGCCCTAGGCAGCGGCTGAGTTCGCCTATAGCCACTGGCTGCCCCTGCATGCAACTTCTTGTGAGCCAGGACCTAAAGGAGAAAGAAGGAAAAATTCAAAGTAATGCATGTCTTCACCAAGTGAAAAACACATTACAAATCACACACACATCTACACCGATCATTCCACATTTGGAACATCTCATTCCCTTTTCCCATTCAAATAAAACTTCTCTCCTCTCAATATATATTCCCTTCCACATAGGCACATTATACCTGGGCACATCATGACAGCTCCATTCAATTCTTCAATCAATATAGAATTTCACTGTTCTCCTGCTTCTGGTGCCAAACAATGTTTACTTATTTAGTAGTGTCTTTTTAAAGTAAAATCTTACATTTTATTCTATAAGTAACAATAATATGTGTTGTTCGCTTTGTTATCAAGGTACACCTACCTACTGACACAGCAGAATCTGGCATTCATCCAGTCTATTTTTGCAGTGCTCACTACATTGAGATGTTGCTGAAGGCTGAGTTGCCACTTGTCTTTTCAGCTTTCCATATGTCTGGTTTCACGCCATCACAGGTAATTTACAAAAGCA
Source organism: Pelodiscus sinensis (assembly GCF_049634645.1). NCBI lineage: Eukaryota > Metazoa > Chordata > Testudines > Trionychidae > Pelodiscus > Pelodiscus sinensis. The sequence continues at coordinate 86,518,066 of NC_134713.1, read as the reverse complement.
TTTGTTAAAAGTTTGACTTCAATCCATAAAATCAAAGCTATTCAGAGAAGGTTGAAGCTACTATGGCTCAGCTATATAATAAGCTATAAAAACCCAGTCATAGTAAAATGCCTAAAAACGGAAGTTTTAGTCTTCATCCACACAAATACAATTTTGAAAATCATGTAACTATTCATTTTGTAGGTATTCTTAAATATAGATTTTTATAGGAATAAAAGTACACAGTTAAAACGGTTTAAAATGGAAAACAATTTACTTCAATGAACCTATACCAGTTTACTTGAGCTGAGAAGCTGTCCCTTCCTGTTTTATGCAAAATCCTGACCAAAAATGTGATGGACTTTTAAATGGAATCATAAGGAGAGTGTGTGTGTGTGTTGGGGGGAGGTAGCAGGGATGGGGAAATCTCAGTGAAATGGTCATTTCCAGTGGGGTTCTAAATTCCATAGTACATTTGTATGATGTATATTAGACAGTTCAGCTTATATTGAAGTTAAAGTGCCTAATGTCTAAAGCAATCATTGCAATTAGTTCAAAAAACAAACCCAAATCTATATATTAATGTTATGTTACGGTTGAGTCCTTTTGTGTGTGTTTCTGTGGTGCTTTTGAAGATGTGAGGTGTCATGTAAGTGCTGAAGCTTCTAGAGATTTATTCAAGATCGTGGATGGACACCTTGGTACTTCTTCACCCCCGTGGGCATGAGAAAGGGTCCTTGGTTAAGTACTGGAAAAGATCAAGAAAAAGTTTTATAGTTGCTCTTGGCTTAGCCTATTAAAAAGATAATTTTGCAATAAAATTGGGGACCTTACGTGTGTTCTTTAGGGGGATGGGTGTGGATGTGATGCAACAATTGATTAAAAGAGAGAAAACTCATCAAGATTTCCAATGTCTGAATTTGATTTTACTTCAGTATGTGAACTGCTCAGGCTTACCCTAAAAAGGGGAAATTTAAAATACTGTAAAAAGTTGCCTTTCAAAGTGAAAGGAATGGACTATTTTTTAGTGAAAAGGGAAGGAATTGTAATAGCCCGATGCATTGGTTCACACCTGTCCTGATCCAGCTGTCATTGAAGTCAATTCTTTCTATCTAGCTTAGTTTTGAAAATGTGTTGTTAGTACTTGTTAGTGAACATGTCCTTACAACAGACCCTTTATCCTCCTTTAGGTAAGTACAGTGAACAGGATCTGGCCCAAATACAGACTAATTTGCTTGAGTTTTGGAGATTCAGAGCATTCACAACTCCCACTAGACTCTAGTTCCTACAGGAGAAATGTTACCATAAAAAAGCTCAGATGAAGGGAATGATGGTCTTAGTATTAAAACATCGGACTAGGATGCAGTAGATCTTGATTCTGTTACCATCTCTCCCAAAGCCTACCTGTGCAACTTTGGCCACGTCTACACTTACCGAGAAGTTTGAATTTAGATACACAGCTTCAGTTATGTTAATCGTGTAGCTGCAGTTGATGTACTTGAATTTGATCTTCCCTCCAGCTTCACAGTGGGAAGTCAGTGGAAGCGATTCTCCCATTGACTTTCCTTACTCCCTGCAAATCGAAGAGTACTGGCATTGATGGGGGTGCCTTCCTTTTTCAATTTAGTATCTTTACTAGACCCGCTAAATCAAATGCCAAATCAACCGCTGCAGCGTTGATCTTCTCTCTAATACAGACATAGCCTTTAAGCAAGTCACTGCATGGCCTCATATCAAAGATGATAAGATCAAGAATTCCCAAGTCAGTGAGAGATGAAGTTTCTTAACTCACCTGAAAATCAGTTTATTCATTTATTTATCTTCAGTTCCACTTCTGTTAAGTAGATACTTCCCTACATCCACAGCGGTATTATGTGGATAAAATTATTGTATATGAGGTGTTGAAATATTATAGTGATGGCCAGTTGAACTACTATTAGTTAAATACATCAATATTGGCATTATCACCCTTGTTGGAAGTCTCTGCAGGGATGTTAAAGACTGAATCAATATGGAGATTGAACTAGCCTCATTGCAGTCCTTCCAGGGTCAGAGTTGAGGCATATTGATGGGGTAGTGTGGAGAAAAGTACTGCACAAGCAACAATAATTCAGGCTATTTAGTGGAATAGAGTTCAGTCTCTAGGGAATCTCACAAACACTGCATTTCTATAAAAATAATAAATAATCTATTGTTGGGGAAATACAAAATAACAATTTGTTTGCCAAATTTTATCACAGTTCATAGTAAAACCCATGGCAAGAATAAGTTTTTAATGGAAACACTTAACTAGAATGCCAGTAGTGGGCACTACTATAATAAGCACACATCCTCTGGCTACATTATTATGTTATTGCAAAAAATAATGCTTCAATTAACTATGAAAACAACTTTAGCATATATAAATGTCAGTATAAAGGAATATATAACTGAATACAATCTCTTTCCAAAGCATAGCTGTTGTAATCTAATTAGAAACACAGTACTTTCTACTGCTGCATATTTTTAAACACTTAGGGGCTGATTAACAAAGGATTTGTGGTCTAGAGCTAAATGAAGTGTGCTGTACACAAGGGATTAAGCAATAGATTGTGATTTAGAAATGGAAAAAAACAAGAGCAGCTAAAGCCTCAGCCTTCCAGACCATTCAATTAAATCCAAAGGTACCTCAGGGAAGGACCTACCATTAATTTACAAGGTACAGAAATCCTTTAATTTAAAGGGAAATACACATTAAGCACACCTTCAAAGAACTCCATGCCCTGTAAAAAAAAACTTAAGAAAATTCTATACATAAAAAATAGGAGGATTTTCTATCATTAGACTCTGAAATTAGTGTTTCATCTTTGAAAATTGCCTATATAGATGCACATTACTGGAATACATGCATTGGGTTTTTTTATATAGCAATGCCCATCTGGGTTGTTCATTGATATCAAATGAGGATCATGGTCTTTGCTATACCTGCATTCCTTTTGACCCTCATAAGCAGTGAGGCCAAACTTCAAAGCTCACTTCATTATTCTTTTTTTTAAACCCTTTTTCTTGTTAGCAGAGCAGCAGTTATTAAGAACAGAATACATTTAGGGCAATTAATCTGTCGGGTTTTTTTCACTTTATGGGTTAATTAGTTTTGCTGTATTGACTTTGTTGGTTAGGACAGCACTGTTAACATATTATTTTTGCATTGTTCCAAGCCAGACAACATTGAGACCAGCATATCTGAAGCCCATGGCTGGCTTTGAATCATCTGATCCTTCCTAGAGCATACTTGGAGTACGTCTAGACTACAAGCCTCTTTCGAAAGAAAGCGTCTAGACTGCAACCTCTTCTTTCGAAAAAGTGAGCCGCTTTTTCGAAAGAGAGCACCCAGGCAGTCTGGATGCTCTCTTTTGAAAAAGCCCTGTTTGCATTCAAGAACGCCTTTTTTCGAAAGAGCACTTTCAAAAAAAGGCGTTATTCCTCGTGAAATGAGGAGTACTGCCATTGAAAGAAAAGCCGCATTCTTTCGAATTAATTTTGAAAGAATGCGGCTGTAGTTGACGCAGGTGAAGTTTTTTCGAAAAAAGGCTACTTTTTTCGAAAAAACCCTGCAGTCTAGACACAGCCTAGGATAACTTATTCTTGTTAATCTCCCAAGAGTTCTGAGTCATATGGGAGACAAGGGTAAACAATTTTTGTTCAGTATACCAACTACATCATGCATTATTTTTAAATGAATATATTAAACCAAAGGTTCTCAATCTACTAGAGGTTCTGGCTAGGGGTAGTTACTAATCAGTGTTATTAATTAAGCAATTAATTACTGTGAAAAATTGAATTTATTTTTGTATTTTTCTAGATTTGTCAACAGTGGCTAGCTCAGTGTTTCTGGAATTACTTGGACTGGAGTGAGATCTGCCACTACATTGCTACATGTATTTTCTTTGGTCCTGATTATCAGATCTATATGTGTATATCTGTATTCAAACATCTACAGCAAGATATTCTGCAGCACACACAGACCCAAGATCTACAGGTTTTTCTCAAAGTAATATTCTTTTTTAGTTTACCAGATTACAGGAAAGATGTATTTTCCAAACTGAAGGATACAGGTTGAACCTCTAAAATCTGGGACAATCTGGTCTGGCAACATTCATGGATTGGGTTGGTGGCGGGCTGGTGGTGGGGAGCGCTTCCCCAGCAGGGCAGTGTGGTGGCACGGTGCAGAGAGTGCAGCCCTGGTCGGGACTGAAGGCAGCAGTGCCAAGTCTTGGCTGGGGCTGGCAGTGGGGAGCAAAGCCCCAGCCAGGGTTGGAGTCAACAGGGCCAGCACCTGGCCCAGTGCTGTGAGGGAGCAGGGCGGCCCCTATCCAGGGTTGGTGCAGTGTTGGGAAAGAGGTGGCTAAACGCAGAGGAGCAGGTGATATGGAGCGCAGCCCCAGCTGGGAGCAGAACCCTACATCCTCTTAGGGAGGCTTGACTTCCCCTTGTCTGGCAATTTCTGTGGTTTGGGACCACTCAGATCCTGAGGGTGCTGGACAAGGGAGGTTCGACCTGTATTATTTTGCCAAACAACTCAGTTTCCAGTATTGATTTTATTTTAGTCTGATTCATTTGTCTCACTCTCTTCTCTCTCTTTTTCATGAGGAACAAAGGGCCTTCACCACTTCTATCATTGCTGATCTGCTGGTGCATTCTTACCTTCTTCTCAAGTCATTTTGATAGCTTTCAGTTATGCTTCATGTTATCCTTGGTTTAACTCAATGCTTAGCAACTCTGGGGGTTTCAGTCCTGCTTATGTTATTCAGATCTTTCTTCTATCTGTGTCTTAGCCATCTCCATTTTTCTTTTATGTAATTTCTGTTTCGCCATTTTCCAGAGTTCTTTATTCACAACCTTTTTTCTAGACGTTTCCTATTGAGAATTTATCTAAGGCAGCTGTTTATGACAATTTAAATAATTTAAAAATAATATCATTATAAGTCTCCAAGTTTCAGTGCCACATATTAAGACTAACTTTACAATGCTGTTATGTATTCAAAGATACAGGACAAGATTTCTGTTTCTTCAGATTGACTTTAGAGTTACAAACACATGTTCTTTCCTCTTCTGGTTTTAATGTCTTTCTCTGTTTCACCCATTGTACTTACAGTGGTGCTAAGATATATGAAATAGCAGGCCTCTTCTTTGTCAGTCTCAGAAATTTCTGTTGGTGTTTCTTGTTATGTATTGATTCTCATAGTTTTAGTTTTCTTGGTGTTGATTTTTCAACCATTCTAACTGTGCAGGTATCTGGCAATGACACATTCGAGCTTTCATTTCTCTGTTGGCATGGGATGGCAAATTGATGTAATCTGCAAAGCCAAGGTCCTACTAACTTCTGTGTGACAGTCCATTGACTGACTCTTTGGGCTTTCTCATTACCCAAAACACTACCAGTAAAAAGATCATAGGTGACATAAGACATTCTTGTCTGATGCTTGTAATCTTAAATGATTTAATTGGTCCATTGCTATATATTACTTAGCACCTAATATTTTCACATCTTTGAATGATGTTCACATATTTCTGAGGGAAATTTCTAAAATAGCACAGCAACATCCATATAATAATTTTATCTTTTTATGGCTTTTTGGAAATCTATAAAATCATTATGAAATGGTAAATGTCATTTGTTCAGTCATTCTATGATGACACATAGGATTACTATTTGATTGATACATGATTTCCCTTGTTTGAGCAATACCTATTTTCTCTTTGAGTGATTGCTCATGTGCATGTCCATTCTCTGTAGTGATAGAGATGTAGCCGTGTTAGTCTGGTGTAGCTGAAACAAAATACAGGACTATGTAGCACTTTAAAAAGACTAACAAGATGGTTTATTAGATGATGAGCTTTCGTGGGCCAGACCCACTTCCTCAGATCAAATAGTGGAAGAAAATAGTCACAACCATATATACCAAAGGATACAATTTAAAAAAATGAACACACATGAAAAGGACAAATCACATTACAGAACAGAAGGGGGATGTGGGGAGGGGAGGGGGGAAGGAAGGTGAATGCCAGTGAGTTAATGATATTAGAGGTGGGGAAGGGGAAATGTCTAATCACAGACATTTCCCCTTCCCCACCTCTAATATCATTAACTCACTGGCATTCACCTTCCTTCCCTCCCCCCCCCCCCCCCCCCACATCCCCCTTCTGTTCTGTAATGTGATTTGTCCTTTTCATGTGTGTTCATTTTTTTAAATTGTATCCTTTGGTATATATGGTTGTGACTATTTTCTTCCACTATTTGATCTGAGGAAGTGGGTCTGGCCCACGAAAGCTCATCATCTAATAAACCATCTTGTTAGTCTTTAAAGTGCTACATAGTCCTGTATTTTGTTTCATTCTCTGTAGGTGTGCACATGTCGTCGGAAAGGTTTTCCCTTAGCAGTACCCATTGGGTTCGCACGGGAACCCCCTGGAGTGGCACCACTATATCAGCTCATATATACCCCTGCTGGCCCTTCAACCCCTCAGTTGCTTCCTACCACCCTTGATGATTGTTGGAATGTGATTTGTTCTTGCACTTAGCAATTCTAATTGTTCTTCTATTAGCTTTTACTGTGAGTAGTTCTTATAGTGTGTACATTTTTCTCCTTATCTGGTGTAGATAGTTGTATTTTGGCTAGGGGCTCACTTCCCATCTCCGGTGCCTAGTGCTAGGCATGCACGAGCTTCAAGCTCTATGTAAAGTGTCACTATGGGCTGGCTCAGCTACACAACCTGTCCTCGCACCCAGGGGACAGTCCCTCCCAGCGACCTCCACTCCTTGAATTTGTGGCTCCAGGAGGAAGTGGTCTGCACAGGAGTCCTGTTCTCCTGGCCTCTGCCGTCCCTCCGGCTGGTGATGGAAGCATCCAACACCGAATGGGGAGCTCATGTCAGAGACATAAGAACACAAGTTTTGTGGTCCAAGGAGGAACTCTCCCTACACATAAACGTCTAGGAGCTGCAGACAGTCTGCCTCACGTGTCAGGCGTTTCTCCCCTGTTTCAGGGGCAGTCCTATCCTTATCCTCTCACAATATGACAGCAGTCTTCTACATAAACAGGCAGGGTGGTGCTTGTTCCCCTCTCCTGTGTCTAGAAGCCCTTCAGCTCTGGTATCTGTGTATCCAAGAGGGCATTCACCCACTAGCCTCCTACCTTTCTGGGACCTAGAACATCCTGGCGGACCAGCTGAGCAGGTCCTTTGCAGGTCATGAGCAGTCACTCAGAATGGATGTTGCCCTACAAATCTTCTGCAGGTGGGGGTTTCCCCACCTGGACCTGTTTGTGACCCTCCAGATCAGAAAGTGTCCCAGGTTCTGCTCTGTCATGGGACTCAGCTGCAGATCTCTGGGGAATGCCACACTCACCCTGTGGCCCAGTGGCCTGCATTACACATTATCCCTATTTCCTCTGGTTCAGAGAGGGCACAGGAGTTTGAGGCCTTCCTCATCCTTGTGCCGGTGTGGCTGAGATAGCAGTGGTTCACGTCACTCCTCACCCTCTCCCTCGAGAGGCTCATAGCCCTCCTTTGTTGCCAGATGTGACAATGCAGGATTTTGGCAGGCTCTGCCATTCAAACCTGCATTCCTTGCACCTTATGGCTTGTAAGCTCCATGGTTGACAGCTCTGGAGCATCAGTGCTCAGAATGGGTGTGGGAGATTTTGCTAGGGAGTAGGAAGCCTTCCTCTAGAACCACATATTTGGCCAAATGGAAGCGATTCTCTATCTGGGCTACTGAACGGGGATTTTCTCCCATGGGTCCTGTTGGTCCTGGATTACCTCCTCAAACTCAGGATCCAGGAGCTGTCCTCTTCTACCCAGGTCTATTGAGTGACTATCTCTGCTTTTCACTTGGGCTCATGGAGTAAGATGCTTTTTGCTGACCCTATGGTCCACCAGTTTTTGAAGGAACTGAACAGGCTTTACCTGCATGTTTCGTTACCCGTCTCTCTGTGAGACCTCAGCTTGTTCTCAATCAAGTTTACTGCCCCATCTTTGAACTTATGGCAACATGCTCACTACTTCACTTGTCGTGGAACATGTCATTGCTGGTGGCTATCATGTTGGCCAAACGGATGTCAGAGCTCAGTATGCTAACCTCAGATCCCCCCTTACATGGTCTTGTTCAAGGTTAAGGTGAGGCTCCCTCCACACACAGCTTTTCTGCCCAAGGCAGTGTTTCAGTTTCATGCTTCCCAAGACATTTTCTTTCCAGTGTTTTACCTTAAGCCTTATGCCTCTGATAAAGAACAGGCTTTACACATGCTGGATGGGAGGGCCTTAGGCTTTTATTTAAATAGAACAAAACCTTTTCATAAATCCCTGCGGATATTTGTGGCAAATGCTGAGGGGCTGAAGAGCTAGTCAATCTCCACTCAAAGGATTTCTTTGTGGATCACTTCCTATATCAGATGATTTGGCCAGGTTCCAGCCCCTCCTTGATGGCCCAGGCCTCCTCCAGAGCCTTCACAGCTCAGGTGCCTATCTTGGACATCTGCAGGGGCAGACACCTGGTCCTCGGTCCACACCTTTGCCAACCATTATGCACTGGCTCACCAGGCTGGGGGGATGCCGCTCTTGTTACGGAGTTCTCCATTCATTCCATGGAAGATTACGACTCCAACCCCACCTCCTGAGTTTCTGCTTTGAAGTCACCTACATGGAATGGACATGAGCAATTGCTCAAAGAAGAAAAAAATGCTTATTTGTCCCTTATTCTTTGAGATGTGTTGTTCACGTCCATTCCAAATCCCACTCATCTTCCCTTCATCGGAGTAGTCCGGTAAGAAGGAACTGAAGGGGTGGAGGGCTAGCAGGGGTATATATGAGGCAATATAGCAGCCCCAGTCATGGGGGCTCCCTTGCTGGCCCAACGGGTACTGCTAAGGGAAGAAGTTTCCGATGACGCATGCATGCAGTGCGCGCACACTTACATGGAATGGACGTGAGCAACACATCTCAAAGAACAACAGTTACAAAAGGTAAGTAACCATTTTTCTGTTGTAACTGTGAATCTACCACTTTCTTTATACCTTTCAGAATCTTAGTTGGAATAGACAGCAATTGAATGCTCCTCCAGTGTTTATCTTGACTGAAGTTTCCTTTCCTTGGCAACTTCATTATATGATATTTTTGTTCCACTTGTCATTCACTTGGACTATAGTTGGATTTCTTCATCAAGCAGGGCAAGAAAGTATAGTATTGTCCAGAAAAATTACTGATACGTATAGATCTTTTCAATCTCCTATTGTAATCAGTAGAAATATTCCTATTGGACTCTAACTCCCAGGCTTTGTCTACATTGTATACTTTTTATGGAAGAGGCAATGCAAATGAAGTGCTCATTAGCATTTTCTCACACTTCATTTGCATAATCTTTTCCAATGCCTTTTGTGCAAGAGGTTTTTGCGCAAAAACAAGCGGTGTAGATGTGTTCTAATTTAAATTATTAAAACATCAATTTTGATTTATTTAATAGATTTATAGACTTGATAAAACAAAGTTGCACACTGCTTGCAACAATTAACTTTCTTCCTAGTTCTCAGATAATATTGACTGGTTCAAGACCATTTTCACTATGTCTGGGAGAACACTTATAGAAACAGGAACAAGACAAACATGTCATCTTGGCTGAGGGTTTGTTTTTTAACAGAAGTTCTAGAGAAGCTGCACACTATGGCTTATGACAGTGGTCTCCAACCTTTTTACACCCAAGATCACTTTTTAAGTCTCAGAACAGGAGAAGATCTACCGCCCCGCCCCTTCCTTGAAGCCCCGCCATCTCTATTCTCCTGTCCATCACTTGCTATCCCCAGCCCTTATACATGCTGTTAAACAGTTGATTTTTAAATTATGCAATATATAAAATTAAAATCACATGTTTATAGTTATGAAATAAATGGTCTGTTTTTAATTCATGCTATTTAAATGTCAAATGAAGCATTTACATTTATACATTTTGTTCTCTGCCATTTTGTAAATCTAAAATCAAGTATTGATAATTATATATTTTTCTTCCAATAACAAAGTCTCAGTGTGACACCTGTGACTGAACAGTATCTGCCAGTGTCTTGAAGTCTGGGTGGTAGTCTGAGATTGCTAGTCGTATACAGTCAATCAGATGGGCATCTGTGATCCTGCGCTCAACCTGGGAAGCTTGCTCCAGCACAGCTGGAGCTAGACGCAGCCTCCCTGGGCTGAGCGCAGGGCATCCGGGTTGGAGGGAAGAGAAGTAGCTGCCCAGCCAGCTGGCCATGGCGCTCAGCTGGAGTGCACCAAGCTCCACCTGGGCAGGCACAGAGGAGAAACCGCCAATCAGCTGGAGTGTGGGACAGCTTCTTTCAGCTGAAAGCCACAGTCAGCTGGCTGGGGTGTTTCAGCCCTCCAGACCTCCCAGCTCCCACCATTCCTCGCAGCTACTCACCTGTGTTGTTGATCAGTGAGTAGCTGCTCCTCAAATGAGGAAATCTAATGTAAATGTACTGTGCAGGTGTGCAGTTCAGAGAGGGCTCAAGAGCTACTCTTAGAGCCCCTGAGATCTACCGGTAGATCACGATCTACTGGTTGGTGACCACAGGCCTATGAGATGGATCCAAATCCCTTATCCAACCTCCATGGTCTGTATATATTATTAATGCTTCACTTTAGGAGGTAAAAGTGCCAGCTTCCTCTAAATAAGGGTTTGAACCCTTATTTAAGAAGCTGTTACCAGTGTAGAAAAAACGAAGCCTGGAAAAAAATAGTGATCGGTCAGGATATTAACTTTAAGTATTTGGTCATTGATTTTCTCCTGGAGATAGACAAAGATCAGATTTCCATATTGACACTGCAATATTCCAGATGGTGGTGAGCTTTAAAGATTAGCATAATTAGAGAACTACTGCTATGAGAAATGTAAAAAGAACAAAACTTGTATACCATGGTGATGGAGAAACAAGCAGCATATTTTGATTTAGAAACACGTGGAGAGCGTTTACTGTTTAGAATTGTGAAAATATGGATCAAAATAATTCAAAACGTTCTTTTGTCTGCTTCCTAATCAACATAACTAGTACATTAGTAAGACACCAGGGAAACTAAGCATCAGCAGGTGAACTCAACAGCCATCTATATATCCATGTAGGCAATAAGCTTCAGTGGACTCCCTGACATAGAAGAAGAACTGTACTCCACTCCAATAAAAACAAGGCTTTTGAAAAGCAAAATAAAATACTTAATTAAAATACTTCAAATAAATTTTGTGTATGACGGTAAAATAATCAGATTAATTCCCATGCAAACAGCAAGCTGTCAAAGGATCTGACAAAAGGATTTGCTAGAGAGGGAAGAGGGTGAAGTTGGATGACAGGATGATAGAAGAGAAACAGGAGTGGCTGAAAGATTGTTTAAAACTATTTATAAAATAAATACTAATTCATCAGTTTATGATGTAGCTTAGTTGAAGGTGCAGTGCTTTTTTCTGCAGCACAATCAAGTCTCCTTTTTGTTCTCACCACTGCTTCGGAGATGGAGTATCTCATGATGGATCTACCCTTTCTATAGCTCCCCAACACACTCACATAGTTGAGTGTGGGCACATTGATGGGCCAGGATTCACCTACTCCTTGCTCCAGCTTGCAAAGTAAAGATACTATGTGGAGGTCATCTCCCCTTTTGTATTGCTACCTGTATGGCAGTACAAGAGCCATCTATTACATGAAGTAAGGGAGTGTTTTGCATCTGTTTTACCATGCCACTTATGCCTCAATTTGGCATTAAGCACATTTGTAGCAATATTACATGCATTCTTTGGGTTTTTTTGTCTGTATTTCATACTTTTTTTTGTTTAGCACATTGATAAATTCTGAGCAGAGGGATTATAGTGGCCAATTAGAGAACACAGATATACACATTCACTATTTGATTACTGAGAAACTTAGGTCCTGGTTTGATTGTAACACTTGTTTAAAAGCACTGTGAAGTGAATAATTCTCTCTGGTAAATACTACTGTACACTAGAAGTTGCTTCTGTTTTGGTTTTCACTTCCATAATCATTGTTTTTACGTGATTCACAAATTCTGTTAGTAAAGGCTATTATGGGAGAGGGAGAGAGAGTAATTTTTAAATTTTTGGACCACAAGTGATTTATTTTTAAAAGTACTAAAATATTTAGAAACAAGAAATTATAGGCCAGCTCTTACTAATCATTTAAAAAAATAACTGAGGCATGTGGTTCTCACTGTTTTAATTAAAAGAGTTTGTAGTAGTTCAGAACAGCTATGTAGCAAATTCAGGATTCACTAGTGTGGCATCCTGACAGGTCTCCTCTGTCAGTGATGATAAACATTTGGCTGTGTGTATTTTCATACGCACCCTCAGGATATCATGTCAGCTCTGTGTAGATAGCTAGCATAATAAATTTCAGGAGAGCTCCCAAAGATCACAGACTCAAATAAGATATGAAGGTACCTGCGTCAGGTTTATTGTTGAACGAAATACATTAATAGTCCTCGGTAGTCAGACATCTCTGAGCCCCTATCTGTACCCCTGACAATAGACTCGGCTCAGTCAATAGTATGGGTTAACTATTGCCTCTTAGGCAGGACAGATAGATAAGTCAAAGTACCACAACATTTGTAGATGGAGATAAACAATCTATGATACACACATTACATATCATCTTACTAATTAATGACATTTTTGGTACCTCCCCTTGTACTTTCCTCCAAAACATTCCTATTCACCACCCATTGTTATGCTTTCACCCCTGTTGTTTCAGACAGAATATCACTATTCAAACTATTTTATCATGTGCTCAGTTGGAGTATCCTGGTACTGTCCTAGAGGAATATATTTATGTATTTCATATCATTTTTCGCAGTGTGAGCAGTTTTAGTGTGGCGTTTATGTCTTGGCAAACATCTGCTTTTGACAAGTTCTGTCTGTTACTCATGATATAACTCTTACTTACTTTGGTTCAGGAGTCAGGCCTTTCACCAGGCCTTTGCTTTAGACTCTTTTTTCTCCAACAGGATTCTTTATACACCTTAGGAATAGCATGATGGAGACCAACCAAAATAATCACAATTATTCACTATGGCTATTATTATTTTTAAAAAAGAAATGAAATATAAAACAGCACAAATGACAGAATGTAACTGATAAACTTGTTATTTGCATTACATTCTCTTCCATGTGATGTTCTGTGGAGAATTTTGAGCAGAAATTTCACCTCTAAAAATGAGGCTGATTTAGGTAGGGTTCTTTTCTAGTGGTATGTTGAGACCAATTTCTTATTTCCAAAATTATCCTGAAACCAGAAGTAAGACATCCTTAATTATTAAGAAGGATTATGAACAGGCCAAAATAATTTTTGTGAGAAGGTAGATCCTCTTGGTTATTAATAATATCAAGAGAGGTTGTGATTGGATAAAATAAGCAATTTTAACTAACTGGTAAGACATCAAAGAAAGTATTTGAATTAGTTATTTAGTAGAAGCCATTTAAGGAGCTGTCTGAGACTGATTAATTATTAATATTTAAGAATTTTGAATCTGGGAAAGCTTTTAAATAAGTTACAAGAATTTTTCCACATCAGTAACATTATTGCAAGAGTTTTTAAATCTACATCTTTGTGAGTGTCTTAGTTAACTTTCTCCCACCGATCCATTTTATTAGTAGTTGGCCAACAGCATTATGGGTATTAAACCTAATTAACCCTATTGAAAGCCCATAAAATTGCTAAATTTGAATTAATAAAATAGTAAACTAGATTGTACATTTCTTTAGCAGGCTACTTAAGAAATATCAAGTATATTGTTCAAATATGGTATTATCCTTTCTCGGTCTAAAATAGTCACTTAATATATTGTAAGTATTTGAGAAATGCTTTCATTTAAAATCTTTCTCAGTAATATAAAAGTATCATGCAAGATCTTTTGTCCTTGTTATAATGTAGGTAACAACACACTAGTTCTATTTTTCATCCAAATAATATTCACACTACAGGCAGTCCCCGGGTTACGTACAAGATAGGAACTGTAGGTTTGTTCTTAAGTTGAATTTGTATGTAAGTCGGAACTGGCGTCCAGATTCAGCCGCTGCTGAAACTGACCAGCGGCTGACTACAGGAAGCCCGAGGCAGAGTTGCTCTGCCCTGGGATTCCTGGAATCAGCCGCTGATCAGTTTCAACAGCGGCTGAATTTGGACGCCTGGGAGATAGCAGCTGGGGCACTGCCAGGTAGGTCCCCGCAGCGCCGCACCTCAGCGCTGCGGGGACCAACCCGGCAGCACCCCAACTCCTCTGCCCAAGGCATCCCCAAGTCAGCCGCTACTGAAACTGATCAGCGGCTGATTCCAGGAAGCCCGAGGCAGAGCAACTCTGCCTCGGGCTTCCTGTAGTCAGCCGCTGGTCAGTTTCAGCAGCGGCTGACTTGGGGACGCCTGGGGCAGAGCAGCTGGGGTACTGCCGGGTTGGTCCAGTAGCGTCGAGGAGTGGCGCTGCGGGACCAACCTGGCAGCGCCCCAGCTACTCTACCCCAGGCGTCATCGGCAAGAAAAGCCTGGTCTGCTGGGGGGGAGGGGCGCACTAGCTGACCAGGGAGACACGGGTGGCGGGACCGCCCGCATCCTCCGTGGCTTTGCTCCGCGTCTCCCTAGTCTGCTGGGGGGGGGGCTCCCCCTAGCAGACCAGGGAGATGCAGAGCAAAGCCACGGAGCACGCGGGCAGCGGGACAGCCCAGACGTGCCACGACTGTCCCACTGCCGGCGTCCTCCAAGGCTTTGCTCCCCATCTCCCTGGTCTCCCGTCTCCCTGTCTCCTTGCTCCCAGGCAGTCCCCGAGTTACGCGGATCCGACTTATGTCAGATCCACAGTTACGAACGGGGCTTTTCTCGCCCCGGAGGATGCGAGCAGCGGGACGCCCAGATGCGCCGCGGTCCCACCGCCCGTGTCCTCTGGGGTGAGAAAAGCTGCTCCGCGTCTCCCTGGTCTGCTGGGGGGGGGGAGCTCCCCCCCCACCAGCAGACCAGGGAGACGGGGAGCAAAGCCTCGGAGGACACCGGCAGCAGGACAGCCGTGGCGCGTCTGGGCTGTCCCACTGCCCGCGTGCTCCGCGGAGCAGCTTTTCTCTCCCTGGAGGACGCGGGTGGCGGGACCGCGGCACATCTGGGCGTCCCGCCGCTCGCGTCCTCCGGGGCGAGAAACGCCCCGTTCGTAACTGCGGATCCGACATAAGTCAGATCCGCGTAACTCGGGGACTGCCTGTACCATTATATTACAGACCACCTAACCAGGAAGAAGAAGTAGATGAGGCTTTTTTTAAACTACTAACAAAATCATCCAAAGCACAGTGATGGGGGACTTCAACTATCCAGACATCTGTTGGGAAAATATCAGAGAAGCACAAATTATCCAACAAGTTCTTGGAATCTGTTGGAGACATTTTTTTTCTTTCAGAAGGTTGAGAAAGCTACTGGAGTGGGGGCTGTTCTAGATTTGATATTAACAAATAGCAAGGAACTAGCTACAGGCCGTGGTGGAGGATCTTCCTTTTCCGGGATCCAAGCACTTCGCCAACACCACTGATGCATGCCTTCTCTCACTTAAAGATTCCCAGGCTACACTGAAGAGGCTTGGCATTCACGTCTCTGCAACAAAAAAAAACAGAAGATTTTTTACTCAAAGATACAGACCTATGCCTTTTACTCAGGCACAGAGGCACTTTGATAATAGAAGAAGGCAATGCCAACCACATGGAGACAAACCCCTGACCAGCCTTCTATCTCATAACCATCAACTTCGAGACATTCATTTTAAAGGTCAGGTGGAGAGTGTCTGGTAACGTCTCTGTTTAAGGCAACCTCCGTTCTACCAACTATTCTGTCAACATCTAGCACCTTTCCACCATTAACAACCAACAGATGGATACTGGACAATATGAAGAGCAAATACTGTATTCCCTTTTCTTCTACCCCTCATTTCGACCTTTCCAGTCCCTCTTCAGGGATCCATCTCACCAGAGTATCCTCCTTCAGAAAATTGACGAACTCCTACATCTGGGGGCTATAGAACCCATCCTGCAATGCTACAGGAGGAAAGGGTTGTACTCCCACTACTTCCTCACATCGAAACAGTCGGAGGGATGGAGACTAATTCTCAATCTTAGGAAGCTCAACAGATACATACAATCATATCAGTTCAAGATGGTCACCCTGGCCACTATAATTCCCACTATAACAAAGAGGATTGATTGTTGACTCTCAACCTCCAGGATGCATATTTTCATGTATTCATTCACCCAGCGCATTGTAAATACCTCAGAATTGCAGTTGGCAGTGCACATTTCCAATACACAGTGCTCCCATTCAGACGCTCCACAGCTCTGAGGGTCTTCTCAAAGGTGCTGGCAGTTGAACATCTCTGCAGACAGGGTATCTTGATAGTTCCTTCCCTCTACAACTGCCTGATAAGAGCAAGCACAAGTCAAGAGGTACACAATGCAGTCTCGCTGAGCAGTGCTCTATTTCAAGCCATTGGCTTACAGATAAATCTGTCCAAGTGCAAACTCCAGACAGCTCAAAGAATGGCGTTTCTCTCACTGTGGTCAGAACAAAAAAAATTAAACCCATCCACTGTACCACTGTCTGACATTCTAGAACTAAAGGAGTCAGCCTCTCTTTTATCTCTCTAAAGGACCACCTGGCATCCATCATAGCCCTTCATTGGCCCATCAACAACAATTCTCTTTTCATTCACCCAGTGTCCAAGTGCTTCCTCAGAGGCATACAGAACACTTATCTGCTTGTCAGGTCTCCTGACCAAGGCTGGGATCTCAGTTTAGTGCTTTAGGCTCTCACTTGAAAGCCATTTGAGCCCATGGCAACATGCTGCATGCTCCACCCTCTCTGTGAAGGTGGCATTACTAGTGGCCATGACATTGGCCAGGAGGGTGAGTGAAATCAGTGCTCTCATGGCAGACTGACCTTTCACAGTATTTCATAAAAACAAAGTTGTTCTCCATACTCATCCAAAGTCCTCCCAAAGGTCCCTACTGCGTTTCACTGTAATGAACCCATAAATTTATCTGTCTTCTTTCCAATGCCTCATACCGATAATAAAGAAGCTGCATGGCATATGCTCGATGTCTGCAGGGCAATTGCTGTTTATTTGGACAAAACTAAACAGATTCGCAAGTCAAACAGGTTATTTGTCTCTACCATAGAGAGATCATTGGGGATGCCAATCTGTACCCAGAGGCTATCCAGCTGGATAGAGGACTGTACCAGACTAGCCTACTCTATGAGACTAGCACACTATATCAGACTAGCACACTCTATGAAGGCCATGGTAGCTTCTACAGCCCACCTGCATAGCATTCCTCTCATGGACTTCTGTAGATCTGCAACATGGTCCTCCACTTGCACATTTGCTAGACATTATGCTCTTGGTACTTACCTGTCTCAGGGTACTCAATTTGGGCACACTGGATCACTATTGTGCAGTATGGTGACTAGCCGAAGCATCCACCTCCAATCATGGGTATTGCTCCATAGTCACATAAGGTGAAGCACTCACAGGGACACTCCTCAAAGAAGAACAGGGGTTTATTCATCTTGTGCAGTAACCGGAGGTTCTTTGAGATGGTTGTCCCAGTGTGTGCACCACTTTCCTCCCCTCTGCTTTGGACTTGCATGTTTCTCCTTCTGAGGCAGAGAAGACGTGTAGTAGCAGCACTGCACGTGCCGTCTGCTCCGTGTGTGCAGCCTACCAGAGGGCACTGCTACCAAAAATCTCTGACTAGGCGTGCAGCAGCACCCAGACACATAATACGGAGCATACATAGGAACAACCATCTTCAAGAATCTTCGTTACTGCACAAGGCGAGTAACCCTCTCTTCTGTATCAAAAAAGCTAGAATCATCAGACCCTGTCACAGCAATAAATGAGAAAAAAAGGAAAAAAAAAACCCTTGGTTTTATTAACCTTTTTTAGGTCCCAACGTAAATACTTACCACCACTATGATAGATTAGTAAAAGAGACCTAGAGTCTTTACTCAAACAGAAGTGGCATTTGAGACGCCGCTTCAGTCTGAAATTTTCTTTAAGAAGATCTCTAAATCCAGGCAAACAGAAATTTGAAGAAATATCTTCTATTTGCAGATGTGGCTTAGAGTGTGAGGTGGTTAAGTGCCTTCAGTTTTATTAATTATTTAGGACTTAGCCACTATTTTACATAGTTTGCCAATGTCTCTGATAGGCTTGGGACGAAGTTTTGCTTTTGATGCCTTTGATGACACTATTCACCATCTGTGGGTTTGTCACTGAGATCACATAGTTTTCTTGAGAAGTCACAGGTAATCCTTTGATCTAACACTAACCAAAATGGAATGATTCTCTAGCTTCTACTTATGCTTTCAGATCTGAGAGTCAAATCATAGTTGCTCAGGTCCAAGACAGTATGTCTGCTTAATCCATCCATCTTCTAATCTTCAGGTGCAACCCAACACCTAGCCTATTCATATTTATCAGTCTCTTCCCTACTCAGCTCCTACTTCCCATGGTTCAGGGGCTCCAGTTTCTTTACATGTGCAAGAATTGTCCTCCCAAATCTTCCCCAAGCATATGGGGAACAAGTTTGTCCGGTCTGGGCCTTTATGGCCAATTTACATTTTATATCTCATGGGGCATAAGACTTCATTTATCTGTCTACTTGAGGTCAACTAGGAGCATCGCTGAAAGAGTCTATCCAACAGAGAGGTTTGAATTGAGATCTAAGTACCTCAATCCAGAAAAGACTGAAATTATTATGTAGAAGGGCTCTAATATGTATCCTTAAAATAGATATATTTAGAGTCTGTTCTGTCAGAGGAATAGTTCTCTACAAGCCTTGTCTCCATAATATATTCACATAAGGTTTATTCTGTTAGAAGGTCGATGTTTTTCAAGAATTTATCGCACATTGTTATCTGAGATGCTGAGGTTATTGCCCATATTAAGATGAGGATGTAACCCAAGTAGCTAAGGGTACATCTACGCTACCACCCTAGTTCGAACTAGGGTGGTTAATGTAGTCAATCGAAGTTGCAAATGAAGCCCGGGATTTAAATATCCCGGGCTTCATTTGCATCTTGCCAGGTGCCACCATTTTTAAATCCCCGTTAGTTCGGACTCCGTGCTTGCTGCTACACGCGGCACGGAGTAGGTAGTTCGAATTAGGCTTTGTAATTCGAACTACCGGTACACCTCGTTCCACGAGGAGTAACGGTAGTTCGAATTAGAAAGCCTAATTCGAACTACCTACTTCGTGCCGCGTGTAGCCGCGGACATGGAGTCCGAACTACCGGGGATTTAAAAATGGCGGTGCCCGGCTAGATGCAAATGAAGCCCGGGATATTTAAACCCAGGGCTTCATTTGCAACTTCGATTGACTACATTAACCACCCTAGTTCGAACTAGGGTGGTAGTGTAGACATACCTTATAAGGTACCAGTTTATAGTAATTTGTGATAAATGCTGATTTTATTGGCAGTCGCTGTATGTCTGAGTTTATAAGGCTCCAAATCACTATATCAAGTTACATTTACACTTTTACTCAGTCCTGCTCTCTGATTTTGAAGCTAAATTAGATTTTCATTTTTAGAGGGAGGAGACAGCCTTCTTGAATTAAACAGTCCTCATCCCTCCCTTGGGAATGGCTTCTATTTGATAACCTTCCTACATTGGAGTACTTCCAGAAGAAATAAAGTGTACTTAAGAACTGGAATTCTCCAGAAGTTATGTACAACTGTAGGCATTGAGAGAATTTTGAAGTTGTGAGCTTTGAAAGGGATAGAGCAGTGGTCACCAACCAGTAGATTGGGATCTACTGGTAGATCTTTGAGCCTTTGACAGATGATCCTGATTGGTTTGGCCAAGAATCTATCAAATGCAGGCACGTCAGCTGTCCCTGCCCCAACTGCTGCACACCTTCTGCCCTTTGCCTTGGGGCTTCCCCCCCCCCCCACCTCTACTTGCTATGCAGGGAAGGGAAGGGAAAGAAGGGGGTGCTGATGTCAGGTTGCCCCTGTCCCACCCTGTAGTCTATCTCCACAGAACAGAGGGGGGCACAACAGGGCTTGGGATGGAGGGAGTTTGCATGTCAGTACTAACTGGCAATTAAAGATTTTATTAAAAAATAAGAAACAAATATGACTGACTGATGAGGGATGATAGGAGTTACTATAGAGAACTTTCTGGGTGTCTGGCTGATGAGTCTTGCCCACATGCTCAGGGTTTAGCTGATCGCCATATTTGGGGTTGGGAAGGATTTTTCCTCCAGGGTAGATTGGCAGAGGCCCTGGAGGTTTTTCGCCTTCCTCTGTAGCATGGGGTACAGATCACAGCTAGAGAATCTCTGCATCTTGGGGTCTTCAAAGTATTTGAAGGCTTCAATATCTGAGATATAGGTGAGAGGATTATTCTAGGAGGGGTGGATGAGATTTTGTGGCCTGCACTGTGCAGGGGGTCAGACTAGATGATCATAATGGTCCCTTCTGACCTTGGAGTCTATGAGTCTATGAGACTGCATTCTGTGCAGATTAAGGCCCTGTGCTACCCTCTGCTTATATGAATAAGCAGTGTCCAGCTGGCGCCTGCATCCTGAACCCCTTCCCCAGTTATAAACCACTCCTGCACCCCAAGCCCATGCCCTAGCCCTGAGCCCCCGCTCCCCCTCGACTCAAATACTCTTACAGAGTCTGTGTCCTCAACCCCCTTTTGTACCCTAACTCCCTGCCCCAGGCTCAGCTCAGAGCCCCTCACACTCCAAATCCCTTAACCCAAGACCAGAGCCTGCACCCCAACCCTCTGCCCCTGCCTGATTAAAGGGAGGAAGTATGGGCGAGGGAGGGAGGATGGAGTGGATTTAGAGAAGGGGTACAAAGGAGGCAGGGCAAGGGTATTTGGGTTTGAAGTAGATCCTGGATTCCATTTAAATTCAAAAAAGTGATCTCGTGCTTAAAAAGGTTGAAGATCATTTGGGTAGAGTATTGAAAGCAAAATCCAGGCCAGAGCTCCAAGGAGCATTTGGGGATTGTGCATGTTACACTTTCCCTTATGGTAGGACAGAATTTTCTTTTCTCGGGGTCTAGATGATCCACTGGCCAGTGTATTGGTGGGAAAGGCTATATCTCGTCTCTTAGCTCTGGGACTACTACAGTCAACAAGTCTTGTGGTGCTTCCTTATGTGCAACTCCCTAGCCCTTGTGTAGGGTCTGAGGCAAAGCTCCTTGTACTTTTCCTATTTCCATGCATCCACATGAGTGTCTGGGTACTCTAGCCTGCTGCCTCTCCAAATCCACATTTACTGTCCAACCTTTTCTGAATCTTTGGTGAAATTTAAATTTAAATTAAACAGGGGAACTGGGAATGGTTACAGGGATGGGGCCTGTTGTAATCATAGTTGGACAGTTTTTATTAATATGTTGGTTCTTTGTATTGATATGTGTGCACCTCCAAACAGACTATTTTAGGCTGCTTCATGGGTCTTGTCATGCAACAAATAAATTCTACAGTGTAGGTCTAGAGAGGCAATATATCAGGTACATTTTTTTCTTCATTTTAGGGAATTAATGTGGGCTCCTATTTGGAAATGTAAAACTGTAATTAAGTGAAGAACCATTTTATTTCAGAAGTCAAATATACTTCGAATATACTTCATTACAAATACTTACATATACTTTAAATCACTTTTTATTCTCCCTTGTATAAAATATGCAGTGCTATTCCAAACAGTTTTGCTTAACGGTTTTAAGGGTAGCTGAAATAAGTACTAGCTTGAATAATTAATAATAAATGCAATTGTTCTGTTTGGTTTCTATCAGATATACAGTATAGAGCATACACACATTTGATCAATTTTGGCTGCCTGAAGCAGGGAATTAAACTCCTCCTACAACAGCCTCTTTTTCCTTCAGTGCCTAATAATCTTCTCCCATTCCATATATGTGGAATAAGATTCCACAAAATAGGACAAAACTGTGCCCTAGTTTGCACTTGTGAAGATGAGAGGAAAAGGATAAGGACATCCTCAGAGCCTCATTCAAACAGAGATGTGCAGACTTTCATTTGGTAAGCATAGACTCAACTACAGTGACTAAATGGCAAGTATGAAAAATCAGGACAGAGAGCTTGAAGATAACAGGCACCTAGATAAGACAAAATCCTAAATTATCAGGACATCTGGTCTCCCAAGGCTTAGCTAACTGTTATTTAAGGGAGATGCCCAGCTAATGCATCAGCCTGTATTCTACATGCCGAAGAGCACTGTCTAGCTCCCAAGTGCTTTTTATAGCATATACTCCCTTAGCAGTAACTACTCAGCAGATGGTCAACGTGCAGGTTTCCCTGCTCAAAGGAGTATCAAACCAGAGAGGGTTTTTTTCTTGTTTTCTCTGTTCAGTCCAGCTCTACTCTCAGTTTCTTTTGCAGAGGATACATCTGCCAACATCTTTCTACCTAATCTACCTTGTCAGTCCCATGGAAGGATTTGGCCTGATTATCTCTTTTTTCAGGCATGCTTTCACCCATCCACCCCCCATTAAATATGGACATGAAATCGAGGGCTTTATAGAATATTCCTTGTTGTTCATGATGATGAAGCAAAAGTATCTTAGCCTGCTTTTAAAAAACTGTACTTTGAAGATCAGTGTTTATAATTGTTTTTTAAAATATATAACTAAGGCTACTCTCCTGGCTGGCTGTAAGCAAACAGAGTGGATCAATGTAATGGGAACCTATTCATTTTACCTAGCACATTAACAAGCTTAGAGCTTCCAGAGCTAGTATATACTTTGAAAAAAGATTGTTTTGTAACTTGTCATGTGCTATTTAAGGCTTATTTGGTATTCCTTGAAATCATCAAATGGCATGGTCTCTTAAGAGTGAAGAAATGAGTTCAATCTGAAAAAGCAATTTGTTAGTAAATTTGTAATTAGGAAGAGCTGTCTGAACATGAGTGTGCTGATTTTTCTCTCTTAAACAAAGGGTAATAAAGTATCTGTTTGCACCATAAAACACCAAGGCAGTGACAAGCTAAATGAAAAAAGGTACTTCAGAAGTCTAAAATTCATTAGATTGTAATAGCATATCTTTTTTCATGGCTAATAATTTTTTTTTGTGTATTTGTGCAGGAAGAAGCACTCCATAGATTTCGAGTGAGTGATTATTTAGAATACATGGAAAGCTTGGAGCCAACCTACAGGCCAGTGCTGCTGAGAGACATGAGTAATATTAGAATGCAGAGCACATAGCTCAAGGAAACAAGCATTTCATATTCCAGTTTTAGTTAAGTTCTGAAAGGGAAGGCTGATTGTTTTATATCCGTTTCCATGAAAATTCATGCCTTGGAAATATACATATGTTAAAATCAATAATAAAGGTTTTCAGAA
The DNA here is from genome assembly GCF_049634645.1 of Pelodiscus sinensis. Lineage (NCBI taxonomy): Eukaryota > Metazoa > Chordata > Testudines > Trionychidae > Pelodiscus > Pelodiscus sinensis. Next base: position 86,494,658 of record NC_134713.1, on the reverse strand, counting down.
TATAGGTTTTTCAAGAGAACACCAGCTGAATTGGGTCAAGTGAAAAAATAATACATTTTTCCAGCAATACTCTGTGTATAGCTTTACTTTTATTTGGCAGATTGCTTCAGAATCTGCCTATAGCTTACTTAGGGGTCTTGTTTGTTTCTCTGGAAGCTGTTCCCAGACTAATACATTTTGGTCATCTCCTACTCACACCATCTTACCAAAAACTTTAAAATTCTGCATAGTTCTGGCAATAAGAAGCAACACTAAGCATAATCACTTGGGTATCCTGTATTTATGTGAATGGGGATGAGCAAAAGCAGAGCAGTTTTCCTGTATGCAGCTGATTTGACCTTGTAGTTTGTCTGGGAAAGAATAGTTAAAACCAAATGAAGCAAAGGACTAGTATTTTTAAAATCTTTCTATTCCATTCATATATCATAATATATTAAGTTATATTCTCAGAATGGATAAATGGAAAGTCAGACTGCTAAAATATTCAATATTCAGCACAGTCATGTTATTGATTGGCTTGATTTGTACATATTACAATATATAAAAACCTGGCACCAGTAAAAGCAAGGTAATTCTGAGGTAAATAAATGAACAATGAGGATTATTCTTCTCTCTGATCTGGAGTCAACAGAAAGCCTGTCAAAGAAAATGAGTGTGCCATCAATTCTGGAAATTAGTGATGCATTCATGTTTTATACAATGATTGATAACAGAATTCTGAAATGTGTATTTTGGTGTGTATAAATCTTGGTTTCTGAAATATAATATATATCTGAACAATTTTGTTATGTAGCAGTCATACAAGAAATGGCAACTAATCTAAAATATATTGTGCAAAACAAATGTTCATTAGGATTGATTTACTTTGTTTTATCTTTTCTGTTCATTCTGACTTCAGGTATTGACCTAAAAATTGGAGTATAGAAAAATAATTGCATTACAATGTTACCTGTAGTTCTGTTGTTATAATAGCATTGCAAGTCTATAAAAGAAAATTCAATGGCTTAGCTTGACATACTGTAATTTTTACCCCAGCTGATAAGAATTTAACAAAGGAGTCCTAAAATAATACTAAAAGCACTAGAATTACTTTAAAATTACATTTTCCAAACTTGTTTCCCAATGTGTATAAGTTTATGGTTCCCTTTTCCCCCCATTATACTGGTAAGTTATTGTGTTTGGTGTAGAGGATCTTGCGTGGTACTTGTTTTAAAAAGCTGCATAGTAATAACAGGAAGATCAGAATAGAAAAAGGAGCTATAAATTAATTTTGAAATGTTCTCTCCCTCTCTCTTGATTGGGATCTGAAGAAAGACGAAGCAGGGAACAATTACACTGTAGAAATCTCAATTCAGCTTATGCTCAGAGGCCAAATTTTATGCCATCAGAGAAAATTTTAAACAATAGTTGTAAACTGTGCCAACTACTGAGAGTCTTTCATCTTAATTTTGTACTATATACATACTCTGATTTTAACAACCAAATCAAGAAAAAAATGAATGTCCAATAGTTTCTTGGATTTCTAAGATTAAAATACTAAACTACCTTGTCGTTATTAATGTTACTGAAGCTGTAATATATCATATTAAAATCTCTCAAATTTAAAAAGGTTGCAGTGCTAAAGAGCAAAGAAAGCAAAAGTAAAACAGTTGTGCTTTCCCTGGAACAGCAAAGGAATTAAATCTTCAATCCTTATGTGCTGCTAAAAGCCCAAAGGCTCTCATAGCTGGGATGCTGCTCCAGGTATCAAAGAGAGGAGACAAAGCAGAACACTGTTTAAGTGCCCCATTGAATTTAGGATAAACAGATTTGTTCTCTGTGTAGTCTCACTAGCAACAGCCATTGCTTTCCACCCTTTCTGAAACTGTGTGGGTTACTCATGTGTTCACATGAGGATATAATGTCTCCTTTGGCTGGTTCTTCATTGTCTTCCCACTAACGTATTAGAAAGATGGTATTTTGGCTACATCTTACCCTAGGTTTCTAGGACAAGATTGGGTGTTAATGGGGGTTTTTTTGTTTGTTTGTTTTTTGTTTTGTTAGTGCCTGTACGGGAGATCTACTCCAGTCAATATTTGCCAACTTCTATTATACAGTGAAATCTAAGAGAAGAGTTTCCCCTTTACTTAGAACAGGAAATAACCATGGAGCAAGCTAGCAAATGTTGACTTGTCAAAGGCTAAGTAAGAGGGTATGCATGCCTGTGCTTGCATACGCAGAACATAACCTCCAATGAGAACTTTATTTATGTACATCAATAGAACAAGGCAGATATCAAACCTATATTGTTTTATCTCATTCAAATTCAGAAATGTAAATTTAATGTACCAATTTATTTTTTTTATTATTTTATTCCGGATTCAATCATTTGTGTCTTGTTCAGGTTTTCCCTCCCCAACAGACAACTTAATCTTACAACAATGGATACTGTACTGACCTGTTCCCCCAAAAAACTGTTCCCAGCTTTAGCAGCGTGAGGGCTCTTGACATTTGTGATCTCAGCCATAGCTATTTATTTGTATGTTGTCATTCTGAGTGTTTGTATATGCTTTCTTTTTTTCATTAAAAATATGTCCCTGAGACAATAAGGAGACAATAATTTTGATTTAATTGTTTTGTTGTAGACTATCTATGGAGTAAATGTAGAATGGTTATTGTTTAATTTTTTAAAAGAATAATTAAGACAAATACGTAATGTGAAATGTTGAAAGATGATTTGGAGTATAATCACTTCTTTAAATCCAGCAAGTCACAAGGATTCAGGCTTGAGAAAATGACCCCTTGCCCTTTACCAAGTCTGTGCTTCAGTAGATGGGAAGTCAGTCTGCAGCTGACTTTTCTGGGCTGGGGTTATGATCATATTTTCATTTAGAGGGACTTTACACCCCAGTTTTCCCCTTAAGTAAGAATCAGCATCACCCTCCATCTCTTCTTCAAGAGGTGCTTGCGAACAGGTGAGTGCTAGCAGGGAGTTTAGAGAGGGAGTTCTCCAGGTAAAGGAGAAGCAGATACAGGACTCTTGAGGGAAGCGTGTGGTGTTATTGGGGCTTTCTTACTGTGTTCTGAGCTTTTGGAGAATGTTGGGGATAACAAGTGCTGAAGGATCCAACCAGGGGCCGTGCGCAGCTTGACCTTCTGCTCACAAACAGGTAGGAACTAATAGGGGAAGTAGAGGTGGGTGACAACCTGGGAAGCAGTGATCATGAGATGGTAGATTTCAGGATCCTGACCAAAGGAAGAAAAGAGAGTAGTAAAATATACACCTTGGACTTCAAAAAAGCAGATTTTGACTCCCTCAGAGATCTGATGGGGAGAGTCCCCTGGGATGCTAACATGAAGGGGAAAGGAGTCCAGGACAGCTGGCAGTATTTTAAAGAAGCCTTATTGAAGGCACAGAAAGAAACCATCCCGATGCATAGCAAGAGAGGTAAACATGGTAGGAGACCGGATTGGCTTACCGGGGAAATTCTTGGTGAACTTAAGCACAAAAAGGAAGCTTACAAAAAGTGGAAACTTGGACTAATGATCAGGGAGGGGTTTAAATGTATAGCTCGAGAATGCCGGAGGGTTATCAGGAAGGCGAAAGCGCAAATGGAATTGCGACTGGCTAATGATGTGAAGGATAACAAGAAAGGATTCTACAGGCATGTTAACAAGAAGAAAGTGATCAGAGAGGGTGTGCGGCCCCTACTGGATGAAGGAGGTAATCTAGTGACAGATGATGTGGGGAAACCTGAAGTACTTAATGCTTTCTTTGCCTCTGTATTCACGGACAAGGTGGGCTCCTGGACTAATGCGCTAAGTGTCGCAAGATGGGATGAAGATGGACAGCCCTTGGTGGGTAAAGAAGAGGTTAGGAACTATTTAGAAAAGCTAAACGTACACAAATCCATGAGTCCGGACTTAATGCATCCGAGGGTACTGAGGGAGTTGGCAAATGTCATTGAGGAGCCTTTGGCCATTATCTTTGAAAAGTCGTGGGGGTCGGGAGAAATCCTGGATGATTGAAAAGGACGAGCCCAGCGGGTAGTGATCAACGGCTCGATGTCAGGATGGCGGTCGGTTTCTAGTGGAGTGCCCCAAGGTTCGGTTCTAGGATCGGTTTTGTTCAATATCTTTATTAATGACCTGGATGAGGGGATGGATTGCTCCCTCAGCAAGTTTGCAGATGACTCTAAGCTAGGAGGAGAGGTAGATACGCTTGAGGGCAGAGATAGAGTCCAGAGTGACCTAGACAAATTGGAGGATTGGGCCACAAGAAATCTGATGAGGTTCAACAAGGACAAGTGCAAAGTCCTGCACTTGGGACGGAAGAATCCCAAGCATTGTTACAGGCTGGGGACCAACCAGCTAAGTAGTAGTTCTGCAGAAAAGGACATGGGGGTTACAGTGGATGAGAAGCTGGATATGAGTGAACAGTGTGCCCTTGTAGCCAAGAAAGCTAATGGCATATTAGGTTGTATTAAGAGGAGCATTGCTAGCAGATCCAGAGATGTCATTATTCCCCTTTATTCGGCTTTGGTGAGGCCACATCTGGAGTATTGTGTCCAGTTCTGGGCCACAACTACAAAAAGGATGCGGACGCAATGGAGAGGGTCCAGTGGAGGGCAACCAAAATGATTAGGGGGCTGGAGCATATGACTTATGAGGAGAGGCTGAGGGAGTTGGGTCTGTTTAGTCTGCAGAAGCGAAGAGTGAGGGGGGATTTGATAGCAGCCTTCAACTTCCTGAAGGGAGGTTCCAAAGAGGATGGAGAGAGGCTGTTCTCAGTAGTGACAGATGGCAGAACAAGGAGCAATGGTCTCAAGTTGAGGTGGGAGAGGTCCAAGTTGGATATTAGGAAAAACTATTTCACTAGGAGGGTAGTGAAGCACTGGAATGTGTTACCTAGGAAAGTGGTGGAGTCTCCATCCCTAGAGGTGTTTAAGTCTTGGCTTGACAAAGCCCTGGCCGGGTTGATTTAGTTGGGATTGGTCCTGCCTAGGGCAGGGGACTAGACTTGATGACCTTCTGAGGTCTCTTCCAGCTTTATGGTTCCATGATTCTATGATTCTGTGGAGAAAAATCTTGCCAGAAGGTACTTCATCTCTTATTACTTTTCATCAGTGATAGGACTACCAAAAACCATTACGTCATTGGTGAAATCTTCATCCTTTTGAAGTAGTGGCAAAGCTCACATTGACTTCACTGAGGCCAGAATTGCATCCTATGTTCCTCCATTGACTTTGAAGAATTTATTTGGGAGAGAATTATATGAGTGAACTTGGGAGAGAGTCTCATAACTTTCCTTCCTCTGCCTTATCCCATAAACCATAATCTGGTCCTAAATATCTGATTTTTTTTTAAAGAAGGCTGTACAATCTTAGTGCTCTAATTTCAATCATCTTTCTGAAGCCAGGTAGTGCAGCAGAGAGCAGGATATTGACTCACTAAGAAATATTAGCAGCTAGGTGGCAACATGTTCTAACAATGATCACTTCAGTACTACCACTAGTAATTACAGAATAGCAGAATTATGTCACTCAAAATTATGGTATTGGTAGCAAATGGTTGGGCTTTTTTCCAACATCTGCTTAATCAGCAAAAAATGTAGATAGACACTGAAAAAAATTAAAAGGTCACAGGATGATCCACATTGTTTATCAAATCTGTTTATCAAAATTTCAAGAAGAATATTTCAAGTAGAAGCCTAACCGTTATAATATGTGGATGGGCTTTATTGACTGTGAACTTTAAATGTGGATAGACAGTTCAAGATAATTGTCTACTACCCATCAAAAATCAAAACCATAAAGAGAGAATATTCAGGATGCAGCAAAAGACCAAAGTTGTTCCTATGCCACCATCTATTACAGTAAAGTCTCAGAATGGAAGAAAAAAGATGTGGCTTGTCTGTATCTATTTATGAGGCCAATGTTGGAACTCTATTATGGGGTTTTATTCCCCATTTAATTGGCGGATTTTGTATGTGTGATATTCATGGGGACAGCTTCTATTTCTGCCATCCTAATACTGTCACTAAAATAATTAGGCACTAATTATTTCTGATAGTTTCCATTACATTTTCCTTTTTGTAGTAATTTTTTTTACATTATTGTAGAAAAGTTTAAAGGTTTTCCACTAAGATTTTCTATTTTGACAGGTGTAATTATCCAGAATAACAGCTGATCCTTAAGAAAACACCGATGTTGGGAACAAAGTGCATGTTGTGATTAGTTCCAACAGCAAAGCAATATGAACTACTATAGTGTCATCTGTTTACATAAAGAGGATTTCTGGATGCGATGGGGCGCTAAGGAAATTTAAGTAAGGGACGTACCTGGCTGCAGAACATGTTGCAATGCTGTAAGGATTGCCACCTATGAATAAAGCTATCAGTGTGTATAAATGAGAGTGGCTACATCTGAATTTTTAAATTTAAATATCTATGGTGGAAAAAACTAAAGCATTTCAGTTTTATAGTTCTGTGCTTTATTCAAGGTTAACCAATATCATCACAACACTTTCTTGTAATGCGAATGATGCAGTATTGACAGATACAGGATTTTGATTTGGGGGTTTGTTATACATAAATCTTAGAATGAGTCCAAAATGACTGACATTTTTCATTTATGTTTTGTATATGTATAAAACAGTATTTGATAGTCTTTTTAATAGAAAGAAATTGAAACTCTTAAACTTGATTAAAATAGTTTTCTTGAAACTGCTGACCAATTTTCACATGTCAGTTATGTGTATTGCAGGGTGAAATATGGGAGTTATGATGGTAGTTAATGCCACCATATATTTATCTGAAACCAAAATCAAAGAAAATAAAATCCGTACCTTCACTTTTTCTCATGCCACCATCTATTATAGTAAAGACTCAGCACAGTATGGGGAGGAGGTCAGCAGCTCTCAGTGGAGAAAAAACAGGTTAAGAACTGTTTAGAAAAACTGAATATAGAGAAATCTATAGGCCGGATCTAATGCATCCCAGAGTGCTAAGGGAGTTGGCTGATGTGATTGCAGAGCCTTTAGCCATTATCTTTGAAAACTTGTGGAGATTGGGGGAGGCCCAGACTATTGGAAAAATGCCAATGTGGTGCCCATCTTTTAAAAACAGACAAGAGAATAATCTGGAGAATATAGACCAGTCAGCCTCACCTCAGTCTCCAGAAAAATCATGGAGGGGAATTCATTTGAAGCACTTGAAGAGAGAAGTGATCGGGACTGGTCAACATGGATTCACCAAGGGCAAGTCATTCCTGACCAAACTGATTGCCTTCTGTGATGAGGTAACTGGCTCTGTGAACATGGGGAAGGTGGTGGTTGTGACATACCTGGAGTATTGCATCAAACGAAGATGGAGAGGGGCTGTTCTCGGTGGTGACAGATGACAGAACGAGGAGCAATGTCTCAAGTTGCAGTGGGGGAGGTCTAGGTTGCATATCAGGAAAACTATTTCACTTAGGAAGGTGGTGAAGCACTGGAATGGGTTACTAATGGAAGTGGTGAAATCTCCATCTCTAGAGGTTGTTAAGTCCCAGCTTGACAAATCCCTGGCTGGGATGATTTAGTTGGGAATGGTCCTGGTTTTAGCAGAGGGTTGGACTCAATGACCTCCTGAGGTGTCTTCCAACTCTGATTATTTGATTTATAAGGTTCCTGACCTCATTGACACCTCACAAATGTCCAGGCAGTTATTGAATGCTAGGCTGTTAAAAAGTGCATATTTAGCAGTTACACATTTTGGATATATTGAGGATTCTAGGTATTATATTAATCATCAATTAAATAACCACTAGCAGATGCACCTAGCATTGCTTGAGTCTGTAACACAAGGGTCTTTTTGTTTTGTTTTGTTTTTGTTTTTGTTTATTAATTAAAGGAAAATGGCATGCTTTATTTAAATGCTTGTATTTTTTTAAAATACAGCTAAGTTAATTCTTATTCCAGATTTCTTAAAAAAGGGATTGCTAATTTTTTTCCACTGAATTTTTTTGAGTAAATTGTTTTAAATGGGAATTCCATCAAGTGTATTTTTTTCTTCATCCTTATAAACACTTACTTGCTATGTATTAAGTAAAAGGGCTATAGTCAATTTGGTTTCCAATACAATTTTCTTCTAGTTTTGAAACCTTAAGCATTGATTTAGCTGTGCCAAAACAAAACATTACTCCACATTTCTGAATTTTCTTTGTAAGGTTTATTGAGAGGTAATGCTATTTGCAGGTTCATCCTATTTTTCTGGCTCATCTTGGTTCAGTCTCTTTCAACATTTGTTCAGTTATGCCAGTTTTGAGGACTGTACTTGATATGGTGATTCCATTTCTTTTCTCTTTGGTTTTCTGAGAAGCAATCCCATTCCAGGCACATCCCATTTTCTTGATTCAACCAAACCTTTATGTTATTTTAAAGTATGATACGAGAGAGCTGTATTCTGAATTTGGTAGTCCTAGCTCTTACCATTTAGGAAGAGCTCTTGATCAAATGGAAAAACAAGCTCTCTAAAATATATAATATAATAATCCACATATCATTGGCAAATATGCAATAGAGAAATTAGTGTCTCCTACCACAGGCATTGGGATACAGAGGGGCTATGTCTAGACTGCATCCCTTTTTTCATAAAAGGGATGCAAATTAGATATATTGCAATTGCAAATGAAGCAGGGATTTAAATCCCCCCTGCTTCATTAGCATAAAAATGGCTGCCACTTTTTTCCGGCTTGGAGCTTTGCCGGAAAAAAGCACCAGTCTAGATGTGGATCTTTCGGAAAATAAAGCCTTTTCCGAAAGAGCCGCGTCTAGACTGGCGCTTTTTTCCGACAAAGCTCCGAGCCGGAAAAAAGCGACAGCCATTTTTATGCTAATGAAGCAGGGGGGATTTAAATCCCCACTTCATTTGCAATTGCGATATGTCTAATTTGCATCCCTTTTACGAAAAAGGGATGAAGTCTAGACACAGCCAGGGTGTGTCTAGACTATAGGGGGTTTTTTTCGAAAAAAGTGGCCTTTTTTCAAAAAAACTTAACCTGCGTCTAGACTGCTGCCGCATTCTTTTGAAATTAAATCGAAAGAACGCAGCAGTTTTTTCAACCACGGAAAACCTCATTTTATGAGAAATAATGCTTTTTTTCTAAAGTGCTCTTTCAAAAAAAGGCGTTATTGAATGCAAACGGCTTTTTTGAAAGAGAGCATTCAGACTGCCTGGGTGCTCTCTTTTCAAAAGAAGTGGTTGCAGTCTTGATGCTCTCTTTTGAAAGAGGCTTGTAGTCTAGACGTACCCAGAGGAAACCATAACCAGTTTATCAGCAATCGTTCTCCTCCCCACCAAAAAGGGCATTAAAACATCACTTATGCGTAAAGCTACCAGTACAAAAACAGCTCTCAGCGTCACCACCACCACATTATCTTCATGTCATTAGGAATACTAAGATTTATATATTCAAAGCCAGTTGCTCGTAAAACATGAAAACTAAAAGGTACAGTACTTCAAAAATGCAATAATAGCCAGAAGGGTGAGGTATGAGCACAGAGCCAAGATTCAGGAGTTCCTGAGTGCCAAAACTAATTCTGACAGAATCCTGCTGTGTTACCTTGAGCAAGTCAGTTAACTTCAAATTTCTCCATCTGTAAAATGAGAACAACACTCATTTCATATGGAAGTTGTGATGATTAATTAGGGAATATCTGTACAACACTCAGAAAGTGCTGTATAAGAGCTAAGTATTAATATCTAACATTAATATAAAATCAGAAAGCTGCCAAACAGAGAACCATTGACATGCATCTTGCTATGGGACAGAGGGAAGCAGTGCTTGAAGTAAGGGGGAGAACTGCTGAAAACTACTGATATAGCCTTTAGGCTATGATCAATCTAAGACACTCTTCCATCACCACTTGGTCCACAAATATCACTCCCTTTGTGCAATTAGGCTGCAATGTTTGTCCTTCCAACCCTTTTGAACCCTGGTGGGTTTAAAAATAGCTCTGTTCAGATTCCCCTTTTCTAGCAGTAAAATATAATTAAAAGAGGAAAATAAGGAAATAAAATATAATTTTCTAATGTTACTTTTTCTCTGGCCTGTTTATTTATCATGCTCTGGTTCTATCATTTCATCCCTCTGTCTTCTTTCCTTGCTATTACTCACGTTTATCTTCATGTTTTCTTTTTCTTTCTCTGTATCAGTTTCCTCCTTTTATCATTCCTTCACCTATACCTTGTCCTGTCTTCTCAGTTGGGTATCTAGTTCAGTCACCTGCCCTCAAGGCAGCACTGTATAAGGGTATGTTTACACTACAGAGTTTTGTCAGAAAAACGGCCATTTTTCCAACATAACTTGAGGAACGTCCACACTGCAATTTCATTCTTCTGCAAGAAAATCGAAAGAAGAGAGGGGTTTTTCCAGCATTGGTAATCCTCATTCTATGAGGAAGAAGAGCTTTTTCGCAAAAAGGCGTGTATGGATGGGAAAGAGGGAGTTCTTTCGGAAGAAGAGGAAAAAGGAAAAAACACAGGTGCCATGGTGGCCATTCTGTCTATAAGCAATCACAGTTTACATGTGAGAGAGCATCCATTCAGTCTGGACGCTATCTTTTGAAAAAGCAGATCGCTTTTTCAATGCACTTTTGCAGTGTGGACACTCTTTTAAAAAACTTTAATGATCACGTTTTCACAACCACGTTAGCCAATTTGTTCCAGTGTTTACCTATCCTGTCAGGGAGTTTTTCCTAGTGCCCAACTTAACTCTTCCATCAAGACTATCTTTAAGATTTTTGGTACTCTGTGAAACCTGAGCACCTACACCCTCCATCCCCTGCAGGGGGAAGAGCAGCCATTCCATGAGGCAGGGCTATACTCAGGACTGTGGGGGCAGAAACAGGGTGGGAGGAGGGTAGAGATGATGGTAGGGGAGCAGGCAGATTGATTGGCATAGCCAACTGGAGATGCGGGCTGGGAGGCAGCACAGGCAGCAGGGGGAATGGCACAGCCGGCCTGAGCTGCAAGCTGGCAGGTGTGTGTGTGGGGGGGGGGGGGGAAATGGGAGGATTAGGGCGGGGATACCAAGGGCTCGGGAATTGGGGCCTATGGGGCTGGGATGTGAAGCTGGGATTGGGGCTAATAGGGCAGGGAACCGGGGATTGGGTCTGAGGGGGTTGGGAGGTAGAGTGGGGGGCCAGGGAATTGGGGCTGCCAGAGCCAATGTTGCCCATGGCTGTAGGCACCACTGGTGTGTTTGCTTATGTCTAAGAATGACTCTACCTCCCATGGTGCAATTTAAGCCCATTGCTTCTTGTCTGAGCCTCTGATGTTGAGAAGAAAAATTTTCCACTTTCCTTGATACAACCTTTTAAGTACTTGAAAACTGCTATTGTATTAACCCTCAGTCTTCTCTGGACTAAACAAGCCCCCCCCCCTTTTTTTTCAATCTTTCCTCTTTGGTCCTGTTTTCTAGACCTTTAATCATTTGTGTAATGTTCTTCTCTGGACTTTTCTCTAGTTTGTCCACCTCTATACTGAAAAGTGACACCCAGCACTGGAAACAATACACCAGCTGAGGCCTTATCAGCACAGAGTAGTCACATGCATGCTCACTTTTTTCTAACTTGGTATCTGTAAGGCAAACCAACAATAGCAAAAGCTGAAGTCTTTCTTGGCTGAGAGAACCCATCTACAGTACAACCTGGTGGAGAGAGTCTTTCATAGCCATTCATAAACTGAAATGTTTTCCTCCCCCACGTAAAATATACTAATTAGAATGCATCTTTTAATTTACCTCCTCCTCCTAACTTTTGCAGTTTAAGGCCTGTTCCTAAGGCCACTGAAGTTAATGTGATGAGGAGTCCTGTGGCACATTATAGACTAACAGATTTATTGGAGCATAAGCTTTTGTGGGCAAAGACCCACTTCATCAGATGCATGTAGTGTAAAATATTTACCCACGAAAGCTTATGTTTCAATAAGTCTCTTAGTCTATAAGGTGCCATAGGACTCCTCATCACTTTTTAAAATCCAGACTAACACAGCTACTCCTCTGATACTTGAAGTTAATGTGAATCTTTCCACTGATTTCAGTGGTCTCTCAGTCAGGCCCTAAAACAGCACATTATCCTCTTCAAGGATTTCATACAAGAGCTGTGAACAGGACTTCCTTGATTCTATAACAGTAGGCTTCTGCCTGCTGCCCTTTCTTTGCAGTTTCTTGGCTGAAAGTACATTAGTGAAGCAGTGTGGGCCTTAGGAGATGGTATAAAATAAGAAATCAGGACACCTAGGGTGTATGTCCAGCCATTTCAGATTTGCTGTGTTGCCTTTGTCAAGTCATTTCATCCTGGTATACTTCAACTACCCTGTCTATAAAATAAGCCTAAGACATTTGTAAAACAGATATTTGCTGACCAGGACAAATGCCTCTGGCTCAAATGGGAGAAGTCCTGTCCCTAGGATCCAGAAGGAAGGACATACTGGCATTAACTACTGTTGGTGCTGGTGGGCAAACAGGTATGATGAATCCTATTGCCCTACCTGTAGCCTTAGAAGCTCTGTACCTGAAAAGAACTAACTAATATTATTATAATGAGGAATGCTAGTCAGATTATATTGCAAATAAGATACAGAAACAGAAGCACTTTAAAGGAAAGCTCAGCTGCAATGGAGAAAATAAAAGTGAGGTCCCTTCAAAATCCTATTTGTCAATATTTTAAAATGTTCAAGGTAAGCACTGCTTAGAGCACAAACACATTCAGCATGGGTCTAACTTCGCCCCCAGGAAAATTAATAACATTCTCAGGCTGTGTCTAGACTACATCCCTCTTTCGACAGAGGGATGTAAATTAGACACTTCGAAATTACAAATGAAGTAGGGATTTAACTATCCTGAGCTTCATTTGCATAATTGCATAATGGCACTCTTCCAAAAAAGCACCATTTTGAAAGTAAAACTGGTCTAGACATGGTTCTGTTGAAAACGGCAGTATCTTTCGAAATGGCACTTTTTCAAAAGAGCGCCATTATGCAAATGAAGTGTGGGATATTTAAATCCCCACTTCATTTGCAATTTCAAAGTGTCTAATTTGCATCCCTCTGTCAAAAGAGGGATGTAGTCTAGACACAGCCTCACTGACTTCAGAAGGAGAAGTATCAGGCCACCTAACAGGAGGTGCTGCAGACACATTCAAAGTGAGCACAAAGGGGTAAGCCTGCTATAGCAGTTGTGAGGGAGTTGCAATAGCAAGCCTACAAGGAAAGCTTACACCCAGATAGGTTGCAAATTGATGACTTAGTGGCTCATTTCCAATGTCTTTGTATTGGGTCACACTCTGTGTCATCTTTTCCTCCTCACCTAGCTAGAAATAATAGAAGTATCTGATATGTTAATTATTTGTTTGCATCATGGTTTGTGTTTTAATACATAGAGTTGGCAAGGAGCAGAGATGGCTCCTTCAGAGGTCCAAGATGGGCTCAAGAGACCTAAATCATGTATCCCTATTGTAGTGGCAATGATGAGATTATAGTGGGCCCCTAGATCATCCATATGAGTTAGATCAATAGCTCTTCCCAAAGGAAGGAAATTAATTCTGCCAATGATTGAGCAAAATAGAAGTCAGTGAATGTCATTGTTGAAATCATTCATTAGAAGCAATTATTTTGAGACACATTTCTTAAGGAAAAGGGCAACTAATCAGTCTTATCCATTCCAGATGGACAACAATATGAAAAAGGATGTGTACAGAATTCTGGGGGCTCTATGGGAAGGAATTGTCACACAAAAGTGACAATTAGTGCTATGGAAGAAAATAAAAATTCTTTGCTGGAAAATTTGAAAATGACACAAAATATTGGAGTGGCAAATAAGGATGGCAATATGGTTATGCAGATTAATCTTGATCACTTGTTAATTTTAACAATGAGTTTTAATATAGGCCAATATATGGTGTCACATCTACAAACAATGTAAGTCAAACTTCCTGGGTGTGTATCAACTGAATCTGAGCTGCCGGTACCAAATTATAGCTAAAAAAATGCAATCCTTAGCTGTATAAGCAGGGAAATATCAAGCAGACTTAAGAAGCAGGTATTACCTCTGTTTATGACATCAGTGACCCCTTTTTCTATATCCAGTTCTGGTATCCACATTTCTAAAAGGAGATTGATAAACTGGGTCCGAAAAGAGATACAAGAATGATTAGGTACCTGGAAGACCTGCAGTATAATGAAAGACTTTTAAGAAGCTCAGTCTAGTTTATTCAAAGGTACGTAGGTTAAGAGATGACTTGATCTTGATTTACAGATTCCTACACAGATTTTTTATAGTAGAATAATCTTTCATCTGGCTGAAAAAGGCATCATAAAATCCAGATAAACTGGGACTAGAAATAAGATAAACCATTTTAATAGAGTGATTAACTACTGAAATAATTTACCAGCAGGTGTGGTGGCTTACTAACACCTCTGGGTAGTACTGCCTCCACTCCTTTATTTTTTATCTACATTGCAGTGTGTCCCACTCATAGCCAACATGTGTCCCAATTCCTAAAGCTCGCTCAAAGCTGGGAACACACAGACTCTTCTCTCCCCACACTGATAAGATCCAAAAGTTCTTCAGTGGTCCAAGCAGGAGAATGTTTTGTGATAGCCAGCCATGATCTGCTGGGACAACACCATGAGAACACTCCTCCCTGAGCTAGTCAGCAGAAAATGGAACTTAAAAGTTCTGAGGGCTTGCAAGGGTGAGGGTTGGATTGCTGTGTACCCTGCTGCAGGGCAGCAGAGTTCAAAGCAGTGACCAGAGCAGCTGCCTGGGGCATTGTAGGAAACATACAGGAGGACAATAAAGGCAGAAAAAGCCCCCTGTTGTCTGCATGATTGTCAACATTAAAGGAAGAAAAAAGTCCCCTATAGGAAGTTTTTTTGTCACCGACACTGGGCATTTTTGTGACTTTTGTCAGATGACAGTATGAATCACAGTTTTGTTGCCAAAAGGCAGTTTTTGGCAACAGAACTTGGCAGTGTATACATGCCCTTAGTTATAAGTCCTTCTGTGATGCATGGCCCGGAAGTACTAAGGCAGCTTGCAGGCTGATTGATCGAGAGTCAACCATTAGAGAGAGGCAAAAACAGAATGTAAATGTTAATTAGCGCCATTCATAGAAGATAGGTTAGAACTTTGCAGTGCAGATTTGTGGTGTTAGAAGTCTCACAGGTGTAGCCATGTTAGTCTAACTGTAAGAACAATGAGTAGTTAGTTCTGTGGCACCTTAGGCTATGTCTACACTATGAGATTATTTCAAAATAAATTATGTTGAAATAATAACTCCTGAAATTACTATTTTGAAATAAGCTCATTCCCCAAGGGAAAAGGAGTTATTTTGAAATAGCAGGCTTGGTAGTGTGGATGGTCTGCTTGTTATTTTGAAATAAGGGGACTTATTTCAAAATAACTCCCCAGTGTAGACATGCCCTTAGAGACTAGAAAATGTATTAGGTCACTGTAGTATCTTTAATCTTACAAAAACCTTTCCAAATTCTTCACAGCCTGTATAGGCTACCCTCTTTGAAGTCACATAGATGACCTCTGGCAGCAGAGTCCCTTGAAGCGTTCCTCTAGAACCATTTTTCAGTCTCATTCTGTTGTTGCTTCTAAACAACCCAAGACATTACAGCTGCAGGCTTTACAGCATTAATTATGACAACTGCCTAGCCCAGCAGACCTGCCCCCACATTTTCACTCATGACAGCGTTTAGTTTCTACTTCATTTTTCTCCTGTTTCAAGTCAACAGAGAAAAGACTCCTGCTGGTAAACAGCAGATCAGGATTTGGAATCAATACAACATCTCTGGCAAGGAATTCATTTTTAGGGAAATTATGAACCCAGACAGCAAGTGAGCGGAAAGTGAGACCATCTGTCTAGAGCGGTTCAATTACTCTTAGGAAATTCATTTTGTATAGATCAGGGAGATGAGGGGAAACGGCAGTCCCCAGATGCCTAAACACTTTCAGGACCCTACTGAAAATGAAATTTAATGTGTGTTTCAGTCAAATCATTTGGTGCCATAGGCACAATTTCTCCTTTAGAGAAGTTAACTTTGTAGCCAGATTCATCACTTTTGCTTTAATTGTGTGTGGAGCTGAAGCTCCCAGAGAACACTGCATTACAGGAGCTGTGAAATGACACCACAGAGGTTGAAGGCAGCCATTTTAGATTCATTCCTCTGTTGGGCAACTTCCTGCCTTTGGATAGTTTTTTTCTTTTGACTGAGTGACTCCTAGTCAATATATATCAATAGTAAAAAGAGGGTAAACATTTTATCTTTTGTAATATGCTGAACAAGAAAAAAGCCACAGTACTTAAAGTGCATAATTTGGACTAGAAGACCCATGCAGCTAGAAATTTCTCATTCTTATCTTGTGTCATTTACGGCAGGACTTTCTCTGTATACCTTTTAACTGGAATGATGATATTCCCCTAAACTAGGTGACCTGAAGCGACTCATCTGACTGACTGTTTAGGGGACACTATCTCAAGTCCTAACTGGATGCAGCCAAGGAGTTGTTAAAGCAGCAATGGGAGATTTATTTACTGTCTCCTTCTCAACAAACAGACATTAAAAATACTTTCTAGAGCTGCTATGGGGAGGAGAAAGACACGATCACCATCCTCTCAGTGGTTTGACAATAAGACAGTGAAGCCACTTTTTTGGCATTATTATTTCCCTGTACAGGCAGTCCCTGGGTTACGTACAAGATAGGGACTGTAGGTTTGTTCTTAAGTTGAATCTGTATGTAAGTCGGAACTGGCATCCAGATTCAGCCGCTGCTGAAACTGATCAGTTTCAACAGCGGCTGAATCTGGACGCCAGTTCCAACTTACATACAGATTCAACTTAAGAACCCCAGGCATCCCCAAGTCAGCTGCTGCTGAAACTGATCAGCGGCTGATTCCAGGAAGCCCGGGGCAGGGGCTTCCTGTAGTCAGCCGCTGGTCAGTTTCAGCAGCGGCTGACTTGGGGACGCCTGGGGCAGAGCAGCTGGGGTGCTGCTGGGTTGGTCCAGTAGCGCCGCCGCTCCTTGGCGCTACTGGACCAACCCAGCAGCACCCCAGCTGCTCTGCCCCAGGTGTCCTGATTCAGCCGCTGCTGAAACTGATCAGCAGTGGCTGAATCAGGACTCCTGGGGCAGAGCAGCTGGGGTGCTGCCGGGTTGGTCCAGTAGCGCAAAAGAGCGGTGCTGCGGGACCAACCGGCAGCGCCCCACCTGCTCTACCACAGGCCCGGGGCTTTGCTCCACGTCTCCCTAGTCTGCTGGGGGGGCGCACTAGGTGCGTTCCCCCCCAGCAGACCAGGGAGACGCTGAGCAAAGTGAGGAGGACCCGGGCGGGATGCGGCGCTGATCTTGCTCCTCTTTCCCCTCCCCGCAGACCAGGGAGAGGCAGAGCAGCTTTTCTCGCCCCGGAGGACGGGGGCGGCGGGACCGGGTGTCCGCCGCTCCCGTCGTCCGGGGTGAGAAAATCCCCGTTCGTATCTGCGGATCCAACATAAGTTGGAGCCGCGTAACTCGGGGACTGCCTGTACTGGTACCATCAAATACAGCTTCCAGCTGTTACATTAAGTGAATTCAATCAATAATCTTCCTGTTTGTAAGAGAAGAGGTTTGCAGTGGAAAAGCGTTACTACAGTTGGCATTCTTCAGCTGAGCATTAATGCATAAATGGATATGGGAATTAAAGCATAGTGTCACTCCTGATCATGTCTGATGCTGGCACCATAGTTTTCTGTGCAGTGGTTAATAGGCCATGACTTTCATAAGCAATAACTTCACTTCATTAAAAAGCAAACTTGTAGCAGTCTTTTCCTCAGAGCAACTCTCTGTCTGGCCACCTCTGTTTCAAAAGAATTGTACAAAATACATGATAATATGTAGGAAAAGGTTTACCGATATGTTGCTTGGACTTAGTTATTTGACTCTCACAATAATTGTTTGGTACCTATATATTAGCACATCCACCCACAAGACAATGAATTTGACTTACATTCTTAGGGATATTTAGCTCTTACAACAACTAAGAGACTCCCAGCTTTAGGAAACTAATTTGACACGGAATCCATATGTCCAGAGTTTATTTAATATAAAACACCAGGCCCTCAATGTTCCAAACTAATCTGTTTAAAATGATTCAGAGAGACCCCTTACCAAGATGTTCCCCCAATAAACCATAGTCTGTCCTGAATAAAAACACAGTGCAAGATTCAGTCCTTAGGAAAGTCAACACAATCATGGCATTAAAGAAAAATGACAAGATTATAATATGTTTTTATACAGCAGAGCCAGAAGGAAGTAATATGAAAAACAGACATAAATTGCTTTATTTTCAAGTCCTGAATTAATAATAGGTTGAACATTCTCTTTGTCTTAATCCTTTCAAACAGTCATATCTCTAGCTACAGTTTTGTAATTTCACAATTAGCTTTTGATGGACTCTTGAAACTCCTCATAGCTGAATTCAAAATGAAGCTCTATGAAATAACTACTACACAAAACCTACAAGCATTTCACACTCCCCTGTTAACAGAGGCTATCTAAAGTGTTCTCATTATCATAATAAATCACTGTTAAAGATACATTTTTGTGTGTTTTATTAAACTGGACATTTGCAATCCATTCTATAGGCTTCAGAAGGAGAACTTCAAATACCCAAGCAAATGAGTTGGTGTTGAGTTGTAATACCTCTACATGCTACCAGTGTGGTATTCCTTTGTTCAGGCCCAATCACTTTTCAGCTGTGAGATTACTTCTTGAACTAGTCACAGATAATTCTATTGAAATAACAGCACACTCCAGCACAAGCTATAGTTCTGTTTATACCATTATTCATTTTCCAAACTTCTACTCTTCCATCCACTATGAATAATGATGGTATTAAAATTGAGTCCACTGTGAATCTGTGCCATCAGACTTTCTTTAAAATAGTTTCATATATCTCAATGATATATTTTCACAATGGGAGAATAGTTTATTAAATAACTCTGCTCTGTCTGTGTTGTTTAGAAAAGCAGCTGTATCATATTTTTGCATATATGTGCCATATAAAGAGAGATTAATATAACGAAGACTGTTCAGCTTGAAAAGGAGACAACTAAAGGGGGATATGATAGAGGTTTATAAAACCATAACTAGAGAAGAGAAAGTAAATAAGGAGGTGTTGTTTATTCATTGTCAGAACACAAAAACTAAGGGTCACCAAATGAAATTAATATGCAGCAGGTTTAAAACAAACAAAAGGAAATACTTCATCACACAATGCAGACTCAGCTTGTGGAACTCCTTGCCAGATGATGTTGTGAAGGCCAAGAAAAGAAGAGGGTTAAAAAAAGAACTAGAAAAATTAATGGAGGATAGGTCCATTAATGGCTATTAGCCAGGAGGAGCAGAGATGGCACCAGAAGCTGGAAATGGGTGACAGGAGATGGATCACTTGATGATTACCTGTTCTAGTCAGTCCCTCTGAAGCACCTGGTGCTGACTACTGTTGGAAGACAGGATATTGGACATGATATATCTTTGGTCTGACCCATCGTGGCCATTCTTATGCACATTTCAAATGCAATGAGACATTTCTTCTTTCAGATTGTCTTATCCTCTAGACTGATTTCAAATTTAACCTATCCAAGCTTTGGATAAACATAGTGTCAGAGTAGCCCTGGAGAAATTGCTTAAGCATCTGAAAAATCATTGAGGTTTCTCCCTCAAACATTGGTGCAATAGTAAAATTAAACTGCAATTCTTTAAAGGATAGTGGCTGTGTTTTTGTCAAAACTCCAATGGAAAACATGAATATAACTCTATTCATATTTTAGATATTAAATCTGTGTTTTATTATTCCAATATTCTGATAATATTTAGACTTTGTAGAATAACACAAAAGATAGGGTCAAAACAGTCCATATGAAGTAGAGGAATCAAATATCTTGCCTTACATGCAACAAGCAAGAATGAAATTAGCCTGTTTTGCAGCTGCATTACATTGTTGAGACATATATAATTTGTGATGTACTACAATCCCTTTTCAGAAGCACTACCATCTAGTCAGTAAGTTCCCATTTTGTAGTTGTGTATTTTACTTTGCCTTCCTAAGTGAAGTACTTAACATTAGTCTTTACCGAATGTCATTTTATTGATTTCAGATCAGTGGTCCAGTTTGGGAAGGTTGTTTATATCACTAATCCTGTCCACCAATGTGCTTGCATTCCTTCCCAGGTTGGTGTCATTTGTAACTTTTATAAGCATATTTTTCACTCCATTATTCAAGTCATTAATGAAAATACTGAATTGTCCCTAACTCCTTTGAAACCCCACTATATATACCCTTTCTTTCAGATAGTGCACCATAACATCTCTTTTGAGTCACTTTAGATCCACTTTGTAGCAACTTCATCTAGACCAAAGTTTGCTGGAGAATGTCACGTAGGACTATGTCAAAAGCCTTACTTAAATCAAGCTGTAGCTCACATCTGTTGCCCCTCTCAGCCCACTTACCCCCGCCTCCCCCATCCATCCATCCAAGTAATTGTGTCAAAGAAGAAAACTAAGTTGGTTTGGTATAATTTGTTTTTGAAAAATCCATGATGTCTATTCCTTATACATCTATTATTCTCTTTGTTCTTATATATAACTAGGCAATTAGCCTGTCAGAAGACGGGATTTTCACGTCTCTCCTCCATGTCGGTCTTCTCTCCTGAGCCTCCGGTCTCTTGCTCCGTCTCTCTCTCTCCTCCTCCTACTGCCTCCCTCTCTCTCAGCTCTCCTCTGCCTCCTGCCTCTCTCTCTGTCTCTCTCTTTCTCTTCTCCTCCCCCTCCTGCCTCTCACTCGAGGGACTGCGGAGCCCAAACGGTTGCTTGCACCGCTGTCAGCCGACGGTCAGGGCAGTGAGTCCCTTATGACCGGCTGAAGTTCTTTTAAATTGTGCTTGGTTCTGTTACAGCAACTGAAGGAGTCAGGTTAAAGCTTAAACAGTTACTATTTTATTGTTACAGGGTAAACTTAGTTGTTAAATGCTACTACTGTGTTACAGATAACACAGACACTACAAAGGACAGGACAGAAATTACACTAATAAGTCACTTACAGGTACCATGAAACCCTTTTGGTTCTCTGAGCTCTTATTAAATGCATGCAAAATACACCTAGCAGGTACATATTCTCACCCCTGCGTTCCAGACTTGGCGTGGCCAGCGTCTTTCTCTCAATCCCTCGGGAAGAAGTAGGGCGAGGTTGGGCGTCCCACAGACCTCGGGAGACAATCAATACCTGCCAGCAGGTATAGATGATTGGAGCTCAAATGGGGTGGGCTGCTGAACCTCTTTTATACCCCTTGGGTCATGAAGGCTTCTTCCTGGTTTCAAGTGGCCAATTAGGAAAAATGGCTTTGAACACCAAGTTTCCCACGAAGGGTGCAAAGCATAATTTACACCTGGGAAAATGCAGACAATGGGCACCTCTGGTATGTGATGGGCGAAGATTCCTCTCCTGGAACAGTGCAGGCGTGTCAATTACTGGTACTAGCCATCAGGGCGACGGGAGGCCCCGGGTCGTCAGCTAGCCCATTTACTGTCTGGTTTCTGTTTATGGTAGAGTCAGGGACAGGCAGCACACCTGTGTTCCCAGGGCATCAAAGGCTGACTGCCTTTCTCTTGCTCTCTGGGGGTGGGGGAAACAAGATGGGGTTCGTGGAAAAACAAGATGGGGTTTGTGTTTGGCTACAACCGCTTGCTCCCCTGTGGTGGCCCGGCTGAGTGGCGCAGAAGTCAGCCGAGCGCCATGGCAGGAGGCGAAGGGGGGCGAGGCGGTAATGTGCGGCATCACAGCGGCTCCAGGCCTCGCCCCCTGGCCATGAACATCCCCACCCCGGCCCCCTTCGCCTCCCTTCTGTGCTGCTCAGCCGGGCCGCTGCAGGGGAGCAAGCGGCCATTTGGGCCCCACACTCCCCATGCAGCACGGGCTGCCCAGAGGGAACAGCCAGCATTTCAGCATTACAGACTCACAGACATTGGGCTACTATATATGATGCCCTCTATCTTATGAACTAAACAGGATTTGAATCAAGCAATATTCTCACCCTACTGGATGTTACTGTCCTTAACGTGCAGACTTTCTTCCTGAAGTCTCAACTACTCTTTTCAGATGATCTTTGTCTTCTTGGCATCCTGGTTGTTTCCTGTATAGGTGGCACAGCAGAAAGGCCCCAGCTTGCTGCAACTGTGCTTTCTTTTATATCACAGGCCCATTTTCCTGGCAGACACTAGCCCAGGCAAGTCCTGGTAGGCTTTGCTTAGTCACAGGGAATGATCAGTTCCCTCTGGGTGGCGATCATATATTTGAATCATACAGTTGATTAATGGGAAATCAACACTCATCTGGGTAGGCATCCTTTGCATGTCATGAGCAAATGTACAGCATAGTTTAGTAACAATTGCACATCAAAAACTTTATATACAATAATGATATACGTACTTGGATAGAACAACCAGTTTCAGCAGAGCATGACCTTTGATATGAAACATTACATGGCATGCTTTCTGCAGGGGTTACAGGGTACCATTCTGAGATACAGTGTGCCACAGAAGGTGAGTCTATGTTTGATAGATTGCGATTATTATCAGTTAAATATCAAGTCAATCCAGAAAGTAATCAGTCAGCATAGATGAGCTCATTATACAAATGCAAGCCATGAACAGCGTGGGCACAGAGGTATAGCAAAGATGTGACACTGGCAATCAGATACTTAAATTACACAGAGATACTAGAATTTAAAAGTCAGTGTTTTTAATAAAAAAAACAATTAGAGGAAGTGTAGACATGGAGTGTGGTTCTACAAAAGTAGAATAAGAATGACTAGGAAATTAGCATGTCAGTTTGAGGGAACAAAATAAAACACTTCATAAAATAATTAGAGAATATTAGAGTTTACCAATCTGGATTTCATTTTGCAGTCCCAATGGACAGGACACAGTATCACTATGCCTTGTCCTCACTAGCAGCCCCCTCTCTGAGTTAAATTAAAACAACACTCCCCTTACCCAGTGAGAGGATAGGCTCTTTTGTTTGCTCTTATACTGTGTAACGAAATGTAGTCCAACAGCATTAAAAAGTTTCTGGTATCAAAAACCCAAGATTCTTTCTGAGAGCTCAGTTGTACATGTTGAACATTGATATTTGGCCACCCAATAATACATCAAACACTAAAATATTCATGAACAGTAAGGCCTTGATTCAGCAAAGCATTTAAGCAGATGACGGCTGCTGGATGAAAGCTAAGCGTTTAAAATTTTTATTTGGATGATCAAATGCTAAGTATGGGATATCAAACTATGGAATTGTACTCTCAATGGTGTATGGAGGTTTGAAAATAGGACTCCAAGTCTCACTTTGATTTTCTGATCCTTCACGGTTGCTAATCTCAGTTAGCTCTTGCTATGACATTGCTTTCTAATTAACAGCTGGCTGCAAATAGTTTACGCTTTTCCAATCTGGCCTTTTTCAGGTTTCACTGACAAGCCACCAATAATCCATCTGAATGGTTTTGCCAAAAGCAGAAGCAATAAGGGATTTTAATTAACCACACACAGCAGAAAAGAGTTTATTTGGAAGAATGTTTTCTTCCTGGTTAGTTTTAAATTGTAAGAAAAGCCTCCCTCCCCCATCTTCCCTCACAGCAATGCATTGAGAGTAATTTGATCTGCACAAACCTTTGATGAACAATACAGAGAGATGATTACAAAAGACCCAATCAAAAAACAAAAAGGACAGGAACAGTGGTAAATGCTTTTGCTTCAGCCATTTTGATACATGAATTTGAAGACCTGCTCCTCACCTGATTCTAATAAATGAGAATGAGGTTCCACTATAGTGATGACAAGTGTTCTCTCTAAACTATATGGCAGCACAGCTTCACAGGAGATTAATCAGTCCCTCCCAGTCAGAGGCTCAGGGCTCAGAAGGGGAGGATTTTGGAATTGGAATTGGATAGTGGAATTGGACACGTTTCATCTGGTGATCCAGTTGCCCATCCTGTTAGCAGACAACAAACAGTTCTACACACATGAATAAGGTCAGCAGTGAATCCTGAAGCAAGATAATTCATTACTACTAGTTCCAACCATCTATAAAAATGCCCAAATGGACTGAAGCCCACTGCCCTTGAATTGCATGCTGTTGACTCTGTTTCAGAAAGTTTGGAAGCAGATGCAGCTCAGCCAGAAGTTATCAGGAAATGAGAGTATGTGAGTAGAAAAGTACACTATGTGTAGGAAAACTGCTGAGGCAATCAGATAAAATGTATGACCAAAAGAGAGAGTGACATATGATTGTTTGGGACAGCCATCTTTTTAGGGTTGCCAGGTGTCCAGTTTTGAACCAGACAGTCCAGTATTTGAGCTTTCTGTTCGGGAAACAAATTGAGAAAATATAAATGTCCAGTATTTTCTAAATAAGATGTAATGATGTAATGTCAAGTGTGTCCATTATTTTGTGGCAACCCTATTTGCAAGTCTAGAGTTTGGGGGACATGGCCAGCTGTCAGCAGGCTAAGCTGCATTTTAGAAAAATAAAAATATATGTCAATAAAGGGAGCCTGGTCTGCTGCTGTGCCTGTGAGAAGCTGCTAATGAAAAAGTTTTATTCAACAATGTTCCCCCTGAAAAGTTGAGCAAAGTGATAGCAGGTATTGATTTCCCCTTTCAGTGACTGCTGCTGTGTTATTCCCTCTTGGGTCAATTTCTGGCATTATCCCCAAGTTTACTTTTTAATTGTGGGACAAAGAAGAATTCATATTTTACTAGCAACATTTACCCTATTCACTTTTTTCCAGATGGCTGTTTTTCTGTAGCACAGCTGCAATTTGAAATAGCACGCCCATCACTGTTACAGTATCACCCGGAGACACACAATCCTTAGCCCTTGTAAACTTGCAGCTCGAATAGATTAATTTAGGGGCAGTGAAAAGCTCATTGATTTTACCCTGACTGAAAAGATGTTCCAAATTGCATCGTGTGACCAGCTGCACAGATAGTGATCATCAGCACTTGCCACAATGACTATATTAAGAAGGTATTCCCTGACGAGAGCCACTCCAGTTCCTAGAGGCATCCTGAAATTCTAAACTGACAGGCTGGCAGAAGTCTGCAAAGCCAGCTGGACTGGGACAGATGTGATTATTGTGCTGTACTATAAAGAATGAGATCCTCAGCAGTTTACACTGTCACATTTCAGTGGATGGAGCTACACTAATTTACACCAGCTGAAGGTCTGAGCCAATATTTTCATATTTTGTACAGTAAGGTTTGTACCTTCTTAAATTGACTTCTGACAGATTGTCCAGATGTGTTTATTTACCATTATCTTTCATCTGGTGATTTAATCTGTATTTTCTACACACTTTCCATTTAGTTATGGCAACAAACTAGATGAGGAGACTATAGGGGTATTTTGCTCTTCAGCGCCTTTGGGAGAATAACCTGAACTATAAGCTTGGAGAAAATGGAGTTAGGAAAGGAGTCAACATACAGCATTCCCAGGGCTATGATAAGGGTGGGACAAGCAGGGCACTTGCCCCCAGTGCATCATAATCAAGGGTGCAAAGACACAATACATAAAAATAATAAACTGCAAAAGTAAAGAGTGTGACATGTGCGAACTGAAGGAGAGGGAGCTCATAACGAATATTTTGCCCTGGACACAACAATACCTAGTTACGGTGCTGAGTACTCCCTAAGCAGTACTGCATGAATAAGTTATGGCAGTTGTCTGCATAGTAGAGTGTCAGGTTTGGGTTCAGTCCCCAAAACTTTAAATTCTTTTACGTGCACTAACTTTTTACAGATATAAGGCAATTCCTAATCTGCCATTGTCTTTTTTTGTCATATTAGACATGCAAGACATCAGTGACCAGTGAGACTGTGTGTAGACTGAGACTGGCAATACAGAATGGCTTTTTTGGCAGCAGACGAATATTCAGACCCAGGTTTCCAATAAAGTTGCATTACATCTTCATGGCAGAAATGGACCCCAAAAGACGATTGTTGGATGATCTTATCGATCTCCAGCATTAAGAAGTCTTAAACAATGCTTGGGGTTTGGTGTTGAGAGATTTTGGCCTGCTTAGAACTATGGCAAATGCTCAATTTTTTAAATCTTTTATTAAGGATACAGAAATAAAAGGCAAAACGCTAAATGGTTTATATTTCAAATGCTTTCACTAAGTCTTTCATTGGAACAATATCTCTTATTACCTTTCTTTTTAAATAGAGAACTATTTGAAGGGTGGAAAATCCTTGCTTGAGAGTCTTAGATGGCATTAATTAAAGATGTCAATAATTGTCCTGTTGATGGGGGTGGAGAAGGAGAAGTTGACTAGTTAGTTGAAATGGGTTAGAATGGTTATTGATGATGTTTTGAGAAGTTCAGTTCCATTTCCTAAAAGACACATATATTCAAGAGCAAAGGCAAAACAACAGTAAAGATAGAAAATGCAACTTCTTTCTTGGGTGCTGACTTACTTGCAACTTCAGTACTGGAAAAACACAGGTATGGTAAATGGTCGTCTTAGCCACTCCAGTGCCAGGCAGACTTGTACCATCATTTAAGGCATTATTTAAGGCATTGTCTTTAGCTTCCTTTTTCTGGGTAACTGCAATTCTTACACTAACATGATTTTTAAAAGTGCAAAGACTGTTTTGAAAATCTCACTTTGCCGCCTTAGATGACTAAATAACTTGAAAATCTGTCCCTTGGGTTAAAAAAAACCTACCCAGATTCTTACCACCAGTTCAATCAACATTTGAATAATGTGCAAAATTCTTCATAAGTTGGGCATCTAGGAGGCATTTTTTAAATTGTTGGTTATGTTGGTGAAATCCTGGCCCTGCTGAAGTAAGTGGAACTTCTGCCATTTACTTCCATGGAGTCAGGATTTGAGCTCTCCCCTAACATCTAATGACACAGTGGTAGAAAAAGACTTCAGAGAAAATTGTATTTATATAGACACATTTACCCTGCCTGGCTGTTCTGGGGACAAAGCTCCTTTGTCAAAGTGAGTAGTTTAGGCCAATTTTGGGTTACAGTTCACTGCCCTTTAAACTTTCCTCCAGCATCTAGAAAGAGCATCGCTGTGAGGTGGCTTAGGCCAGTTCATTGCATATGTGCCTTCTCTGAGAAGCCTCTGGGATAGTGAAATCTTCTTGAAACGTTAATGCCTGTCTGGCCAGCGATTTCTGCTCCTTTGTTGGAACTAAAATGTCAGCTTCCAACCTCATGGCATATTTCAGTAACTCAAATAATACCCTCTCATAACTTCCCATAACTTCATGTTACATACAATCCAACAGGACATTAACATGCTATAGATCAAGATTCTTACAGTCCAATTTGACAAGTCATGCATTGTACAAAACCTTCATAATCTTATGAAAATGGTGAATCTAGGGATTCCAGAGTGCTACTTTGAGATGCAGAGTGTTACAACACTGTTACACTGTGAAACTGAGGCAAAGAACGGTGCCCTATGTTGTGGGATGGGTGTTTGCTTATAGTTTTCAGTTGTGAGTGTGATGTTTTCCCAAATTAATGCTGGGTTTCCTTTCCCCTTTAATAGAAGTTCTCTTTTGTTGTACATGGATTCTATGCTTGTGAGTGGGGAAGTATTGAGGCAACCAGTGCTGGTTAATTTTTCCAGATAACTGGGTGGGGTGCATGATGGATCTCTTTGGGTTGTGAAGAGGAAGCCTAGATCTTTAACCTGTCCCTTGTTGCTGCTTTGTGTAGCTGGTACAAAGATTATGTCAGTTATAAGTAACAAATACAACTTAAGCAACAGGATATAGATATCCTAAGAAGAGGAAATGACTTAAAATCCTGAGAGACCAGTAGAATAATGAAATATCTAAGAAGAAACACAATAAACCCTTTATACAGCTATTTTGAGATTAGTATGAAATAAGTTATTTTACTATGTCTAGCTACTATTTTATTTTTCAGCAAGTGAATGGTTATAATTTTAAAAAGGATTATGGAAAACATACAAAAGCCACATTACATTTTGCTGCAAACAGTCTAAGGACCATCACTAATTCCATCAATTGTTAGAAAATGCAACACCCAAATTAGCAATGCATCTTTATCGACATGTTTCACCTTTCCAAGAAAAGCACAGTATATGTTCCAATAAATTTAATTAAAGGTGTGTAATATCTAAATCGTCAGAAAGAACAGCTTGAGAAAAAGTTAATATCCCAGTTCCACTTTAATGCTGCTTCTTTTAGCAGTAAGTCAGTGACAGAAACAAATTTTCCAGGCAAAGACTACATAAAAAGATATCCAATCCTTTCCTCCACTTGAAAGTGATTGTATGTTCGTTCTGTCTTGCAATTCTGCACACAATGATTAGCTCCAGATCAGCACTAAACTAAATCAGATATCTAGCAGCCCATATCTACATCCAGACCAGAGTGAACTCTGCCAAGGAACAGATTTCTGAAAGTATCATGGCCCCAGCTCACTAGCTCAGCACAGGCTTTTTAATTTCATCCTACCTGAATCCATTTTACACCATGGCAATAAAAAATAGGTTAAAAAAAATTTTCACTACTCTAATCTGTCTGTGCAGAACATTGATGTCTGGTAAAATATACCTGAGAGAGAGAAAGACTGGGATTTTGAGCAATAAGCAAATGTTAGATGTTCAATGGGTCAGAACAAATTGACATTTGGTTCCTGTTGTTGATTACTGAGATTGATCACTGTTCAGCTGGTATAGAGAGTGATTTAGTGAGCTGACCTCTCTGAGGCACTTAGTGCTGTCAGAAATAGCTCAGACATAATCCCTTGCGTAAGAGGAGTAAATGTCATCATCAAAAGCTCAGCTCCTGCAATGGGGAGAAAATGGAATACTTTCATTTTGCTTAACAACCTGAACTTAAACAATAGGATATTTTACTGCATGGCTAATAGGCAGTGAGACTCTTGCTATAGAATGCACTGATTGGGCATAGTGCTGTGACACAGATAGCTCAAAGGCCGATAAGAATGATAATGTGTTCCCTTGATGGTCGGTACATGAAAGAAAGTCCCAGCAACAATTTGGTGACCCTGTCTTAATTTGTAAGTTGTATATGACTGTTGATCACTATGAACTATTATTTACACCTGGCTCTGTCTGAAGGTTTAAATGGAGATCTTATAAAGTAATTGAGTACCAAGTTGAGGGCCTAGGGTGGGATGGGGTTTCTCTTTTTTGCAGTAGAGATTCCCCACAGGCTTAATAAACCTACATGATACCAAGTGAGAAAAATATAAAGAATATTTTTACAAGAGGATGAAAGAATGATACTGCAATCAAACTAATTGATAATTTAGACCTCTTCAGATCTAGTGGGTAATGCAGGGTCACTCAATATGGCATAGATTCAGGCAGAGGGCAGGCAACGCCAATAGGAGAATCTTTTCAATTTGTGCAAGTAAGGAGTACAGTTGAACTCTTTCTAGTGTGGCAGGGCAACAGGTGTCACTGAAGAGAAGTGAAGGATTCAGTCCCCTGAGAACTACTGGGGAAACTCTGCCATGAGATTGAGACTCTTCCCCTGCCCCCCCCCCCCAAAAAAAAAACACACACACACACAAAATCTCCTGATATACACAGCATACACAGGACACACATGCAGTGATGAGGAGTGGCCAGGAGTTCAAGTAGTGGTAGAACGTGTATGCAAAGCAGTTAAGAATATCAAGCTAGTGTTGGCCAAGTCAGCACTGCAGTCACAACTCTCACTCTGCACAATCTGATTTAGTTTTTGTCTATCGTGTTGCAGGAAATATATAAAAGACCTTTCCTGCAAGACTGAAGAAAGGCATCTCCTAAAGAGTGGTTGCCCAGACTCATCCTTCAGCAGAAAAGAGGGCATTTCTTATATCTGGAAGTGACCAAGAGAGCTACCTGTGGCAGCCCCTATTTTTGGAATATGCTGTGGAGAACTTGAGTCTTTAGCTCCCTTTTGTAGTCCTTTGAAAATTGTCTGATGAAGATATCAGATGTGGTGATCTGAATACCTAGGAGTAGACCACTGAAATTTGCATCTGATTATCTATGTGCTAGTTCCATAGTGTCATGGCTTCAGCACACAGGGAGGGGGATCTTGTGCCTGCCTGCGTGTTGATATAAAAGATTTAGGACACTTGTCCATCATGACCTGGATTGATTTGCCCATGATGGACCAGTAGGAGATGAAGACAAGTATTCCTGAAAGCTCTGAGCTCCAGCAGATTGACACGAAGACTTTCCTGAGTTATCCATCTGCCCTAAGTGGTGAGGCCATTGAGGTGGACTCCTATCCCAACGGTGATTTGACTGTTGTTAACGTTACTGATGGCGCTGGCTCACAGAAAGGAACTCCTGCATGGACACTGAGTTGATCTTTCCACATGTAGAGGGACCATCACCTGTTTGTCCAAAGTTTCTCATTGGAGAATAGGTCTTTCTGAGCCAACCTTGAAAGCAGTGGATATGTGGCCTGGCATGATCAGTCACAAGAGGCACATGGCAGTTTGCTCCTAGGAGCAGAAGATAGTTGCTTATTGTGATCTAAGGCATAGATGCCAACTCCATGGGTGCTCCAGCCCCAGAGCACCTCCCAGGGAAAAATGAGTGGGAGTGAAGCATTAACTTTCAGCCAAGCTCTCCTCTCTCCCCTCTCCTCACAGCACCACTTCCTCACTGGTGACCCACTGACAAACTCCTCCTCCATCCTCCCAGTGCTTCCAGAGCACCATGAAACAGCAGGGCTATGTCTAGACTGGCCCCTTCTCCGGAAGAGGCATGCAAAGCAGGCAAGTCAGAATAGGGAAATCCGCGGGGGATTTAAACAAACATGGCCGCCGCTTTTTTCTGGCTTGGGGAAAAGCTGGAAAAGAGCGTCTAGACTGGCGCGATCCTCTGGAATAAAGCCCTTTTCCGGAGGATCTCTTATTCCTACTTGCAAGTCAGAGGCAAGCAAAGCCAGGACTTTTGAAAACACTTTGAAGGCTGAGAGAAAGTCAAAGGGATGCACTTATAAATGGAAATTATCCTGGAAAATAGGGAAGTGTAAATACTACCTGTGTGGCTGATGTAGGATGAGTGATGAAAACCCATTCTCTTTCACCAGTGGCGGAATTGTAGCTGCCAGAGTCACCATCCTGTACTTCTGAGACTTTACAAATTTGTTTAGAGCTCTTAGAACTAATACTGGTCTCCATCCTTCTTTAGTACAAGGAAATACTTTGGGTAAAGCCCCTTGCTCTTTTGAGAAGGAGGGATTGTCTCTATTGCTTCTAATCAAAGGAGAGAATTTATTTTTGTCCTAATAAATTCTTGTCAGAGGGATGCCTGATGAGGGATGTGGAAGGTGGGGGAGGAAAGAAAGGAAAACCATAAAATGGATGGTACAGTCTGATGTTATGACCTTTATGTGACCCACTTGTCTGTAGAGATTCACTTCCAAGCATATTGAGAAAAGTAAGGTATGGCTATTTCTGGATACTGGAGGTATCCTGAAATAGCTATCCCTCTTCTACACAAGCCTCCCATTATTTTGAATTTTTTTTTGTAATAATGGGTGCACTATTTCTCCATCCTGGTAAATCTTGTTGCACGAGGGTTAAGGGATGGCTCAAAATAGTGCATTATTTCAAAATTTGGCACTGTGTAAATGCTCCAAATTTTAAAACAAACTATTTTGAAATAGATTCAAAACAAGATATGCAATTTGCACAACACAAATTGCGTATCTTATTTTGAGTTTAGGGTGCTGGGTAGACACACCTGTATGTTCCAAAGTGGGAGTCAGTAAAACCAGAGGAGCTGGAGCATACAAACCCATTGAAATTGTTACTTTGAAGATGACCGGATGAGGTCCTTTCTTTCTTTAAAATTTGTTTTTTTCCTCTTAGGTGGGTCAGTCAATCTATGGTATCCAGAGAACTGATCAGGAGATGTTTTCTGGGCAGTCTGTGATGAATTAAACCCTCACCTATTTGTAGGTGTATATATGTCCAGAGATTACAAGGTGGCTCCAGAGCATGCTAGGACTCATCTTGGATCTCTGAGAAAAGGCTATTGCTGTTAAAGAGGAGATCCTCAGATGGTGTTCTATACCTCTCTAGAAAATACCATAAACAAGAGCATGACACCTTGTGCATAATTATAGCTACGGAGAGGATCTGTCTGCAATGTCCATGGCATCCAAAGGTGCTTAAAGAGTGATCGGGCCACTAATTAGCCCTCCAAGATGATGGACAAGAATTGCTCTCTATTATCCTGAAGCAGATGTTCAATTAAAGGGAATAGCATTATATTTGGCCTTAATTGCCTGAATTACAGGGTTGCTGATGAGTAGAACTTCTATCCAAAGAGATAATGTTTCTTGATGTTTTTCATATGGGATAGACTTGAGAAAGGTTTCCTATTCCACTCTTTTACTGCATCCATTACTAGAAGGTACATGGGCAGGGTTGGGGGGCAAGAACAACAAAAGAATCAGAATTCTTAGAGGGAACATAATATTTCTTATCCACCCACTTACAAGTTGGTGACACAGTAGCAGGTGTTTTCCATACAGTTTTAGCTGGATCCAGGAGACCCTCAGTCATGGGTATTGTGCACCTAGAGTATGTTGCTGACTTCAAGATATCCAACAATTTGTACTGTGTGATCTTAATCTCATTGAGTGGACTTTGAAAAGCATCAGCTACTCTCTTTATGAAGTCTTGAAATTGCCCCAAATCACTAGCCATGGAAGTGGTGAAGGGATAATGGCCTTGTCTGGAGATGAAGATAATACTAGTGTTTGAGGAGTGGCCTCTGTCTGCCATGGTCTTCAACTCCTCAAACATTTCCTTGAGGAAAGGGAGGCTAGAGAGAAGGACAGCGCTGTAAGACTCTAGTCTCCTTATGAGGAAGTATTGTTGGTATGGTGAATTATTGCTGCTAAACAGCTCAGGGTCCCGGTGTGGCTTTTTTCAGGGAAAGACCATTCTGGAATGGGGGTGGAATGTAGAGGGACCCCAGACCTGCTTAGCAGTTCTGGGCCGGAACTCTTCTTTGTCCTTGGGCAGTAGAGCAGCAGAAGTGCTGGCAGACGTTGGAGGATCCGAGGGAGCATTGGGGGTACTCATGTCTCTTTCTGTGTCCTGGTCACTTGCACAGGGCTTGCTGGCCATGTGGGTCAGACACCTCTTATTTTTCCAGGACTTTTACAGCTCTGTAGGAGAAGGAGAGCAGTGGAGATGCCTGGTGTGGCCAGAGCGGTCAGAGCTGACAGCTGCGGGAGGCTTCTAAAGGCCAATTGGTTTGAATTAATGGAACCATAGCATCCACACTACCATTATTTTGAAATTACTATTTTGGAATTAGCATTATTCCTGATAAAAACCAGGAGTACAGAGTTTGAATTCTGTGGACCCTTAGTTTGAAATAATGGGTTTGGTAGTGCGGATGCACCACTTATAAATTCAACCTTAGGGGGTTATTTCGAAATAATGTCCTACTATAGACCAGGGCTTCAAGCAGTAAGTAGGAGGGCACTAGGGCAACATCTAGACTACATTCCTCTGTCGGCAGAGGGATGTAAATGAAGCACTTTGAAAGTGCAAACTAAGTGGGGATTTAAATATCCCGGGCATCATTTGCATAATCACGTAATGGTGCTCTTTTGAAAAAGCGCTACTTTGAAATTGAACCCACCATCTAGATGTGGTTCTTTTGAAAATGGGGTGCTTTTTCAAAAGATCCTGTAAAACCTCAAAAAAATGAGGTGGAGGCATATTATGAACTGTGGAGTTGTGACCAGTGTTTCCACAATAATCTAAAATTATTCTTTTTAAAGACCGAACTGCCTGGTGGTGAGACCATCAGGAAACAAAAATCCCTGTGAAATTATCCAGTGTGTTTTAAAGAACTCTTGTTGTCCTATCTGGAAATACCACATTAATATATGTCAATTGTATTGCTTCGCATGGTGACCCTAAAGTTCAGAGCTCAGGTTGGTTAGGAGTCCTAAAAGTATATGCTTGCATTTCTTTTAGAGTTAACCTTTACTCTGGATTTTCTGCATTTCTTACAATTGTCTTTGGGATAATTACAACATTGACATAAGTTACTGATATGTGCTTTCAATGCCATCTTAAAGTTTGTCTATATTGTTTATCAACATGACCAAACGCACAAAGTACATTTTTGCAGGCTAACAGGGCTTTGGCATTTCCTTTGCTGTTAGTGGTGAATTTGAACCTTGCTGACTCTTGGATTGGTCACCTCCTCCACCCACATGCTAGGTGAGAAAAAGGAAAATTATAACTTTGATTCAGAAACTGCTAAAATTATCTATATAATTGCTTTGGTATGAAGCAGAAAGTTATAATTTGAATGTCTACTATTTTATAGCATGTCAGAGCTAGGAATACGTGTGCTTTCCTTTTGCAGATGGGCAGAGAGTGGCTTTCTTGCTCCCACTCTGGGCCAGGTTGGCTTATGACATATTGGCCCTTTTAAAGCTGTCACTGGTACAGGACTGAATATTCATTTCCTTCAATCAGGTCAGTTCAATCTGGTGAGGGAAATTGCTTTTTTTAGGCGTTAAAATGCAGCTTTTGGATGTTTTCTGGAATTTTGAAATGGTGGCAGAGATTAATTTGTGGGCAGAGTGTAGGTAAGGCATGAGAAGTGCTGTTCTGTCATCACATGGTTCTGCAATATATCACTTGGAACTCATTGGTTTGTGGGCTGCATTTGTTGATGCCTTGCCAACTTGGCTCTTCATAGGTTCTTTTTTAAAGAAGTGATGCATGGCACAAAACACAAACCAACTCTGATTTTATAGTGCACTATGCTCTTTCTATGGCATTCCAGTCCTGAGACCAGATACCAAGTAGATAAAGATCAGCATGGGTTTAATGGCATGGTGATGATAGCAACTCAGAATATCGTCCCTTAGATCTTAAAATTCTATCCTTCCTCAAGAAAAGAGATTTTTTGTTTTAATATGGGAACCCAGTATCTTCCAAAGGAATTCATCCTGTGAGATAGGAAGTTATAGAAGGCGGGTGGAATATAAAGGCTCAGTGAGGCAGATCCTTTTCTGGTGTAAATCGTCACGGCTACACTGACTTCATGGAGATATAGCAAATTAAGCCAAACCCCTAAGACTATACCCAGGATTAACTTAAAAACTCCCATCTAAGCACTTAGCAATGTGAATGTACACGAACCAAATAAATGTCAAAAATACGAAGTGATGCCTTAGAAAAGAAATTCTCTGTGCCTTTCCCTGCAACACATATTTAATGCACCATCTCTGGCTATCACAATGTGGGTTGTTGTGAAGTAAAGCTGGGAGTGCTAGATAAAACCTAAAATAAGCCATGATTTGAAAAAACTCAGAATAGGATTTTTAAAAGCCCATTATGAAGAACAGCCTGTACAAAAGGAATCCAGACTGCAATTCTGCACCTTTCCAAAAGTTCAAGCTTTACATTTCAGTCCCAGAAATGAGTGGCAGAAAGAATAAAAGGGCTTATCTTTACAGTGCTCACCCTCCCTCCAAACTTTTTAAGTAACAGCCCAATCTTCATTACAGGATCACAGTTTGAATTCAGCTGAAGAGGCATAATGCATTTTGCTTCTAGTCCCCGCATGTCTAATAAATAGAATAGATTTAAACAACTACAGGAATTGTTTCTGCACACATCAAGAAAGCACAGCATAGTGTGGGAAATGTATCTAAATACAAACAAAAATTATCAAGCACATTATCTTTCCCCGCTAACAACATACAATGTAATAGTGGGGATCATGCAGCCTTTCCAGTCTAGACAATCAGGCACTAAAAGCCAAAATGAGGAATGTCATTGTAGAAAAGTGAAATTGACCCATTCATTGCTTAGGCCCCCCCACCCCTTGGCTAGTTGCAACTCTCAGAAGATACTCAGGCTCCAAACAAGTAACACACAGATCAATAAGAAACTAATCTTACCTAGAGAATGTAACGATGGCACAGAATGCCTTGTTCTTACCACTTCATAAATGATACTACCCCCACTGGATTTCAGGGCCTGTAGTCCATTTACTTTTCTCTGCCAGCTATGAAGCTCCCCAGTGACTAGCTTTCTTCCATCAAAAGCAAAGTTAAAGATTTCCATGTCAGAATGAAATGCAAAGCCATCTGAAGCTCATCAACCTGGAACTAAATTAAATAACAATGAAGGCCAAGTCTTTTCATCTGTCACTTAATCTGTGAACTGCCAGTCCCCCTTATTTGCACAGTATGGCCTGACACAGATTGACTGCACATCTAAGGGCACTAGAAAGCCCTGGTTAAGATTGAAGACTTAGAAATAAGATCAGACACATATCCAGTCGTACAGAGATTTTCCTGCCTGACATTGTTGGCTGTCTTTTCCTTTCTCCATCCTATTGTGTGGATCATGCAAGATAATCTTTTTCTGTTCAGCACTGGACCCCTGATTACAGCAACAAATTGGCTGTGAAAACTTCACTCTCACATCTGGCTGACAGAGGTTAAGACATGGAATGGGAAATGTTGTGCTTAGCAGCAACCAAAGAAGGCAGGTACAGATGTGATATCTGACACACTAGACCTGAACAACTAGCCAATAACGGTATTGGCTAATCATGCTGCTGTTTGCCTATTGTTTTGTGACTAGGGGTGGCCTTTCCTCATCACTGTCTAGGAAGTCAGGTGTTGCTGTTCCAGGGACTTCCTCCAAGCAGAGACAGGCAAAACTGCAACAGCTGCCTGCAAACCATGCACCCTGCCCCTGCATAGACAGTGAGTATAGCATAGCACATTCTTTTATCTTGCGGGGCAGAGGGTGGGATCTGTCTTATTAGTAATATCAAGGTGTCTGTAGAAAGCAAAAAGATAATTAAGGCTAGTAGAATATATTTCACTAATGTAGTGAACTCATAAGCTTTTAATACCAGAAGGAATCCTAATGATAATTTATTCTGATCTCCTGCATAACACAGCTGTGAAAACCTCACTTTTTAATTTTTGTACAAGTCCATAACTTCTGTTGGCACTATTGCATGTATTCTAAAAAGATGACCAGTCTTTAAAGATATCAAAGGATGAAGAATCCATTATGTCCGAGGCAGTGTTCCCTCTAATTTTTTTCCTGGATGGCTGCCCAAACACTCAGCTTACAGGGACCACTGGTCCAGAGTATCATCTTTCTGATACTCTTCCTGCAACACCACATGGCATTGTAACTTGCCCCACAAACCTCTGACCATCTATACCCGTGCCTACATGATGGGGCTCATTTTACAAATCACCCCATCAAAAGGTGTGTGTGTTTAGTGCATAGGGTTAACTTGTTTGGTTGCCTATATATATCTCTCTTTTCGATTTCTTATTTCCTTATGGTTTGATTTTATTATTTTAAGATTTTATTTTATTTTTTAATGTGATTGTATTTGATTTTGTTTTATTATAATAGGTTATAGTAAGTTTCTGTTAAAGTGGTTTGGCTGTAATTTAAGGGATTTACAGGCTATAGCCTATATGTTGAGCTAAGGCAAAGTTAGCATACGTGTGTCTGGGGCCATTCACTCAGATGGCAAAGGTGGCTCAGATATGTTTGGGACCTTTCACCTAACTAGCATGTGATGTGCTAAAGCATAAGGTCGACATATGATGTGTTAAAGTAGGGTAGCATAGGGACTTTCCTAAGTTCATACCCTTTTAAATTTAAAAGGTACACCACAACTTGGAAAGTACCAAAATAACCAGTCAGAACAGGAATAGCAAATGTGATACTTAACCACAGCAATGAGTTGACATGTATGATAAGTTGAGATCAATGATATAGCTGTAGGAGAAGGACACTCCAACATTAGTAAGATGAGGAAATACAAATGTGGAAAAGGGAAAAATCCCAACTGAATAAACATCAAACATAACTGCTTCACTGTAACATAAAATAAAAGTGGCAGCCTAGCCTAGGTTCAGTAGCAGAAGGAGCTGTACTCCTTGGGGCTATGTCTAGACTGCAGGCTTCTTTCGAAAGAGGCTCTTTCGAAAGCATCTTTCGAAAGAGCCTCTTTCGAAAGATCGCGTCTAGACTGCAGGCGGATCTTTCGAAAGAGAAATCCGCTTTTTCGAAAGAGAGCACCCAGCGAGTCTGGATGCTCTCTTTCGAAGACGGCCTCTTTACATTGAAGAACGCCTTCTTTTGAAAGAGGAACTTTCGAAAGAAGGCGTTCTTCCTCGTAAATTGAGGTTTACCGCCATCGAAAGAAAAGCCGCGTTCTTTCAAAATAATTTCGAAAGAACGCGGCTTGAGTCTGGACGCAGGGGAAGTTTTTTCGGGAAAAGGCTACTTTTCCCGAAAAAACCCCTGAGTCTGGACACAGCCCAGGAGGTGACAGAATGAAGGCTACTGATAATAATGGGGAAGATGATGGGAATGAGGAAGATGATGACATAACACTTGAGATTGTTCTGTAATGGATGATGTATGTGGATATTCAGATGTACATTTGGAGTGTTTGTGTCTGTGCTAAATGTATTCATAAACTATATTTGTAAATACAGAGCAGTTCCTATAATGTGAACTCTGTCCTAAAAGGTGGGAAACTCACATTCAAATCCTTCACATCATTCAGAGGGGGGAATTGAACCTAGGTCCCTCACATCCTAGGTGAATACTCCACTCCCTAGTCAAAAAGTTATATGGGAAGGGTGCTACCACCGTCTTGTTTTTTCAGGACACAATACTGACCTGGCTTAGGCACCCAATGCCAGGAAACAGTTCCCAACTGTGACTTCTAAGTGGAGATAGATGCCTAATTTCTTTGGAGAGGTAGGGCTTAAAGCCACAGCTCTCAGCTCAACATTGGCTGGCTGAGGTGGCTTCAGGTATGGCTTCCATGGATCCTGTTCTTGGGTTCCTAATTCTCCCCACACATTGCATAGGGAAAGAGAACCCAGCTTGAGGCTCTGGGTTCTATTAGATTGGGATGTTAGATATTGTGTAATTGAATAGGCATGTAACTGCATGAAATTTTTGCAGTTACATGACTATTTGATAGTCTCTGGGGGCAGGGCAGCAGGAAGTGCACTCCTGGGGAGCCCTCTACAACCCTGCACTGCTGCCTCCAATTCATTGTGCAGATCAGCTGCCTGCCACCCCACACTACTACCTCTGATACAGAGGCAGCAGTATGGGGTGGCAGCAGCCCACATCTACGGGGGTTCGAGCTTCTCATGGACAGTCCAACTTCCCCACAGACAGAGGCTGGTCTATGCCAGCAACCTCCATCCACATGGAGCTTGGACCCTCATAGACAGGGGCTGCTGCTGCAGACCAGCCTCTCTCCGCAGCAAACCCAGGGGGCCACTGCGGACAGAGACTGCTTCACTGCAGTCTCCCCTATACACACCCCCTCACTGCTGCCTCTAATAGAGGCAGCAAGGAGGGCAGGCAGCATCGTGGAGCTGGCACTGGAGGGGACTGGCTTTTAAGGAGGCAGCAAGGGAGGGGCTGGTAGTCCACCCTTCTGGCACATGTGGGGATCTGTCTTGGAAGCCAGATGCCCACATGTACAGCTCCTGCCTACCCCCCTCACCCTTTGTGCTGCTGCTACTTTAACAACACAGAGGGGGAGGGGCAGACAGGTGGATTTGGTGCTTGTGGGGAGACTGCTTAAAGCTTCTACTCCTACAGAGGCAATGGGTGGGGGGAGGGGAGTGCATGTAGATGACAAGATTAACCAATAAACCTAGGCTTATTGGTTATTCATGTAGTCGACTATATGTTAATATCCCTACTATTAGTCATCTGGGTGCCTGGGAGCTTGATATTATAATACCTGAATCCTATGTGGAGTCTAGTCCTTACTCTCGCTATACTTCCTTATCTGTAAAAGGAGACTAATAATACTCACCTGCCTCACTGGGTGTTGTGGGACTAAGTAATAAAAAGCCCTTGAGATAAGTGTAAAGTTATTATTCCCATAAAAAGAATAAGATTTTAGAACACTTTGAGTAAAATAATGGACTACTCTGGTAATTGACAATGAAAGTACTCTTTTGAAATGAATTGATTTCCCAGCAGGCTAAATAAAAGAGGCATTATCCAGCATTTGCCATGATATAGTCAGGGTGTTTTTTTTTCCTCTGACGAGACTTTAAAGGCAGGAAACATTCCTCCCAACTATACCAGCCTATTAAACAACATAGAAGGATTTTTGTGTGTATGGATTTCAGCATCCTTAAAGTGGAGGAGAAAAAGCTTTCCCTATCCCCTCCATCCTAAAGAGGGAGAAAGCCAAGCAGTCAGCCAGTACGAGAGGAGACATGAGAGTAGACGAGACTCACAATTTAAAAACTTGAGTTATTACAGACTCCTACCTCCTTGCCTTCCCACCTCATAAAAGCTTTAATATTGTAAGCCACAGGCCTAAGACTCTGTGCAAAAGATCATGGAATTGTTGTGGCATTTTCAAGCTGTTTTAAAACAGCTGGAACCACTTAAAAAGAAAAGAGAGAACGAAAGTTAAGTTTAGCTTTAACTGTAGCCTTGTTGTCCTCTCAGTTATAGCCTGTGACACTTTGTTGAGATCAAACTGGTTATTGCAAGAGAGCTCACTAACACAGCAAGCACTGCCACCAAGTCAAACAAAGCTACCCACAAATTTGGGTGGAATGTTCTTGAAGGTCACAATTATTCATCCTGCTGAGGGGGAAATCTCGCTCCCCTGGGGTACAGAGCCCCCAGAAGGGTCCGAGGCTGGAGGTCAAATCAGTGAGGCAGGAGAGAAACCTAGAAGGAAAAACTTTATGATGCATGCATGCAGGCTGTCACTTCCAAGAGTGAAAGCAGCAGCAATGAGAGACAGATTCAGGTATCCTATATACAGAATGCTTAGACAGTTCAGTTGTTGATTGTTCT
Source organism: Pelodiscus sinensis (assembly GCF_049634645.1). NCBI lineage: Eukaryota > Metazoa > Chordata > Testudines > Trionychidae > Pelodiscus > Pelodiscus sinensis. Next base: position 86,453,675 of record NC_134713.1, on the reverse strand, counting down.
TCTTTAACATATCAAAGTCTCAGCAGAAGTACTCTGAGACTTCCGTTCACCCCAGGAGTGCTAGAAGTAAGTTTTTACAGTACACAAAGCCACATGAGAACTTGAGTGGAGGAGTCTACAAGGCAAACTGTGACAAAGAAAAGAGTTTACATGACAAATTGTGACAGACTAGGAGTATCCATGAACTTGAGATAGGAGGCATTGTAAGGGTCTTGATTAGAGTTAATTTGATTTCTCTCTGTTACAGGGAGAGAGGTCTGGAAAACTTTTAACCCTTACAGCAGTTTTCTTTCAGAGAGTTTTGATTTCTGCACAGTCCCCCCTTTGACACAATTGGAGTTATTTGATTTTTTCTCCCACACTGCTGCCATGCATAGTTAGTGGGTAAGACCATAAAGACCACAAAAAGAGAAGTGAAAAAAATGTCACAACCTAAATATGGCCTTACTTGTCTGTTCATTTTCCCCACAGACTATATCTCTCCATTTTAAAGAGTGTTTTTTCCCAGCCCAGTGACTTGAATTAGCTCAAAAATCTTTACTTTTGAAATCTCAGTCTTCTTCATAAGGACTAACCTCTGCCAAGTGTAGTTCATAAAGTCACCAAAGTTTTCTGTAGCACCTTCTCAGATTTCTTCTTTCATTGTGTTTTTAAATGAGCTAGGGGAATCTCCCTGAAGAGTGTAATGATTTTGGATCATCTCTGCTGAAATATTCTTTTCGATTTTCCCCCTTTGCTCAGTCCACAGGAAACCTCTGAAAAACAACACCTCAGAATAATGAGTGTTATAATCTCCCCTCCTCCACTGAAAGTCCTGCTATTCCACAGTCTTATAAGCAGCCTAGTTAAGCGGACCTTTGGAAGTATTTGTTAACATGTACAATTGGGAATTGGAGTCATCTTAGTAGAGTATGCCTACATTGATTTTTGTACTTCTGGTCCCAAAATATTAAATATGTTTTTCCTTCTGTAACTGTCTTTGGAGTCATTAAATAACAAACCAGTGAATGGTAAAGTACTAGTAATGATGAGGGTGCCCTCTGAGTTCTATCTAGTGGGTCTATACCACATCCGCTACATAGAACCCTGGAAGATCAACTGTGGCAGCATTGATCTTCCGTGTAGTGTAGAGGAAAAGGTGGTGAGTTTTGTGTGGGTCCATTGTTCTTGTGGGAGTTTGTTCCACAGACATGGACTCACCATTGAGAAATCCCTGTCTCTCACACCAATGAGATTTACCTTTATACTAGCAAGTACTAATGTGCCAGAGGAGCTGAGTTGTCAAATATAGACTTCATCCCAGAGTTTTGTGCAATCCTTTGGATAGGCTGAGCCCAGGCCATTGATAGACCTGAAAATCAGGGCTGATGTCTTGAACTTCGCTTAATATTCTATAAGAAGCCAATGCTGAGGGTGTAGGACAGGTTTTCTGTGTTCATGGTAGCCCATGTTGCTAAGAAGTGTCCCTTTATTGGAGGGCTGAAGTGTAAAGTTATAAGGTGTGAGTATGTTGGTACTTCCCTTGGTAGAAAGAGGAGGACCGCTATGGAGAGCTGAGCAATGCAAAACAATGAAAGCTAGTCACAAAGAGGACATAGTTTTGCCAGGCCATGACTGTGCCTGCTTGTTGGTGAAGATACTGTGACTTTTTAGAAAAGAGTAATTCTCTCTAAAGACAAATTTGCTGTAGCTCCTGCTCAATAGGGGTGGAAAAGAGAGAGACCCTGTTCATTGTGCCTACTGGGTATTAAGCTTTGCATGAGTAATTTATCAAACGGATTTATATGTGCCAGGTCAAGGGCCAAGTACTATGAATGTCAGAATTTACAGACAAGGTAGAAAATCTGCTAACTTGTGCTGGACCAAGAAATAATTTATTACAAATCAGCTTTCAGGCCAAGAGAATCCCAAAGTAGGATGCTTTTCTCCAATAAAGCATTTAATAAGCAATTTATTTGAAGTACTTTGCTGCTCTGTTCCTTATTTGAGGAATCTTAAATAAAGTTTTACAAGTAAAATAAAAAAAGAAATATTTTGGGGAAAAGGGAAGCAAGACCTGCCACCCAAAGAGGTATTGAAAACTCAAGAGACAAGGCTCACAGTCTTACTTGCAGATATACTCTGAATACAGGATCTTTCTCCCTTTTTCCATCTTGGATGTCTTTTGCTCATTCAGATAAGACTAATCAAAGGAAAGATAGATCTTGACATACCTGCCAACAGAAGAATCGAGAATCAGATGTTAACATGGGAGTTGCAAGGATAAAGTTCACGCATGGATAAGGCTCTAGAATGTAGATGAAGAAGCAAAAGATATGCCAACTCCTCTTAGCATCTTTTCAGAAAAAGGGTAAATGAAATAGATCATGTGCATTGATCACAATAGAATGGGCACTTGAACTGCTCTTAATGGACAATTGAGCACCTCTAGAATGAGCTCACCAGGAAATATTGAGGAATCAAAAACTCTCAGCAGTTCAAGTAATCTTGAGCAAGTTACAGTCACGGGGGAGACGGGGGAGGAGAAGAGGGCACAGTGACACTAGTAGTACAATAACTTCTTGGATTTTCAGCTAGCCACTTGGCAAAAAGAGGAGTCAGTGTGTTTGATGGATATGGTAGACACCAGAGAAACCAATGCTGCTACTACTCTTGGTGGTATTAGCTGGAGAAGGGGAACATGCAGAAACCAAACCAAGTCTCTTAAGTACTTCTGAAAGCACTTGCTGCTTTGGATTAAAGCAGTGTAGGTTTTTTCACACTTCTAGTTAGAATGCACAGGGGCAAAGTACTGCTACACATTGCCTTGTGGTATGTATGGAAGGGATGCGGGTGCTAGATGTGAAAGCAGAGTGCCTTTCCTTGCTGTGTGCCCCTTGGCAAGAGACCAACAGGAGCTCCCAAGACAATTTCCTGCATGCTTACTAGAGTTGTGAGCAGATGCTTTGGGAGGGTGCATACACTATTCCTTTCAGGAGTGTCACTAAGGTGTGTGGAATAATTGATTTCCTCAGGGATTCCAAACAATTCTGCTTCAAGCCAGCAGGATGGCTCCAGCACTGTATTTAGCTTCTCTTTTTCCCCAGTGCACATTCAGGGAATTAGGGCATGATTTTATTATTAAGATTCAATGATGCCTCATGCAAAAACAGATTATTCCTCTACCCACCCCCCTTTAATGGACTCAGCCAGTGCCTTGTAAATAGCTGACTGCTTTATTCCTTCAACACAATTATTTTTGTTGCTTTTATGTCTCTTTCAAAAGCATTCTCTCTCTGTGTGTCTCTCCACTCATCCTTTGCTATCTCCAATTTTTCTCTCGTTCTTTCTCAACCTGTTATTTCATGATGGATCCCAAAATGAGGAATAACCGAAGCCTTGAATAGATACAAAATGTGTATACCCATCTGTATCTGCAAAAATGAGACATGGATGTAAAGCAGATATCCATAAATTTGCAGGGTTATAGATACAAAATTTGTTTCTGCATCCACATCTGAATCCACAAAAATGAGCCATGGATATCTGTGGATTTGCAGTGCTCTAAGAATAACTGCTGCAACTCCATAATCTTTTTACAAAGGCAAATTATCACTCTATGTGCTAAAAAAGGCAATATGTGTTCTCTAAAGAAGCTTCCTAAAGCATCAGTTGTCAGTGTAACAGAATAACTACAGCTATTAATAAGAAGTCACTTTAAAACAACTGTGTGAGAACACTAACTCATCAGCACGTGGGTTTATATGATTGATGGAGCTCTCAGTCATGAAACCCCATAACCTTGTGCTATCCAAAGGACAATTTTAGAGCTGGAAACCATAAGGAAAGCATTCTATTTAATAAAAGCAGGAGGTGGGATTGTCTCTAGCCTCCAAAAGCCTTTAACTGGATGAAGACAAATCAGAAATATGGTATGTCTGAGCAATACTCAGTACTATTTTTTAAATATTTTATAGATAATTTTTTGTAATATAGAAAATGCCTTCAGATGAGAATTGTCTCTTATTTAGGTCTTTTTCTAGGGCATATTTTAGTAGTCCCTTTGTTGTTGTTTAATCATTTTCTAGTACAGTATATTATCTATATTTTTATACTGTTCTACTAATGACCAAAATTCCATACTGAGGAATGTGGGTGTATCTCTACATTTGGAAGCTGCTAATACATCCACATAGAACTACAAAGCACTTGATATCTTCAGAGCCCCAAATACACTTAGGTTAATTGTTGTTCATGACAACTCTGGAAGGAAAGTAAGAAATTATTATTATTTTCCAAACGGGCAAATGGTGATATAAAGAGGTCAAGTGATTAGTCCAAGGTCACAAACAGCAATCCTGAGTGGTGCTTCTCTTATTACTCAACAGTGCCCTCTTCCTGGGTCTAGGCCGGGGTGGGGAACCTCTGGCCCACAGGATAGATATAATTCACATGGTTTCCCCCTCTAGTGGGCTGCCAGATGTTTTGTTTACCTGAGCCACTCACGGCTCCCATTGGCTGCAGTTTCACCATTTCCGGCCAATGGGAGTCATGGGAAGTGGTGGCCTGGCCGCATCAATTTCCACAGCTCCAATTGGCCGGGAACAGTGAACTGTGGCCACTGGGAGCTGCGAGCTGCTCTGCTTCTGGACACTTAGGTAAATAAAACATCTGGTGGCCTCTAGGGGCTAACCCTGATTAATCTCATGTGCTCGGCATGCCAAGGGATCCCCGTCCCTGTTCTGGGCCTAATCTGCCACATCACTGCAGGCACTGGGAATTGTGTGGCTTTGCTTGCTCAATGGGGTTTTGTTCTTGGAAACATGAAGTTTAGAGAGTCTGCAACTAAGGAATACCCTATAGAGTGCCTACATTGGAGATTAGAATGAAATCATTGAGTTATAAGCTTCAAAGCTTTGGGAGTAAGCCCCTTGCCTACCATGTTCACCCTGGGTATGTCTACACTACCACCCTAGTTTGAACTAGGGTGGTAATATAGGCAACCGGAGTTGCAAATGAAGCCCGGGATTTGAATTTCCCGGGCTTCATTTGCATCTTGCCGGGCGCTGCCATTTTTAAATGTCCGCTAGTGCGGACTCCGTGCCGCGCAGCTACACGCGGCACGGACTAGGTAGTTCGGACTAGGCTTCCTATTCCAAACTACCGTTACTCCTCGTTTCATGTAAAACTCCATTTCTTCAAGCAGGGTGAAGACCGGATTAATAGGCCCCTCAAACGGATTTGGCTAGGAGAAGCCAGTAGGTCCTATCTCTTAGAAAATGGCAAAGGTGGAAAAAAGTTCCCTTAAAAACAAAAACAATAAAATGTTATCAATATTTAATTCACAAATTCCCATATATTTTCATGCATTCTTGCACAAATTATTGGAAGTACCTCCCATCTAATGTAAAAATATTGAAATGGGGCTATAAAGGCTTATTTTTAGGGGTACCCAAAAAGTACTCCCACCTCTGCTCCATTAAAAAAAATACTATTATTTCCAATATTATTTCTACTTTCTCTTTTCATGAAGACAAAGTCCTAAGAAATCAGAGAGCTTGTGAAAATGAGTGGCTTTTAATCCGAGCCCTTGATTATCAATTAATCTCTAGAATGCCAAAAAGAAATATAGAAAAGTGTTTATATTTCACCAAATCCATGCTGGAGTACTTAGAATATGAGTAATGGCATTTAAAGGTTATATATTAGAAAGTCAGGAATTAAAAAAAAATCTTCATTACCTTTCCCTTCACTCCCCCTCCCTGCAGCAGCAGAGATTGCTTTCCAACCATAAGGCATAAAATGGTCACGTCCAAGGTAGCGCAAAGAAGTCCTCTTTGCAAATTTCCAACTTGAATAGCCTAAATGGGAAATCTGACAAATGCAGCCACTCAAAACGAAAACCAGAGAAATATTTATTTGGAACTGGGTCTTGTGAGAGACACTGTGCAACCTGCATTTGAGCCATTTCAATTATAAGAGAAGTCATTGAAAGAAAAAATTGCTTTCAAATAACCATTCTGCTATTCCTTAATCAATCTATCCATCCATCCTTCTGATTTCACATGGAATGCCCACAAAATGAAATTGGCACCAAAAATAGCAGAATGGTTGGGTTTCCCTGCAAAACAGTAAAAAAATAAAATAAAAAGCAACAGTCTATTGGAAAAAGCTTTCGAGAGGAAAGGTCTGTATTTTACACCATAATAATCACTGATCACTAAATAGCAACTTCACCGAGATTTCTACAGCAGATATTATTTATATCCAATGGGCTCAAGGATGACCATCAATCAGATCCACATTGGACTAACCACATTAAATAATAATAATCCCTAAGGAAGATGGAGGACAGCTCTGTCGAGAATACTTCCTTTGTCAACACAAGGGCAGATGTCGCCACCTTTGAACTGAATGATGCCTCACACTGAGACAAGCCCCAATGAAATGCAAGGGATAGAGCTTTTAAAAATACACAAAATCAGTTGTAGATAACCCTGGCTGTATGGCACCTAACGACCTGAGGAGCCTCACTGAAACTAATGCAAGATAACTGAAAGGCTTTACTCAGCATAAGGGTGGCAGAATCTGGCTCAACGAGACACTATGAAAGAAATTTGCTATGTGCCATTCCCTTTTCCGATCACATCTCTTCATATTCTGTTCTCCGCTCTTTTAAGACACACACACAATATAAATGCCAAATAATATACTTCAAATCCATATAAGAAAGCAAGACATTGTCTGTGATATTATAAACTTTACTCCCTTACTGTCTCAACTATATGTACATTGGATTGTTATTTATATTTGCCACAAACTTAATTTTCTGCAGTGTATTCAGCTAGGAAACAGGAAGACCTCTGAGGGTAAAGACCATTCCAATATTCTGGCAGAAACTTCTCCATTGCTAAGACTCATAAAAGGTGGAAGGAACTCTTTCTTAACCTATAGGGATTCAAAGAGATCATTAAAATTGAGTGAAAAATCTTTCAGATGTATAGATGCACAGCACTATAAACAAGACAAAAATACAAACTACCATGTATTAGGCAAAAATAGATATTGAACCTAATCAACTGGACTTTCATTTCAAAATATAATTGTATTTGTGTATTGTTTTCTGGAGGAAAGGATGAGGCAATATAAAGCGATTAAGCTTTCTAGCTCTACTTTATGTAACTATACAATAATAGTTTGATATTTTCACTAGTCCCTCTACTTTCTTGTAGAATTAGAATACTGGGAATACTTTGGGAATACTACAAATGCCAAGGTAATATTATTTAGTTATTTCAGCCATCGAAAGTTAAGAGTTAGTACTGCCCAGCATGCTTACAAAAATGAATCTATGTCTCAAAAAGTACAGAGGCTTACGAGAAAAGCAGGAGGCAATGAAACTAGATACACACTACTTTCTAGGGGAGAGGTAACACTAGCTTTCAGATATACAGTGCAGAGGACCAGTGGTGGAAGGTTCATTTTCCACAGGTTATAATCTCATTTCTCTGCAATACTTTTAACCAGATGGGAGTTCATTATTTTATCCAGGAACAGGAATATTACTATCTTCACCAAACAAATGAACTGAACTACCCTTTGGTTCTTCTTCAAGTGATGTCCCTCTGAGTGCTCCACATTAGGTGTTGGTGCATCCCTGGACCAGATGATCAGAGAATTTTCTTAGCAGAATCTGCACGTGTCGTGCATGTGCAGTAGCTACCTCACGAGCCGTTTGTCCATTAGCTGCATGTATGGTGCGATCACCCCTCAATTTCTTCTCTATCATCTCCAGCGGTCCTTAGCAGTTCAGCAGTTTTCTCATAAAAAAAGATAAATATTGCATTTATTAACTCTCTTTGTTCAGCTTTCCTCCTTTGTCCCATTCCCTTACCCCTCCTAGTCCCTCAGGTCCCTTTTTCCAAAACCAAATAAATAAACAAACTAACAACAATGAACAGTGAACTCATGAAGTGAGGAGAGCATTCTCAGTCTGTTACAAAAATGCCTGGCTCTCCAGGATTCAAGAGGTACAACACATGTAGGGAGGTCCTGCCCAGGTTGGATGGCCAATGCTCATGCATCCGTTGTCTTGGTGAGCAGCATATTCCCACCAAATGCTCATTCTGCAGTAGCACGATGGTGCAGACCAGATGTGATAGAGAGTTTTGCCGCCAATCCTCTCTGTGGGAGAAGTCTCTCAGGCCTAGCACAGAGGACACTCATTCCATCGGAGCTAAAGACAAGGCTCAGCCTTGTGCAAGGACAAAGAGACAATCCTCCTCATCCTCTTCCAACAAGAACTGTCGTAAGAAGAGCACCTCACCAGCCAAATCTTCCAGAGTAGGGATGGGGAAGGGATTGTTCAGATATGCCTTCCTGATGACATGGTCAAGGCACTTCCTCTATTTCCACCTCTACCATTCATCAGTTGAGTGATCCACAAAATCCAACAAGATCTGGCTCACATCATCTTGATTGTTCCAATGTGGCCTAGGCTAACATGGTTCCCCTGCCTCCTTCAGCTTGCATTATGCAACCCTCAATCCCTTCTGAAGTGGCCAGACCTATGAGTGAAGCAACAGAATCATTTGGTACATCCCAGCCCCAACAGTTTTCACCTCAAAGCCTGATTACTCCATGATGCCACCACACCAAATGCTCTTGCTTTGAACAAGTAAAACATAACTTTCTCAATAGCCACTGACTTTCCACCAGATGCACTTACTTACATAAATGGACACGTCTCCACCTGGTGCAAGACCAGACAAATTATCGCCCCATCTACTTCTAACATTTTATCCATTCTTGAGTAGCTCTTACATCTCAAGGAATTGGCCTATCATTCAGTTCCATTAAAGTCCATCTCTCTGCCATCATGTTTTATGGCCCCATAGATGGGTTTTCCAACTTTTCACACTCTATAACCAAATGCTTTTTAACTGGCGTGTTCAAAGTATACCCAGTCGTATGGGAGCCAATGCCATCCTAGGATCTAAACTTCATCCTGAAGGCTTTAATAAAACCTCCTTTTGAACCTCGAACCTCCTGTTCCCTTCTTCATCATTCAGTGAAAGTGTCCTTCCTAGTCATGATAACCTTGGGAAGGAGAGTGTGAGAAATAGCGGTGCTCATAGCAGATCCTTCCTTCACACTATTTATGAAGGATATAGTCAGTCTATGACCTCATCCTAAATTCCTGCCAAAAGTAGTTTCTGCCTTTCATGTTAAATAGTCAATATACTTTCCTTCTTTCCTAAACTGAATAAGGACCCTTTAGAGACCGCCCTACTCACACTGGATATTAGGAAGGTGCTTGCCTTTTATCTGGACAGAACCTGGTCATTCTGTAAATCTCCCAGGATCTTCCTGGCCACCATAGAGCACTCCAAAGGCCAACCAGTCATCTCACAGCACATCGCCAGGTGGATATCATTGTACATACAATGAGATTTCATGCAGAATAAGCAATCTCCACTCCATGTCACAGCACATTCCAGAAGAGCCATGGCATTCCTAGCAAATATACCCATGTTGGACATTGGTAGGGATGCCATGTCATCATTAGACCACGCCTTTGCTAACCACTATGCTATCACATCAGTCCGATCCCTACCACTACCATCGGTTGAGCAGTGCTCTCTTCTCTGGTACACCCACTTCTCCAAAGCCCCCCTCCATTAGAGTACTGCTCTACAGTGACCTAATGTGGAGCACCCATGGGGACATCACTGGAGGAATAAGTTACTTACCTTCAGGGTAACAATGGTTCTTCGAGATGTGTGTCCCCATAGGTGCTCCATTAGTCACCCTCCTCCCCTCCACTTTGGAGTCAGTAATCAAGATTCCACCTTAGAGAAGAAATGGAAGGGGGTTCACTCCAAGTGCACAGCTAATGGACAAAAGGCATGCAAGGTGGTTACTAGACATGCACTGTGTATCTAGATCCTGCTAGGAAAATTCTCTGATCAGCCGGTGTGGGGATGGATCGACACCTAATATGGAGCACCCATGGGGACACACATCTCAAAAAAACATTGTTATCAAGAAGGTAAGTAACTAATTCTTATTCCCACAGACAGATACCCTTTGTGAACACTTTCAAAAAAATTATTTTTATCATTTGACTATTTATCAAGCAAAAGCATGAAATATTCAAGAAGAAAAGTCTCTGCATCATAGATTTAGGACCAGCAAATAAAGGTGGCTGAGTGGTTTTTGCCCTATATTAGTAAGGATTTTGTGATAATAATGAGGCACATACTAACTACATATGGGCAAAGAAATAAAAAAAAATAATAAAAATAAATAACACCATTTACACTCTTTCAAATATTGATTCAGTCTACTAAAGTTAATTTCCTCTGCTGCATGGGCTTCTCAAGTGTCACCCCCAGCACGTCAATAAAGGAAAAACACATTCTTCGTAGCTTACGTGCTTCTTAATGAACCCCAGCTTCAGGACACATTAAGTACAACACTTCTCTTAGTAGTTCAGCACTCTTGTGTTTCTTCTAAATACCAGTATGCCACAAGCTATATGCAAGAAAATCAATGATCTCCAACTGCATCTCACCGTCCCATGCCATTTCCTCACAGTGGGAGAACAAAGGTCACAATAAGCCCTGCCAATTCATTCAGACGATAGAACTAATTATTTTTTAACACAAACTGCTGTTAATGCAACAGTTTTAATGCATTTAAAGGCTGTATAGACAATAACCACCATCTGATAGAAGGAAAAGACCTGACTAAAATAAAAGTCTCCAGAGAACTACAGGTTAAGGCTAATAAGTACATTAATGGGCCAAATTCTCAGCTGGTATAAGTGAGTAATAACTTTGGTGAAGTCAATGGATCCATGTCCAGCTGTGAATTTGGTCCATTGTTTTAATACAGGTCAATATGTCAGGACATACAACAATCTATTGAAAACATGGACTTTTTAAGTCTTTGAGGTCTCCGTAGGATGGGTGTGTCTGCATTAAAAGAAATAAAGTTTCTTTCAGTGCTGACTGGAATAGTGAGGGCATACATTTCTTCAGAACTGCCTGTGGTTGCTATCAGAGGTTATGCCTATGTGCTGCGAGTGTATTTTCTGTAGCTCCACCTGCGGAACAGGCTTACTATCAAGCCCACTGGTTCCCCACTGGTTCCCCACTGGTTACCAGTGTAATGTCATTGAAGATGGTCCTCCCAACTCTGTTCAACAACACAGTTGCCCACATCTCAGTGGCTGGCATGGAAAGGGTCTCCTGGCACTTTGTGTTCCTTCCTCTAGACATTGCATAAGGCAGCAGTCTTAGCCTACACCTACATTACAAGCTCCGGGGTGTGATTTCCCCACTAATACACAGACTCGCACTAGCTCTCTCTGAACTGGTACATGTATAAATAGCCATGCAGTCATAGTGGCAAAGGTATTTGCACTGACAACACAGCTGAGCTGTGCCAAGTACAAAGCAGCCATAATCCATTGAGTATGTATTGGCTGAGTTCATCTGTGCTTCCCTTGCTACTAAACATGCTACCATGGCACTCTGCCTTTTGTACTCATGCCAGGTCAACAAGGGGTTGCCTGAGTCTGTGTACATGACCTGGAGAATCACATGCCTAACTCATAGTGCAGGTGTAGCAGTACAGACAGTAAACATAATCAGATCTTTCAGCTAGCAGGCAGGGTGGATAAAAATCATGATTCAAATACTTTAAAAGTTATTTTAAAACTTACATTTGCTTTTTATTCACAGGTTCTTTATTTCCTTTCCATTTTATAGCCTTAAATTGCCAAAGTCTATGTTTTAATTTTCTGTTAGTAGAATTTCTGATTTGTCCTATTTTTTCTACTAAGAAATGTCAGGCTTAAAATGTCCTTTTATGCTGTAAAAGGAAAGGTCTCATTAACATCCTTCCTGTGTGTCCAACACAAACACTAGTACAAAACCAATAAGTAAATACCCCGTGTTATGTTTGTAACCAACATAAACTCTCAAAACATTGAACTTCCGCAAATCAAGAAAAGTGAAGTGCTTTGACCTGGTGATGCTCCTCCATCAGTTTTCATTTTGAAATCAATGAGGCTTATGCTCATGAGCCACTTATTATAAAATAAAAAATTGCTCCTGATGAAATTTGTGGATGACACAAGAATGGCAGATAACATTAATACCAAGGCAAGCATATAGGATAATCTGACTTACTTGGTAAACTGCGCTCATTCAAGCACAATGTATTTTAATCTAGCCAAATGCAAAGTATACATTTAGGAACAAGGGAAGAAAGCCCTTGTGTGCAGAGTGAGGGACTGTGTCCTAGAAAGCAGCAATTCTGCAAAGGATTTGGGGTTCATAGTTGACAAGCAGCTAAACCTGAACTCCCAGTAAGATGCTGTGCCAAAGAGATCCAGTTCAATCTTGTATGTATAAACAAAGGAGTATTAGGCAGGTACAGGGAGGTGAGACCAATACAGTGGTAAAACAGACAGCTCTGGTGCCTACATTTTAAAAAGGACGTTGAAAAATCTGACAGTGCAGGGGGAGAAACACAAAAATGATTTTAGGGTTGGAGAAAATGCTTTACAATGAGAGATTTAACATAATCTGTTTATCTTACCAAAAAGAAGGTTCAGAAGTGATGTCCTCACTGTATAAGTACCTTCGTACTGATAAAATATACCTCATCCCAGGAGGCATACCTGGGTGGTCGACAAATGCCTTTGATGTCGACACCCGCGCGTCTAGACTACAGCGCTGAGCTGACAACAGCTGATCAGCTGTTTGTCGGCTCAGCACGGCAGCCATGTAAATTTAAATGAAGTGGCAATTATTTAAATCGCCGCTTCATTTTCCTATGCCTGGTAGCCTAATCTACATGCCTCTGGCGACAGAGGCATGTGGTCTAGATGTACCCTGATCTAATGGTCCCTTCTATCCTTAAATGCTATGGTTCTGTATATTTTTGACAATCTTCTTCTAAGATCTCTAAATATGGGTTTAAGATCCTGTTACTGAAAATTTTGGCATGTGTGTATAAAAATATTCATAACTTTGTTAATATATTGAATAACTATATAGCTTTTCCCTGTTAACAATTAAGCACTTTTTAAAAAAAAGACAGTTTATTTCAGTAACAATTAAAAAAAGTTTCAGTCATCAATGCTGAAACAGTTGAATAACTTTCATCCCATAAGTATTCATGTGAGTAAAATTACGTATCTGTTTACATGTTTGCTGGATCAAAGCCTTAATTTTCAACATGCTGAAAATTGGCAATACGAGTTTTGTTAAATTAAAATGAAATAGCTTACCAATTGTGATGGAATGAATCACAGAAATCCCTTTCAGGTTGTCCCCAAATCTGCTGATCATGCCACTGATGCTCACCTTTCTACTGTCTGGGGTTCCCCACTCCTTGGCCAGATCCTCTGGTCTCCCCCAGACAAGGCACCGAATTGGGGTTACTGTCCCCCTCCCGAATAGCAACACAGACACTGAAGCAGTTCAGCTCCAGGAGGGCTCAGGAAACCAATCCCCCAATATGGACCAAAATATCAAATAAATCTCTTGCCCTGTGTAAAAGTTTGACAGAGAGAAATCTCATAAGGTGGTCCCCCGCCTTATCAATGAAAGACAGATATGCACAGTGGTTTCTCTCCCATTTACACTAGGCTTGATAATAAACAAAAGTGTGTTTTCTAAGTACAAGAAGTAGGATTTAAGTGGTTGCAGGTGAAAACACAAAGTAAGTTACTAAATTAAAATGAACAAAAAGTGCTAGCTAGTTCTAATCCACTAAGATACTTGTTACATTCAAATTCCTATCCTAAATAGTTATTCTTATCTCAGGTAAGGAGCTTCAAATCAGAATTGAACTTCACTCTGTCTGGGGACTTCAGCTTCTTCACAGTTCTTGCTATTCAATTTGAGTGCGCCAGGCAGTTTCAAAAGCCAGCTGAAGACACAGGACCAATGGCTTCCAGGACCCCTTTGTTTGGCACCCCTCATCTCTGTAGAAAAATACCAGGCTCAAGGTGGATTCCAGTATCAGGTGGCATGATCACATGTCTTTCTAGGACCAAACACAGTTTAGACTTATAGGACAAACATGAAAATTCACAGGTTGTTGGTTTGAGTACTGAGTCACTAGCTATCTGAAGTATCATGTATGAGACATGCACAAAACAAAGGATCTACACATTCAACAGATTGTAATATTAAAATCATTATGTCAAATGAGGTATTTTTCTAAAGCTTCTTTGAGTTATGCATATTCATAGTGATAAGCCATGGGAGAGGGGCAGTGACACTGGTAATGCAATTTTAAAGAGACCACCTGTATAATTTAGTTAATTATAAAAATACGAATATCAAACTGCAGTAGCACAACTTTTCAAAACAGATTTACAAAGTCTCGCACTGATTTAAAAAGTCAATGATTTTTCTTAAATAAAGTGATTTAATGCTTTATTTAAATCAGATGTGGGGAACTTTTGGGGGGCTTGGGGCCACTGGCCTACAGAAAAATCCTCCAGGGGCTGCACACAAGTTAGAAGCAATAAAATAAAACAGAAAACAAACAAAAACCCTCCCTAACTCACTGATGTGGCCCCTGACTGAAAAGGAGAAAGAGTCTCCCCACATTCACCTTGTACGCTAGAGCCTAGGGGGACCTAGGCTAGTAGATTTTGTGTGCTCCAATCTTGGGGGGGGGAAGGGAGTGCACCAGCTTAGGCTCCCCAATGTTGGAGGGGAACCCAGAGCCTTGGGGGGCAGATCCAGGCAAGCTGGGGGGTGGGGCTGCGTCTGGTCCCTGGATTCCACACCCCTGATTTAAATCATATAGGAAGAGCCCTCAGTGTTGCAAGGCCTATTTCTTCTCTAAGGGTATTTGGTTAGGCAATTTATTAAGTTAAAAGGACTAGTTGTGAAAAGGACATATTAATGCAAAATCAGAGTAGACATATTTTTATCTTGGCTTGCCTGATCATTCATTGACTGAGGACAAGAGTTAGCCATTGTCTTCTAAAAGAAATTAATTGAGAAGCTGTTCTGATCTCCTAGGAATCCTCGGCCAAGGACTAGGATAGGATCTTGGATCTGCTGAATCTCATTCTGTCTGACACTCACCAGTTATTAATGAAGTTATATGGTGCCACACGCATAGCATTGGAAAGGTCATGCAAAATTACATTTACCCATGCTGTCTTCCAGAAGTGCTTTGCTCTGCATCTCTGTCCCATTGTGCCTGCCACTCACTTTTCTGAACTTTACTTAAGTTTATCACGTACAATCCCATTAATGAAGGCATACACTCTCCTTTTGTCCTTCAGATGTATGTGGCAATATGGCAAGGACAATGGAATTTGGAGCTGTGCAGATGACAGCCACTGGAGTCGACATTTTTATTATGAAATGCAATGTTATTTTCTCATATATAAAGAGCAAACATATACTTTCAGTCCCAACATTTATTTTAGATCAACAGTAACACACACACACACACAAAGAAGAAGAGAATAAATACTCCATATGCCTGATTCAAAGTTCACCACAGTCAACTGGAAGTGAGTTATTGTGTCTGTCTTCTATAATATCAACTGTACTACATAAAATGATGACTTCTCCTGTGACAATTTCATTAGAAATTGAAACATACAGTGCTGAGAAAACACAGTCACAACATTTACATACCTACATATACCACACCAAGTACAGATTAGATAGTATTTTGGAGTGCCCACATGCAATTGTAATTTTAAAAAAAAACATGTTGCTGTCACAGCTCAAGATTTTTAAGGTAGCTTGGCAGCTGTGAAGACTGAATCAGCCTCATTAACGTGTCCATGGAACTTATTTAGTCATCTTTTAAATAGGTAATATCTGTTATACAGACACATTCTTTCCTGTTCTTTTACATGTGTGGTTTATGTATCTTTGGAAACTTTTAATGAACTTAAATATGATTATTCAGTTCAATCCATTCCTTACAATCCCTCTTGCAAACAAAACTAAAGAACTTGTACAACTGGATGATGGGTCAAATCTTGCTCTAGTTAACTGTAAAGTCTTGTATCAGCTAACACCTTGCCCAGAAATAGACTAGATGGGGTAAAAGAAAATCTTGCATTGTTATCTGACTAGATAAATCAGAATGTTCTTTTTACAAAGCACAGTTGCTTTTAAAACTCTGGGAACAGGCTTTATCATATTTTTCTATCTAATCTGTTGTAACTTTTGAAAGCAAACTCTGTATGGGTGTGTCTACACTACAGGGTTTTGTTGACAGAAGTGGACTTTTGTCAACAAAATTATACCCGTGTCTACACTACTGCCACGTTCTGCCGATAGTAAGTCGACAGAATGCGGCAGTTTTGTCGACGGCGGTAAACCTCGGAGTTCTGTCTACAAAAGGTAAGTGTGGACGCAGGGAAGAATTTATGCTGACAATAAAGGTCTTCTGGAAGAAGCCCTGGTGAACACTCCTGTGATAGCTTTCAACTCTATTGTTCCTGCCTGTAACCATCTTTAAAAGGCACAGGCACCCAGGATTAGCATTCTGGCAGCAAGCCAGCTCCAGACAGGACCCTGACTGCGCAGCTCTTCCCGGTAGGGCCACTCAGACCCAAGTTCCAGGGACAAGCCCCCCAAGAACCCCCTGGTGCTTCCAGGGACACATCCCTGCAGGAAGCCAGGGGCACCAAACTCTGGGCACCCTCCTGGTCTGGGCCCGAGATAAAAGCCCTCTTAGGGTGTGTCTAGACTACAGAGTTTTGTCGACAAAAGTGAACTTTTGTCGACAAAACTATACCTGCGTCCACACTACCGCTGAGTTCTGTCGACATAACGTCGACAGAACTCAGCAGTTTTGTCGACGTATGTAAACCTCATTTTACGAGGAATAACACCTTCTGTCGACAGAGTTTCTGTCGACAGAAGGTGTTATTGAATGGAAACTGTCCTTTGCGTCCAGACTACCATGTCGACAAAAGCAGCTTGCTTTGTCGACAGAACTCAATGTAGTCTGGACGCTCTTTGTCGACAGAAGTTTTGTCGACAGTATCTGTCGAAAAAACTTCTGTCGACAGAAGCCTGTAGTCTAGACGTACCCTCAGAGCTCTAGTCTGAGAAGGAGCCTCTTCAGGCCCCACAGTCCAGGTGGAGGAACACAGACATCTATGCCAGAATGGCTGATGGCCTAGCAAGAAAAGGCCACCACCACCACACCATAGACCAGGTCAGAGCCAAGGTCAAGGAGATGTGGCAGGGGCATATTATGGCCCATGAGCACAGCTCCTGCTCTGGGGAAACGGCACACTAGTTTGCCTATTATGAGGACCTGGACCAGATCCTGGGGGCAGGGGAACCCCTGTCTCCTGAGAGGGTTGTGGAGTCTGGCTTGGAGACCTCTGTGCAGCAGAGGCCACAACTCCAGGGTGAGAGCCCTGCAGAGGACCAGCAGCTCCAAGAGGAGGAGGAGGAGGAAGACAGGAGGAAGAGGAGCACAGTGACCCTGACCCAGGAGCCAGATGCCCAAACTCAGGAGGCCTCCCAAACAACTTTGGACACCGGGGAGGGAACATCAGGTGAGTGCTATGAGGATCCTACACACACAGGGCAGGGCAGGCGGGAGCCAAGCGGATGGTGCAGTGCTGTGACATGTCATGCTTATCACAGCCTGTGGGGGAGCGGGCACACATACGGGCACACATACGGCCGTCCTATCCCTGCACCCGCATGGCTGCAAGGCACCACCTGCTCCTTCAGGCAGTAATGCCAGGTGCAGGCATGGGTTGGGGATGCTGGGATTGCCTCTCAGCTTTAGGCCTCTCAGCAACCTGCGGGAACCCCAACTGTGGCCTGACACTTGTCTGTGCTGCTTGGCAATGGGATGTGTGTCGGGAAGGCGGGGGGCAGGATGGTGTCCTGCACACCTTCTGGGCTCCAGGGAGGCTGTGGCTGCTGGGCAAGCCACACCATGCCTTACTGAGACACACATGAGCATCCTCTGACCATAGGACAGGCACTGACTGCTGAAAAAAAGGAGGGCATGCACTCTTAGGGAAATTGTGAGCATGCATGACTGACAACTTTTCCCTCTTGTCCTCCACAGCTGGACCAACTGACTAGGCGGGGAGCACCACACCTGCTCCACCACCCAGATTGCTGCAGGGAACCCATCGGTATTTGGACCTGGTGCGCCAGCATATCTCGGTCCTGTAAGGGATGCAGGACACAATAAACCAGAGGATGGAGGCAGAGTCAGAGTGGTGCAGGAGCTTGCTGGGCAAGTTTGTCCAGCAGCGCACTGAGATTTGAGCTGCTATCCGGGAGGCCATGGCCTTCCCTGGTCCTGTTTCTCCTGCTCTGCCTGACCCCCACTCAGCCCCTTTCCCCCCTTCACCCTTGCTATCCCAGACCCAGGTACAGCTCCACCTCCTGCCGCCTCCTATTGTCCCAGCCCATATGCGCAGCTGTCTGCGAGAAGGCCTTCACAGCCAAAGTGCCAGGGGCTCTTCATCAGGGCAGCACCCTCAGCTGTGAGCTTCCCTCCCTGCTTCCAGGTTGACATTCTCTCTTCCCACCTGTGAGAGTCACTGGCTGTGTCCAGACTCAGGGTTTTTTTCGAAAAAACTTCACCTGCGTCTAGACTGCAGCCGCGTTCTTTCGAAATTAAATCGAAAGAACGCGGCTTTTCTTTCGATGGCGATAAACCTAATTTCACAAGGAAGAACGCCTTTTTTCGAAAGTGGTCTTTCGAAAAAAGGCGTTCTTGACTGCAAACAGGGCGTTTTCGAAAGAAAGCATTCAGACTGCCTTTGTGCTCTCTTTCGAAAAAGTGGCTTGCTTTTTCAAAATTTCCGCTTGCAGTCTAGACACTCTTTTTCGAAAGAGGCTTGCAGTCTAGACATAGCTGAGGGAAGCACTTTATTTCACTGTTGGTTTTTTGAAAACTAAAATACTCTTTTGTTCAGAAAAATAAAGTGTTTGTAAACAAAGTAAACTGTCAACATTTTTTCACCAACATCTCTCTGTTGTCAGTGTGTGATGAATGCGTACAATGTGTGACTGTGGGACCGGGGGGAGGGGAGGGTTGGGGAGGAAGACACTGGGGGCATGGGGCAATCCCACAATTGGAAGGACCTGGGGAAAATCATCAGCCTCCTTGGGAGAACTGCTCCCTCAGGGCTTCTTGAATGCGCAGTCCCAGCTGGTGGGCTTGCCGGATGGCAGCTGTCCGGGGCTGTTCAAAGTGCCTCCCCTCCACATCAGTCCATATCCCCCACGCAGGGAGGAAGGCCTCCCCTTTCCTCTCCACTAGGTTGTCCAGCACACAGCAACCACATCAGGGATGTTGTGTTCCCCCATGTTTAGCTGAGTGAGCAGGCATCTAACTCTGCCCTTCAGATGGCCAAAGGCACATTCCACCTGGAAGCGAGCCCGATTCAGGCGGGAGTTAAAGAGTTCCCTGCTAGCAGCCAGGTGTCCCATGAACGGCTTCATCAGCCAGGGCATAAGGGGGTACGCCACGTCGGCAACGATGCATGTAGGAATCTGCACGTCCCCAACTGCAAGCCAGAAGCAGGAGCAGAGCAACAGCTGTCCAGAAAAATCCCTTTAAGCATACGTCTCTGCAAAGAGCATGCAGCAGCGCCTGGAATAAAGGCTGCCCCTGTGACTTGCCAGAAGCACTTCCGGGTGCCTTCTTTTGTTGACAGAGCATCCAGCAGTCTGAATACCCTTTTTCAACAAAGCGGATCAATTTTTCAATCCACGTAATGCAGGCTAGACGCTCTTTTTTGACAGAGGCTTTGTCAACAGTATCTGTCGACAAAGCCTCTGTCGAAAAAAGCCTGTAGTCTAGACGTACCTTAAATGCCAACACACGAAATGGTCCTCAGCTATAACTCTCATAGTAGATTTAATGCCATTATTTTTTTAGTCTGTTTCTCACAGTTTAGAATCTATGAAATATTCATTCTTGTCACTGCTTCTTAGGACTTCTATATGTGAAATAGCACCAGACAGAATATGAAAAACCTCCAAATTCTCACTACCTCTTTTTGCAACATAGACATTCATCTTTGATATTTCTTTCATCTGTTATCCACTCTACTGTTTATCTTTCTCACACACTTAATGGCACTCCTATACTCCCTGTTGATTTGGGTAATAATCAGAACAGATTTAATGCAAAACAATAAAGGACTCATGAACATGTAATAAAGGCAGAATCACCATGCCAAGAAGTTCATTAAATGCAGTATAGACCATTGTTTATTAATAACTTTCTCATAAACAATGTTGTATTTTCCTCATTTACAAAAGCAAACTATAAATGACTATATTTTACTGATAATGGATGAGGAAGGTGGTTGTGTTTAAATGTTAGTGACATTTCTATCACGTTGCTCCCTAGTGAGAAAGTTGATGGGCTAAACGTTTTTGGTGATAATATTTGATTGGTTTATATGCATTATTATAAATATCTAAAATTGCATGTTCCAGTTGATTGATGGTCACATAAAATAATGTATTGCTTCATTACTTTTATTACTCTTGCATAGAGTGACGACTCTGGTATATGCTGCATTCAGCAGTCAAGAAGTATCTCTAAATATATTTGTTACAAAAATCAAACTTCATGCCACATCATAAAGTACCACTAAAACCAGGCCAGATTCTGAGCGGTGGGGATGCTGCCACTTTGTGTCTCACAGTGAGTACAAAAAAAGTCCTAAAGTCAGTATAGCTGGGCACAGGAGGATCACCACGTGTATGGGGAACCTACAATGACAGAGCCAGCATAATGGCTCCTAAAGTATTGACCCCTGTGCTAGAAATGCAGGACATGTACAAGGGACAGTGGGCTTTCTTGTTCATGCTATTCTATTATTCCTTTGCTAATGCCAGCCAGTGTAAGTTTGAGCAATTCTCTACTTACACCCTCTTACTCCTTCTTATACTATGGAATTGGACCAGTAGTTTAGAACTGGTAGAGTCCTGATGTGCTTAAATCACTTGTGTATTCATCCCACATGAATCTTCCACAGCCAAGGAACTTGACCTATAACTTTGGCACCCACTAAAACTAAGGGGCCAAAAACTTCAGCACATATATAAATATGATTTACACCAGTGGGTCTCAACCACTGGTTCGTACACACCTGAGAGTATACAGCAGTCTTACAGGGGGAACATCAAATCATCTAATGTCTCATCTCTATGTAAGGGGTAGTCAGCATAGAGGATGAAAACCTATTATCCCTCCATGTTATTTGTGTATCTCAAGTGGGAGATCCCTGTGTGGTTCATGCACAAATCCTGGTTTCCAATACTGATGTTTATCATGCAGTTTCATATGATAATTTTGTAGGGTTTTTATTTTTATTTAATATTTGTCTTATGGTGGTGTCTAGAGGCTGTAAATAGGACCAGGCCCTTATTGTTCTAGATACTGTGTAGACATGTTATGAGAAGACATTCTTAGCTTTGAAGTACATCTAAATAGATAAGACTGAGAAAGGGTGAGGGGAGAAAACAAGGGCACAGATGGGTTGAGTCATTTGCCAGAGGTCATACAACAGCTAATTGGCAGAGCTGAAAATAGAAGTCAGATCTCCTAACGTCCATCCCTAAATCCACTATGCTATCTTCTGTTTATACCCAGGAAATTACACTCAAAGGCTATATTAAAAGAACTTAAAGGTTGCAAAGTCAATTGATCAAAAATTAAGAAATTAAAACTGTCCATGCAACATTAATTCAGCTGTTTGTATACATGATAATGTTACCATTTTTAATTACATCTCATTCAGTGCTTTAGATGGAACATGAGTAAGACACAGGAATAGCAAAAGAGAGAACTGTGTTCTCTTCTGTTTATGCAGTACACTAAAATCCAGTGGAGAGGGACTTGATTTTGGCTCTGCCACAGACTTGATTTTGGGCAAAACTGTCATAATTGATACCTACCCACATGGCATTTCCTAGCTTTTTAATGCTTGACTTTGCAACCTTATCATTATTTTACATAGTTCTTTGTACATGGTGTGTAATATACAAACATCACATTAATTGAATGGTAAGGTTGCAAAGTCAAGCACTCAAAAGTTAGGAAATGCCAGAATTAGGGTTATTCATTTAACGTTAATTTGGTCGCCAGGTATACATGCATTATGGTGCAGTCTTTAATTACATGAGCATTATTTTTCCACAGACTCTCTGCATTATTTAACATACATATTGGGGTTGCTAAATCTTTTCAAATAAAAGGTTACTGAATTTTTTAAATATTCGCAAAATCACATATTTTCCCCATGCCCTGTTCTCAGAAACATCTGAACTATTTTGACTTAAAAAGGGATTTTAAAAACCTTATGCATACACAAAATATGTGAAATTAACCCATGTGGGCTGAAAAGTTTAGCAACGTTCTCTGTAGCTGAAGAAAATAGGGTCTTCAAATGGGAAAATAGGCAGTCCTTCCAGGCATATCTGCAATTAAAACATACATACCTACAACGTATATTACACGATCTGTGTCTGGCATCAAACCCTATTGATGGGACGGCTAGATGTCTACCCAATCCCAATGTAAAATAGAGCAGCCTACATATGGCCGATCAAGCTCATTCGAGCTGCCAGCGATCAGTCAAGTGCACTATAGCCATTCCCACCATTCTTTGACGTCTGTCCATGCCAGGCTCAAGGATGCAGCATGGTCTTAATGCTTCTAGTGGTACTACACCATTGGAGGATTCCTTTAAGTAGTGAGGATCATATACTGGCTAGCTTCTCTGAATGACTGAGTAAAACAGACTTAATCGAACAAAGATTCCAGCCCTTTATTTATGAATTTAGAAAATAACATCTATATGAAGCTTATGCATTAAAGGGAGCCTTGAACCTATAAATGCCATGAAAATATTAAACTGATAAATCTTGAATTGAATGAAAAGAGTCTAAAGATTAAAAAAAAACATGTGTTCAAGAAAAGAAATCATATTTTTCTCCAAGATAGTGTATTTCTATAAATATTAAATGTTATCTGGCATAACATAAACAGAAGAAAGGATCCAATATATTTATATATGTAAATTGAATTCATCCTCAGAAATCCAAGGAGACCCAAGAAGCATGATAATTCAAAATCGAGTAAAATGCATCTTTGATTTCTTCAGCTAAGAATGATGACCCTTGATCTTCTAGAACATCAACATCACAATCTAAATTATGATCCAAAATTGTTTTTTGATCATATAAAAACCTCTTTCTATATTTGTCAGTTACAGATAGAATGTTCCCCCACTGTTCAGCTCCAATGTTTGGTTTTATGACCCATAGGAGAGGGGAGAAAAAGTAGCTTAAGATAGCCATAATGGTGTGCTTTCCTTCCCCTCCCCTGCATCTCTATTCCATCTATATCACTAATGTATCACAATTGCAGAGATAAAGATTGTTTGTATATTTAATTGCATACTTCTATTCCTTCCCTTTGTTGGATTTGTTTGTTGTGTAATCTTAATCTGTAGTTTATGAGTTTCTAATGTTTAATTCTGGGATAAGGAGAGGCTCAAGGTAGGGGGGTTGAAGAGCTGAGGGCAGAGTATGGGGGTGCAGGATTTAGGGGAGAGGGTGAGGGGGCTCAGGACTGTGGAATCAGAGCAGGTGGTTGAGTGTTCTGGAGGAAGGGACTCAGGGCAGAAAAGCAAAACTAGCATCCATGCATAAACTGCGTTATTTTGAAAGAAAATTGAAATAATCAAGGGCTTTTTCTGATGCTGGTAAACCTCATTCCATGAGGAATAAGGCCTCTTCCAAAAAAGCCCTGGGGTCCCAGCTCAAGAGGAGGAGAGAAGGACATGGACAGCACGGTGACCACCATCAAACTGGAGCTGGTACCCCATGGCCTGGATGTGTCCCAGGCATCCTCTGAGGCCAAGGAGTGGTCTTAGTTTTCTCACACACACAGGGTTGGGGGGCGGCAGGCTCTGAGAGGCTGTGGGGCAATGGTGTCACAGCCTTCTCAACCTGGCCATTGCGCTGCAGTCTGTGCACTTAGATGTACATGCAGCGCCAGTCTGCACCATGCAATGCCGGGAGGCAGCACTGGAGCATCCCTGGGCTCCTGCTCACAGGCTCTAGGGAGCCCAACCATACTTCTGACCCCCGGAGAGGTCCGGAGAGGTCTCATCATGAGCCACTGGTACAAGGAGGCTAGGGATCAGGACACACACCCGCACACACAGATTCTGGAGTGCTGCACATGGCACATGGGCATACCTGCACACTTGAGGCAGCACCTGCTCCCGGGACAGTGCTGCAAGGCGCAGGTGTGTCTGCTGCTCAAACCCTCTTGCACACCCTCATCCCTTCCCCCCCAGCAGCCAGGGATACAAACTCTCTCCCCTTGGGATGCCACCGGAGCTGGTGTGTGTGCAAAACCGGTGGAAGCCCAGGCAACTTGAGGCCCCCCCTCCTGGCCATTAGATCCCATTGTGGCCAGCCATTTCCCATGCCTACTTGACCATGGGACTTGGGTGGGAAGCATGGTCCTCTGGGAACGTCTGGGCCCTTGTAAGACAGGGTCTACTGTCTAGGCCACACGTGTCCTTACTCCTGGGACATCACCTTCCTCTGACTTGGGAACTGTTGCTTTCAGCTCACAGATGAGGGCAAGGTCTCAGGGACACTGTCTCCAAGGATTACTGACCATCTCTCTTTATTCTCCTCAGCTGGACTAGCCATGACTGTGGGGAGATCACAGCCACCTGACTCTGGGGGAGCAGCAGGTGCTGGAGGTCCAGCAGGATCTCATGAGGGAGGACGACTCCATCCTGTGGGACATGCAACAGACACTGACCCAAAAGTTCTGAGACAACGAGCAGTGGCGGAAAGAGACATGGATGGAGCTGCTGCAGCAGGGACCATTTGTTGTTTTTTAAGTTTAATGTGCTAGGATGGTCCAAGTATATTTGGTTCTTCAGTGCAAGGTGAGACACTGAACAAGATGGCTTCTCAACTTCCCTTCTAACTCTATATTTTTATGATTCAATAATTCCATAGTATTTTCTTACAACATGTGTGCCTCAAGCATCACTTAATTATTATAAAAAAATACAGTCCAAGAGGATTTAAACTCAGAGCCTTATAAATATGATTATGGTACATTAGCCAATAGGGAACAGTTTGTCAGTTAATACCTTCACTACTGGGAAGAACTGTTTTAGCAAAAACACATAAAGTTCCAAAGAAAAACTAATAAAGATTCTGAATGCCCATGCAAGAGGGTTAAATGCATTTTCCAGTTAGTTTCATCCTGTACAAGTTTTTAGACTTCATGTCAATTCAATTACCAAATTCACATGAAAGAGCAAATGAGGATTTAAAAAAAAATCAAGACTCTTATGTCTACACATCTCTCCATAATCAAGCCACAATTTGATGTGAGGATAGAATGATTTGGTCTGTATAACATGAAAATGGCCTGGTCTTGTTCCCATTGAAGCTGATGATAAAACTCACATTGACTTTAAAGTTTTGATCCTGAGTAAATCATAATGATTCCTTTTCTAACTTGGCTCAGAGTAACCATTGAGTCATTCAATGCCAATATGAGAGGAGAAGAAGAAAAGACTCACAATTATATGCAATAAAGTAGACCAAATAAAAACCAATCAAGAGTAAAAAAAATCATTGAATTTAAAGAGTAGAGCTCTGTAATAAGTGTAAATACATTATTCTTCATTCCATCATAATGTAGCTATTTAACCTGCCATTTCACAGACAATACATTAGAAAGAACTGTCTGAGCAGCAGCATTCTCATAAAAATTGTACAATGTAAACTACATAAGACCAAAACTAAGAGCTCACACGAGAGGCCAGATTTTTAAATGTGCTTATGAATAAAGATATAAATAGGTACCTAGGGAGAGATTCACAAAGTGGGCTCTGGATTATAATACCAAATTGGTAGCATCCTGACACCAAATGGAATCTATAATCTTAAATTAAGGGCCCAGGTCCCCTACATAGGGGAGAGTTGTGCACCTATTGATGGGAGCCATAAGAGCCAGTGTGCTGAGGAAGTAACCCCCTAAGCTAATTATTTGGAAATGCTGAGGAAATGCCTAAGCCCCACCTCTCAGATGGTATGAGGCCCTCATCTCCTCCCAGGATTCACAGCTGTGACCTCTTCTCAAGTTTGACTCCTAAACCAGGTCAGTTCTTTCTCACAGAACACTTAGAAAGAAGAGGTGGTATCTCCCTTATATTAGGGGCACACTCTTCCTGATTTCTAATAGGGTCTTGAACCACAGTCTCCCATAACTCAAATGAGCAACCAAGCTACATGGTGTTCCAGAGCAGAACTTGCTCACCCTCTTCTGTTGAAGTGGTTCCACTCTGAATTAAATGCTCATTGGCACAAGGACTGAAGCCTGGGTCCACCTGGGGAGTACCTAACCACTAACCTGTACAATCATTCTGGCACTTGCTCTGTCTGGCCCATATGAGCAGACTAACTTCAAGAAGTGACTTTCAGAGAGACACAGATCAAAATGCACCAGTATTTAGGACACTCACCTGCTTTGGAGGAGACTTTGGTCTAAATCCCAGTTCCAACTGAGGCAGAGAGGTCTCCCACAGCCTGGATGAGAGCTCTAACCACTAGGTTATAGTATGTTTTGCATGAAGACCACTCAAATAGAGACTGTCTATTCAATCAAACCCTCGCAAGTTAGATTGAGTGATGCCCAATCAAAGACTCTTTTTGAGGCTTAGGCATTAAACTGCTCCACAGAAAGAAATTTCAGTGCTATAGGGACTTTACTGGTGGAAACCCACATGCCCACAAGATTAGGCAGCAGTTGAGCAATCATTAAGAGGCTCTAAAGTTTGGAATAAGACACTTGTAGATTTTGTTGTTAGTGATTTCAATGAGAATTAGGGTCCAGATTTAAATAGATATTTAATCATTGTTGTGCTTAGTGTTGCAACTCTTAACTGATTTAGTAGCCTATATCTCATTTTCAAAGGGAATTTACGCACACATGACCCTATATCATGGGGTGGGCAATAATTTTTGACTGGGGGCCACTTCAGAATTTTTTGAAGTAGCCCCGGGCCACCCTGGAAGGGGCAGGGTCTAAATGGGAAGGGGCGGGAGATTGGTCTGGGGGTGGGGTAGCATAATTGGTCTGGGGCTTGGGGAGCCCCTTTGCCCCTCCTTACCAGGTGGCACCCATGCCCTGGAAGAGGCTTGGCACACTCCCCCACCACCAGGCCAATCGGGGCCTTGGGGCAGGGGAGCACAGGAAGCCTCCTCCCACACTGCAAGGAGCATGTGGCACTTTGAAGTGCTGTGGGCTCCTCGCAGGGCTGGGGCAGGGCGAAGGAAGTTTCAGGCAGCTGCTCTGCCCCCAGGCTCTGATTGGCCTGGGGGCGGGAGAGCACGCAAAGCCCTCTCCGCTCTCCCCCCCCATGCCCTGTGAGCAGTGCACGGCGTTTCAAAGCACCACATGCTCCTGGCAGGGTGGGAGGAAGCTTCCCGTGCTCCCCCACCCTGAGGCCAATTAAGACCTGGGGACGAGAGAGCACTCAAAGCCTCCATTCTGCCCTGCAAGCAGCGTGCGGCATTTTGAAGCACTGAGCGCTGCTTACAGAGCTGGGGCAAAGCAGAGAAAGCTTTGGGTGCTCCCCCACCCCCAGGTCCTAATTGGCCTGGGGGCAGGGGAGCAGCAGGGCCTCCGTAGGCCAGATCCACCCTCTTGGCTGGCCTGATCTAGCCCACAGAGGCCCTTTTGCCCACCCCTGCTATATCCCATTAATTGCCAATGGAATTTTGTCTCAAGTACTAAAATCCCATTGAAAATGAGATTTAGGCTCCTAAAACAGTTAAGAATTGCAACAAAGCCTAAATACCTTTTAAAATCTGAGCCTAGGTGCTTTCAGAATTCTCTCTTAGTGCTCTCCTATACTTTTAGAAGCCCAAATACCGTTGAATTGCTGATGTTCTCAAATGTCATCCCAATAAACGTATAACTCAAGGCAGCAGCAACTGAATCAATATTAAAAGAAAGAACATTTCATCTTGGTTCTTTAAAAATCATTCATAGATATTGTTATGTCCTAACACATCAAATTAACATGTTAGAAGTCCAAGTAGGATAATAATTAGCATGGGAAGAGTTGATGTTTTTAAACAGACACTTGAAACTGGTGTAGCTGCAATTGCTGTGACAGTGTAATACCAAATGTTCCACTTTTAAGAGAGCAGATCTGTTCCTCTCTTCCTAAACTCCTGAAGGGAGGCAGAAACAGGCATGATAATAAATTATCTCATGAAAACATCATCTTAAAAATGAAATATTCAGAGTTTAAACCCAGGTCTTCCTTCCAGCATACACTGAAGGGCAAAGGAGTTCTTACCCAACAATAGTGTAGAATACTATTTTTTAGAAAATATATATAATTTAAATGTTTGTCTGTGATTAGTATCTAAACTTTTAACCTAGCCACCCTTCCCTTTGGTCTGTATTTATTTTATAATATAGAGTATTTTACTCTTCTGTGCCCTTTTCTCACTATATCTTAAGTTCCCAGTGTCAACAGCATCACCTGAGTAGAGGTTTCTCAAGAGCAGAAAACTGAATGTTTTTGCTATCTGTGGTATTAAACTCTATACATGCCATTAGCGCTCTTTTTGCTAGAGATTGGACTGATACCTACAGTCTGACAGGATTTTAAAACTGTATTGCTTTACATCATTCCTCACTTCTTCACTAACAAGTGCACATTTTAAATCCAGAAGTGGACTTCTTTTTTTTTCTTCCCCAAGATCTGAATCATGCTTTAAAAGGACAATTTCTTTAATATACTTGTGTGAGCAATGATGCCTGAATTTAAATGAAGGTCTTTTGTTTATGGCTGCTTTTATCTTCTTAAATCAGAGTACGTTGTTCACTGCAGAGAAACAGAATACACTGATTCCTATTCAAAGAAATCCTTTTGTCAAAACAGCTCATACACCTGTCAGACTACGAATAAACTTTTTTAAAAAGAAAAGCAGTGCAAGTGTTAATTGCTCTATTGTTTCAAGAAACAAAACACACAAGTAAATAAGCAAAACACACAATTGTTGGAAGCAAATTGCAACATGGTTGAGCCACGGTAATTATACAGCTCCTATTTCACAGCACAGATATTTTCAGTAAAAGTGCCTCTTTCATCGTTCTGGTTTTTGGATTTTCTTTGTTTCTTTTATCAGTTTAGTTCACATGCACGCTGAGAATGCAGGTCCTAAGTAGCTGGGGCAGCACACAATTTAATCCACTTTAGGGCCATGGAAGATGCATAGTTTCTGCAGACAATTGGGACAAAATCTGGACCCCCCCAAAAAAGGCATTTTTTTTGAAGTTGTGACTAAATCTGAAAAAAAAAATGGAGAGATGACTACTATTTTGGGAGGCCATAGTAAACAGCACACAGAGGGATACAGGGACTATGGGCAGCACCATCCTTACAAATTTTGGGGTCCTAAGTAACTGAGGTCTGGGTGCTTCCTTCCCTTACCCTCCCACATGGCTCCTCCTGGGGGCCTGGGCACCTGGTGCTTCCCTCCCCCCAAGCCTCTCTGCATGGCTCTTGCCGTGGGGGCTGGGGCTTTCTGCCAAACTCTCCCCATGTGGATAGTGCCAGGGGCCTGTGGCTTCCTTCCCCATCTCCTTGTGTGGCTCCCACCAGGGACCTAAAACTTCACCCACTCCCTGCTCCTGCAGCTCTGCGTAAGTCATGGAAAATAGGATTTTACATTTCTCTATCCCCTGCTGTACAACTAGTTCTATTATGTAATTCATTATACTAAAAGTATAAAGAGCAATGCAGTCAAGCAGAAGTTTTAAAAATAACATGGTCTTAATCCTGATTGCACAGCCCAGCATGTTGAAGCAGCGTGTAAATTGGGACACCATGGCTTTAAAGGAATAGCGTTGCCTTGCAGAGTACTTGGAGAGCACAAGGATGAAGAGCAAATAAGTTAGCCATTTCCTCAGTTGTTTTAGACACCTCCTCAGTTTAGAGTCGCAGCAATATTACCTATGCCTGAAGCTAAGTGTATATGACAGAGGTTGCAGATTCTGTGACTTCCAGAGACCACTGTGACATTTTCTGTTTTAGCCCAGGGCAAAGCTTGAGCTGTCAGCAGATGGAGGACCTGGAACCCTGACCTGTCACAGGAACCCTGGAGCTCTCAGCCTCTGTGGGCAGCAGAAGGACCTGGAGCTCTTAGTATGGATGGGCAATGTGAGGCTCCCATAGCCCCTGGCCAATACCCCCGAGCTCTGAGTAGCTGTGGGCTGCAAGGAGACCTGCAGCTCTCAGCTGACATGGGCAGCAGCTGCTGAACGAACCCCCACCCTCAGCTACAGCAAAACTCATGCTCTGACCCCCTTCCTCCATCAGTCCTATTTTGTCACAGCTGTTTTAATACAGGTTGGACCTCTTTGGTCCAGCACTTTTGGGACCCGGCTGGTCCCGAACAATGGAATTTGCTGCACCAGGGGAGGTTCCCTGTCACCAGCCTCCTGGGCAACCATTGACTCTGCTTCTAGCCCCAGCAGCCCTCACTGCCTTCAGCCAGCTGTGCTTCCGGCCCTGGCTGGACCCTTCAGACCTGGGACTCCCAGCTATGCCACCTGAGCCCCGTGCCATAGGGCTCCCTCCTCCTCCCCCCATACTGCAGGCCCCCCCCCCCCCCCACTGCCTGACCCTCCTGTCGCACTCCTGGCTGCACCATAAGTTCTCCCTAAGTAGCACATCACTTCAGGGAGCAGCTCTGTACAAACCACCAGAGCTCCCCATGCCACCTGAGCCCCCTGTGCTGCGGAATTCCCTGCACTGCCTGAGCCCTTCCCGTGGGACTCCTGGCTACACCACTAGACCTCCCCACACTGGCAAACTCCCTGCCACAGGGTTCCTTCTGCTGCCAGAGCCCCCTGTTGCAGGGCTCCCAGCTGCATTGTGGAATTCCCTGCGCTACCTGAGCCCTCTGGTGCTGTGCTCCCCACATTGTCTGAGCCCCCTGCCCACTACTGGCCTCCCTGCTCTTGCGCTCTCTGAGCCAGGAACATCTGTAGTCCTCCCAAACCACAGAGGTTGCCGGACCAGAGAGTTCCAGTTTAGGGAGGTACAACCTATACAAGCCAGGGACAGGTCCAGGGCTTCTGTGAATTTTCGTGACCAGTCCCTGATTTTTCCTTAAAATAATTGTGATGAAATCTTTGCATTACTTATACCATATGTTGCAAGGCCATCACTAGAGTTTTCCCATGAAAAGATAACTCTTATATACCTGCCACAAAACAAACACGCCTATTTTTAAATTAGAATTAAGATTGCTTGTGTAAAAATCCCACAGATACAGTCAATGAAACACATGCACAAACTAAGGAAATCACTAGTGAAACCAGTATTCCTGTGCACACCAACCTGACACATTCAGCTCTAGAGGGGTTCACTTTCATTATATAAAATAAGGATACTCACAGGGTGAAATCCAGACCCTTTTGAACTCACTGAGGGTATGTCTACACTACCCCGCTAGTTCGAACTAGCGGGGTAATGTAGGCATACCGCACTTGCAAATGAAGCCCGGGATTTGAATTTCCCGGGCTTCATTTGCATAAGCGGGGCGCCGCCATTTTTAAAACCCCGCTGGTTCGAACCCCGTGCAGCGCGGCTACACGGGGCATGAACTAGGTAGTTCGAACTAGGCTTCCTAGTTTGAACTGCCGTTACTCCTCGTGGAATGAGGAGTAACGGCAGTTCGAACTAGGAAGCCTAGTTCGATCTACTTAGTTCGTGCCCCGTGTAGCCGCGCTGCACGGGGTTCGAACTAGCGGGGTTTTAAAAATGGCGGCGCCCGGCTTATGCAAATGAAGCCCGGGAAATTCAAATCCCGGGCTTCATTTGCAAGTGCGGTATGCCTACATTACCCTCCTAGTTCGAACTAGGAGGGTAGTGTAGACATACCCTGAGAGTTTTCCCATTAACTTTTTTGGGGTCAAGGTTTCACCCATTTACATGTCTCAGATTTACAGATCAGGAAGTTTTTACTATGGAGAGCTTGGATAAGGAACAGAAGAGTCAGCTGAGAAAAGTTGGCTCTGTGAAATGAAAGGGTTGTAATGTAGTAGCAGTTCTGCAACTTCTGTGTTAATCGAGCAGCTCTGTCTTAAAAGGTTAAGAAAACGGAGGGCACAAAATGTTAGATACTACAGGCACTCATAAGAGTTAGGAAAGAGTGGATGAGATGGTAGAGAAGGAGTAGGAATGCTTAAAGGAAAAAATAATGGGGAAAATAAGCAGGAGGAATGTGAAGAAGGAAGCAGAACAGGAAGCACAGAAATTTAAAAATAACTATTTTAGAGAACGCAAACCTGAACATTTTTAAATGCCATGCACTTTTTACCAGATTATCCACCAATATATTCAGTAGATACTAAGTGTGATTTCCAGATAGCAAGGAGCAGGAGAGAGTAAGATGTGTGGATGTGTCGAGAGACATGCCTCAGTGTGAGAGAATAGATGGAAAGAAGGAAGTAAAAGAGAAAAAAAAGAATGAAGAAAAACAAGGGACATGAAAGTGACATGTTTTTGCTGTTAAACTATCATAAAATCCACACATAAAATTTGGTATACCCACAAAATGTGGCCATGTTGATTAAATATATGTGCTATACACAAAGGGTATGTCTATACTTGCAGCCTATTTCGGAATAGGGCTGCAAATGTAGGCATTCGGAATTGCAAATCAAGCCCGGGATTTAAATATCCCACGCTTGATTTGCATCTTCCCGGCCGGGTGCCATTTTTTGAAATTTACAAGCCCGGAATAACTGCCCGTGTCTACACTTGGCAGTGAAACGGGCGTTCAAAATAAAGCCCTATTTTGAACTACCTGTTATTCCTCCTGCAATGAGGTTTAACAGGTAGTTCGAAATAGGGCTTTATTTCAAATGCTCGTTTCACTGCCGCATATACGGATGCTCTCCAAAAAAATGCCGAACACGTGGGCTAAAAATTTATGTTGAGCACAAGCCCCTCAGCACAAGCCCCTTCCCGCTCCCCTACCTGGCTTCTGCCTTCTAGTTTGTGGGGCTGCTGGAGCCTTTTTTAATCCAGAGGTTGCCGGCCGTGACGTCACGACATGCCAGAGTCCTGGCGTCTGCTGGCATCCCGCCCTCTGGCTCATGCCCTGCCTCCTCGCACCGGAGCTGCATGCAGCCCGGCAGCGAGAATCGCCACACTTCCCCCTCCCTGGCAGTGTTCCGCTCCTCCTCCCAGCCGGCGGATCGGATGAGGCTGTGCCTCCCGGAGTCGGCACGGGCCGCACAGTGAACCCCTGCGGACTGCATAGTGTACAGGCCTGCTGTAGGGCAAAGAAGTCTAGTTTCGTGATACACATGTATAGTAATACACAAAGATTATAAGGACGTCAGGAGCACCACAGAGGGAAAGAGGACAGAGTTTATCTGTGGAGACAACTTTTATCCCTTCTAACTTCTGGGTCAGAAATGTCCTTTCACATGGGCTACGTCTACACTGGCCCCTTTTCCGGAAGGGGCATGTTAATTTCACGAGTCGCAATAGGGAAATGCGCGGGGGATTTAAATATCCCCCGCGGCATTTAAATAAAAATGTCCGCCGCTTTTTTCAGGCTTTTAGAAAAGCCGGAAAAGAGCGTCTACACTGGCCCCGATCCTCCGGAAAAAGCGCCCTTTTCCGGAGGATCTTATTCCTACTTCAAAGTAGGAATAAGATCCTCCGGAAAAGGGCTTTTTTTCCGGAGGATCGGGGCCAGTGTAGACGCTCTTTTCCAGCTTTTCTAAAAGCCGGAAAAAAGCGGCGGACATTTTTATTTAAATGCCGCGGGGGATATTTAAATCCCCCGCGCATTTCGCTATTGCGACTCGTGAAATTAACGTGCCCCTTCCGGAAAAGGGGCCAGTGTAGACGTAGCCATGGTGAGAAGTATAACTATAAACTTATCTAATTATGTAGTAGGTCAATCCACTTAGATTCAAAGTGCCCTTCTTTCCCACATGGTCTTGCTTTTCTCTCTACTTTGTTACTGTTTTTACCATAATAAATGATGAATTTTGAAACAGATTAAAAAAAGAGGTTACAGAATTTCACATCATTTTAAGGTTCCCACCAATCTTCTCCTCTGTTTTTTTGTCACTGTTTTTGGTATTGTAAACATCTTTTTGACCCTGTGTCCTCTCAGCATACAAAGGACCTTTGAAAGCTTAAAAGCTGTGATGAGAAGTAATGCATTGTTTCCAACCTTCAGTGTGAAGACACATACATGATATTAAAAACAGACTACATAAAATCACATTTTCTTGAGCTTGTGAATATACTAAAGGTTTGAGATTCATGAAAGCTGTATTCTGTTCTTGGCTCTGGCACAGACTTCATGTGTGAGATTTGGCTATTTATTTTAACTTCTCTCTGTTTAACCTTCCCTCGTCTTTAAAATTATCATAATATCACATGGTATTTTTACGTATACCAGGTGTTGTTCAGAAGTAGTTTTGGCTTGAAAGCATATGCAGAAAAATTCTTTCATACATTGGACAAAATAAACTTTGTAAAAGTGTCAAGGTTATTATTAGAGCTATCTGGTAGATGGAATTTTTATGTTATGGGAAATTTTATTAGTTCAACATTTTTCCTTTCAAATTGCAACAAAAATTAAATTGAATAATCCTGTGAGGCAAAGATTTGTTGAGCAAATTCATTTTAGGGGCAATCAGAAGATTTTGCTTCAATTTTGGCATTTTAGATTTTTTTAAAAGTTTTAAGAAATAAAATAAATTTCAAAATGAAGAGCTACTTCAAAGAAAAAAATTGAAAATGTCCATTAATAAAAGTGTAGAAATGGAATGTTTCAACCTTATCAAAACTTTCTTTTCATTTTTTCACAACAAAATGTCATTAAAATTGGCATAGTTCCAGGCGAAGTTTTGGTTTTGATGAAACAGCATTTTGATGAAAAGCAAAGCTAAGAGTGACTGAGATTTCACTGGAAAACAATATGCTTTGATATCTTCTTCCTTAACATCTTAAAGTACTGGAGGTCAGAAGACAGAGAATTAATAAAGAGCTCCAGAAAGATACTTTTTGTAACCAGATTTATTTTTCCCATTCAGCCTGCTTTTCAGCTCCATGTTCAGTGAAAAACTTCCATACATTATTTGCTAATGATGCAAAATCTATGGACAGTGAATGCCACATGACCTAAGCACTATGCCGTCTACACAACAACTGCACTATACAGACTGTAAAATAAACAATAGTTGTCCTAAGGCCCAAACTTTGCTCACAGTCATTGCAATATTCAAGAAGAAATATGCAAATTTAATTGGGACACTTGCACAGTCAACTGGAACTCTAAGCCTATGAACCAAAGCTCCAAATATATCTGAATTTTTTAAGACTTATATATCCTGACTCTAATAAATGCTACACATGCTAATAGAATCCTGAAGGAAATTTATATTCCAGTCTTATTTCTTTTGTTAGGCTCTTGAGGTTTCTGCACACTACTAAACAGATTACTTATCAATTGTCATGTGAGCCTGAAAGAAGGTCACGAAAAAAAATCATACATTAAGCACAGTAGGTTCTCTTTCAGCTTACTCTACATGGTTTTCTTCTTGTGGTTATTTAAACTGGTACATTAAACCTTCCTGCCTTCTTGATTAATATAAAAAATTGTTTCCTTGGTACTGAAATGATGGGGAAAAGCTCCTTGCTATCAAAGATTGAAAGCTAAAGGGTAGTAATTTTATACAAGCTGCGGCCTCTAGGGCTGTGTCTACACTGGGCCACTTATTCCGGAAAAGCAGACGCTTTTCCGGAATAACTTGCCAGCTGTCTACACTGGCCGCTTGCTTTTCCGGAAAAGCAATGACGAGCTACTGTAAAATTGTCAGTGTTTTTCCAGAAAAAACTATGCTGCTCCCGTTCGGGCAAAAGTCCTTTTCCGGAAAAACTGTTCTGGAAAAGGGCCAGTTTAGACAGCACAGTAGTCTTTTCTGCAAAAAAGCCCGATTGCGAAAATGACGATCGGGGCTTTTTTCCAGAAAAGCACGTCTACATTGGCCATGGACGCTTTTCCGGAAAAAGTGCTTTTCCGGAAAAGCATCCTGCTAATGTAGACACACTTTTTCCAGAAATACTTATAATGGAAAACTGTTCCATTTTAAGCATTTCCGGAAAAGGGTGCCAGTGTAGACGTAGCTTAGGGTGTGTCTAGACTACACAGTTTGGTCGACAAAAGTGGACAAACAAGAAGTTCTGTTGCCTCCTCACGCGGCTGGAGATGGGCAAACGCAACATCCCAGAGATGGTGGCCGCATGTTGCGCCCTCCATAACCTGGTGGAAAGGAAAAGGGAGGCCTTCCTTCCGGGGTGGGGGACAGATGCTGATGGCGAGGAGAGGCCATTTCAGCAGCCCCAGACGGCTGCCATCCACCAGGCTCACCAGGCTGGTGTCCAAATCTGAGAGGCCTTGAGGGAGAGATTCTCAGAAGGAGACCACTGACTATCCCCAGGGCCTCCCCCAGAGGGGAATTTGGCCTGGCCCGCCCCTACCTTTCCCTCCACTACCCTAACCCTCTACCCATAAAGAATACATACACACCCGGTTTTCTTTGTACACAGACATTAGTTTTTTATTTGAAACACTCTGGCTGTGTCTACATTGGCACAATCTTGCACAAGAGCATTTGCTTTTGTGCCAAAACTTGCTGCCTGTCTACACTGGCCACGAGTTCTTGTACAAGAACACTGACGTTCTAATGTGTGAAATCAGTGCTCCTTGCACAAGAACTATGATGCTTCCACTCAGGAATAGGCCCTCTTGTGCAACTGTTCTTGCGCAAGAGGCCAGTGTAGACAGGCAACATGAATTACTTGCACAAGAAAGCCCTATGGTTAAATTGGCCATCAGAGCTTTCTTGCGCAAGAAAGCATCTACACTGGCAAGGATGCTCTTGCGCAAAAGCACATCTCTTGCGCAAAGGCACATGCCAGTGTAGACGCTCTCTTCTGGAAGAGTTTTTGCACAAGAATTCTTCCACAAAAGAGCTCTTGCGCAAAATCACGCCAGTGTAGATGTAGCCAAAGGCCGAAGGTGCATTCCACCTGGATGTGAGCCTGGCTAAGATGCGTGTTGAAAAGCTCCTTGCTCGCATCCAGGTGGCTGGTGTAGGGTTTCATGAGCCACGGCATCAGGGGATAGGCCATGTCGGCCACTATGCACACCGGCATCTGCACGTCCCCGAGCGCAAGGTGCCGCTGGGGGAAAAATGTTACTGCCTGCAACCTGCAGTACAGGTCGGAGATGCAGAATATGAAGCCCTTGACTTGTCCCTGGCTTGTATAGGTTGTACCTCCATAAGCTGGGACTCTCTGGTCCGGCAACATCTGTGGTCTGGAAGAACTATTGATATTCCTGGCCCAGAGAGCGCAAGGGCAGGGAGGCCAGTAGTGAGCAGGGGGCTCAGACAATGTGGGGAGCACAGCACCAGAGGGCTCAGGTAGCGTGGGGAATCCCACAATGCAACCAGAAGCCCTACAACTGGGGGCTTTGTCGACAGGGGGATGCAGTCTAGACGTAGCCTAGATGACTGCATATGTCAGCCCTGCCATTCTAAAGAGCCACAGTGTTGCTTATGGTTTGTATCATCTTGAAAAAACTTCTACTAGGTATTCCAGTTTAGAACATGGAGATTAAAAATACAGTTCCACATTGGGTGGTCTGCTTGCTGCAACAGTGTTGAATGATCAAGTGAGGAAAAGTTAGGTATGCAGAACACTGTCATCTCTTTTGTATTAGAATAACACCTAAAAGACTCAACCAAGATCCAGGCCTCATTGTGACCAGTCCAAGGTCACCAGCAGAGCCAGGAGCTCCAGTCCAATGCCCACAAAACTATACTATATTGACTCTATGAGCAGGGAAGACTTATCCATTAGGCACAGTAGGCACAGTGCCTAGGGCCCACTATACTTTTAGGGGCCCATGAAAATGTTTTAATTTCTTTTAAAATCAGAAGGAAAAAAATGAACTTTTAGGGTCAAAGAAATTGTTAGGGCCCACGAAAATCTATTAAATTTTGCCTAAAACAGAAAAAAAAATGTTGAAGTGTTTAAAGTTATATCAAAAATAATTTTTTATGTTTTTTTTTTTTATGGAGGAAGGGGCCCACAAAGGCAAAAGTGCCTAGGGCCCATGAAAGTCATAATGTGGCCCTGCCTATGAGGTAGTTCTTTGCTTTGGGCCAGGTGTCTCGTGTAGGGTTTCATCAGCCAGGGGTGCAAAGGGTAGGCTGCATCCCTCACTATGCATATGGGCATGTCCATGTCCCTGACCCTGATGATACAGTTGGGGAAAAAGGTTCTGGTGTGCAGTTTCTTGTAGAGTCTGAAGCTGTGGAAGATGTGGGCATCGTGCCTTCCCTGACCACCTGCCGCTGATGTTTGTGAGCCCACCTTAGCAGTCCACAAGGGCCTGAAGGACCATAGAAGAGTACCCCTTGTGGCTAATGTACTCAGATTCCTGGTGGTCAGGGGCTCGGATGGGGGTGTCATTAATGACCCCCTTGCAATTGTGGACCCCATTATTGCTGGCTTTGCTGCCATGGGCTTCCTCATCACCCAACAAGCTGAAATGGAACAGCAGGATGGTGCAGATGGCCCTCACCCCCTGTAAAAAGAGACAAACAGAGAATCAGTGGGTTGCCAGGGCCCTTGAGGGGTCCCCAAACCCTATACCCCATCAGACACACCAGGAATAACCCTCTACTTACTCCAGTTCCTGTCAGGTATTTGTGAAAGTGGGACTGAAAACCCTTCCAGGGAGAGAATCTTCACTCTCTCCCCCCAACTTCCATAGGGAACCCCATTCCAGCATTTTACCACCCTCCTGGAACAATAGAATGAGAGCATCTTACCCTCATGAGCACGACCCTGTTGGTTGATCTCCCCGTGCTAAACTGGTTCCCGATGGAGCAGTAACTGTCTGATGTAGTGAGCTTCCACAGAACGATGGCAACCTGCTTCTGGAGGGGGATGCCAGGTCTCATGTGGTTGTCTCATTGTGTATAGGTGGGGATGAGCCACTCACACAGTTCCAGGAAGGTGTCCTTCCACATGCAGAAATTCTGGAGCCATTGCTGGGCATCCCATTGCTCCATGATGATCCAGTCCCATCAGGTGTTACTGGTATCCAGTCACAAGAAGCGGCAGTGCACAGGGTCCAGGGTAGGGCAGGAGGGATCATGCTGCATGAGCAGTGCATGTAGAGAGGAGAGGAGGTGCCCTGAAATGAGCTGTGGGTCCTGTTCCTGTAGGGCCACAAGGGCAGCCTGCAGTAATTGCACCAAGAGGTGTGGCATGGGGGTCTAAGAACTAGCGACTGCTTGGCAGCAGGTCTGGCTCCACGGCAGAAGTGCTGTGGCATCCTCAAGGGTAGGGCTGCCAGATGGTCTCCCAAAAAATACCAGACACACGGTATTGTTTTGGTCAAGCAAACAAACAAACAAAAAATGAATGCGGGATAATAAGCCCCCTGTTCTGGGGCACCCAGAGCGGCAATCGCAACCCCGCCTCCCAGCTTGGGACTCTCAGGCTAGGAGGCTGGACCTTGATCGGTGCTGGGAGTCTGTGATTGTGCAGAAACCTTGCGGGGACGAGGGGCTTGGCTGGGTCTCGCAGATACTCCTCTCGCCCCGGCTAGGCTTCTGAAGCACCCAGAGCGGCGATCATGGCCCCACCTCCCAGCTGGGACTCCCAGGCTGGAAGATGGGGCCGTCCTTGATGCTGGGAACCTGTGATTGTGCAGAAGCCTGGTGGGAGCGGGGGGGAGTGGCTGGAAGTCGCAGCCACTCCCTCTGCCCCCGCCAGGCTTCAGCGCAATCACAGGCTCCTAGCGCTGATTGTGGCCTCGCCTTCCAGCTCCTCCCTCTGCCCACACCAGGCTTCCGTCCGGTGTGCAGCCTGAAAAATCAGAGAATACCAGACATTGCACATGCCCGGTATTCTCTGATTTTTTTTAACAGACAAAGAGCGCAAATACCGGACTCTCTGGTAGAATACCGGACACCTGGCAACCCTACTGAAGGGCAACTAGAGCAGGCAGTGAGAACGCTTTATTGTCCCTCCAGGAGGTAGGCAAAGGAGAGGCGCCTGAGACACAGCTGTACAGCCTTTAAGCTTGAGCCTCAGATAGCCTCAGGAAGCAGCTCCAGGAAGTGAGTGTGGTCCTAATGCCCTGCCTGAAGTGCTTCCGAGTGGCCTTAAATGAGATTCAGCATCCAATGAGTGTGGACGCTCTATTTTGAAATAGCTCAGCACTATTTCAATGGGCATTTGCTGTGTAGATGTCCTATTTCAAAATAAACTATTTTGGAGTTTTTCTTCTGAAATAGCTTATTTTGAAATAAGCGTGCAGTGTAGACATACCCTAAGCATCCTCTTAATGGGTGATCTTGGTGAGAAAGAAGGACAGAGGCTTCTTAGCAAGTGTCATTTTTATGTGACAAAAGGAAGGTGACAGAGACAGTAAAAAGCAAAGAATGTGAAAGGCTTCACAGGAATACAATGGCTCTCACTCAGATGTTTGTGAGGACTAAGGAGAAGGACACTTTCATTACCAAAACAAAAATGTGAAGAAAAGAAAAAAAAGCATTACTGAAAGGACAGAAAGTAAGTGCTGCGTTACCCCATGAGACCTGTGGGCAAACACCAGTTCAAACAGAAGTGAAAATAGGTTTGTTGGGTTCATGATAGTGACAGTCACTCATCAATCAGGATCACTAAACCATCTTGCCCAGAACCGGCATGGCAAGAAAAGCTGTGGGTCAGAAATGAGGCATAATTTGAAATATTGGAAGGGTTAAGCAAGTTTTTTCCACATACTCTAATTTTTGGATCAGCTATGACTTTGCTAAAAGCTCCTATGTGTGGGGCAGTGCACTGGAGGCAGATTGTGATTCCAAGAGTCACCATTTGCTTCCCAGTTTCCTATCTCTCTAGGACTGACAGACCCCTGCATCTGCCCTGTACTAGACAAGCACAAATCACAAAGGTTTTGTCTATAGAAAGGCATAAGGATCTTGTGCAAAATGGGGTTTTTGAGGAAAAAAAATTGCGCACACTGCTTGTTTTTGTGCAAAACCAGCTTGCATAAATTATGCAAATGATGTGTGGTGATATGCTAATCCACACTTCATTTGCATAGGCTCTTATGACAAAAGCTGCAGTTTAGACATAGCCCTGGGCTGTGTCTAGACTGGTCAGTTTTTCCAGAAAATCAGCCGCTTTGCCGGAAAAACTTGCCAGCTGTCTATACTGGCCGCTTGAATTTCCGCAAAAACACTGACGATCTCATGTAAGATTGTCAGTGTTCTTGCGGAAATACTATGCTGCTCCCGTTCGGGCAAAAGTCCTTTTGCGCAAAACTTTTGCACAAAAGGGCCAGCGTAGACAGCTCAGATTTGTTTTCCGCAAAAAAGCCCCAATCGTGAAAATGGTGATCAGGGCTTTTTTGCGGAAAAGCGTCCGTGCCAATCTAGATGCTCTGTTCCGAAAATGCTTTTAACGGAAAGTTTTTCCGTTAAAAGCATTTGTGGAAAATCATGCCAGTCTAGACGTAGCCCTAGTGTGCAGCCTACCCCCTTTCCCTGCCTCTTCCTGCCCCCTCTGCTCCATATACTAGCGCAGACATAGTGGCCCCATAGAAGTTTTTCTCCATTCTTCTCCACAGCTACCCATGGTAGGAGGAAACTTCCAGGGATCACGCTTGTCATGTTGATCCCCAATGTAAGCAGACAGAATGTGCCACAGCCTGGCCTATTATAATTCTATATTGGTACTGCAGTAATGTCCATAGACCTCACTGAAGAATCAGTCCTCAATGGGCTAAGCATTTATCCACATGCAACAAGTTAGTCCCTGCCTCGAAAAGCTTACAATCCGAGTAATTCCAGTTCTCACTATTTTTTCTTAGTTGTACAGCAGTTGTTGATGTTGTTTTACCAGCACCTGAAGCTCTCTTTCATTTTGGTTGTTGCTCAGGGCAAATTCCACAGCATCCTGAATACTGACAGATTTCAAATCTTCTGCAAGACTGTACAGGCTCAGACATCTTTCTCTTAGATGAAGAAAAGCAACTTTGTGCATTTCATTGACAGCTGATGGTAAGAGTGAAACCAAAAGAGGGGGATTATTCTCACCCACCATCAGACACTGAAATCTTGCAAATGAATTCCTATTGATATCAACAGGAATCTTTCCATTGGCTTCAATGGGAGCCGGATCAGACCCTTACTGTAGTATAGAATGCAAGCTGATTTTATACAGCACTTTCTGAATACTTGGCAGAATAACAAGTAAGGCCATTCTAAATATATATTATTTTATAGACTGGTGTACACCTACATTCAGAAGACAGCCATTATTTTAAAACATGTTGTTGGTTAAATCGGGGCTGTCAGTGAGCTCAGAACTAATTATTATGGATTTTTGGTGAAAAATAAACTATGGTTTGCATTCTGATGTTTCCTAAAAAGTGCTTAAGTGAATCTTTTCTCTTTGACAAATCCCAAAGTCTGCAGCATTAACGGCAGAAAATTCTCTCTCTCAATCAATGAAAATTGCAATTCTGACCTTAGTGTTTTGTGAGGCCACACCAATT
Source organism: Pelodiscus sinensis (assembly GCF_049634645.1). Classification (NCBI taxonomy): domain Eukaryota; kingdom Metazoa; phylum Chordata; order Testudines; family Trionychidae; genus Pelodiscus; species Pelodiscus sinensis. The sequence goes on along the minus strand of NC_134713.1, from coordinate 86,410,929 downwards.
TCTGAATTATAGGCTACTGTGCTCTTCTGACTCTGAGATTTATTAGCAATCTCAGGCATAGCAGTTTGACTATAGCATTGCAATTAGAAAGGTGTTCGTTTTGTTAGTTAGGCATAAAATACCCAGGGCTGCAAAATGAAGCCTTCATTCTGTAAGTAAATTAACTGTAATACTTTCACACTGCTGCTGGTGAGCAAGCCACCATTACATGAATAGGGAATCCATAGCCTGCTAAATCTGTGGTAGACATTTCTTATAGAAACAACAAATCTGGATGAGATGAAGCTTTTCAGCTGTCAAAAAAAAAAAAAAAAAAAAAAAGAGAAGAAAAAGAGAGAAGGAAAATGCACTTGATGTGCCACCTGAATTGCAAGTGAAGACCTGAACAAGTGACATTGGTGATCAAAGCAATGAGGAACAGAAGAAAAGGTCTTGGAAACCCAGCAATTAAAAGGTCATGAGCTGAGTATTTCAAGTCTCATGTCTTTTTCCAATTCCATGTGAGTTACAGTCTGCAAGGAAACCAGCATTTGAGATGGATTCCCATAATTGGTTGCCACTTTGTGACCTTGGAAGAGACAGATCCATTGATCTCATTTCCTCAAAGCCCTTTCCTATTACATTTACATACAAGATGAAGAGCCTGGAGAGAAAAAAGAAAACGTTGAGCTTTTGAGTCCAAGTGGTGGCAGATGTAGGAATTACATGATTATAGGAACCACAGGCTACATCTAGACTATTAGCCTCTTTTGAAAGAGGCTTTTTTCAAAAGATTCTTTTGAAAAAGCTTTTTTCGAGAGAGATCGTCTAGACAGCAACCAGTATTTTCGAAAAAGAGAGCCGCTTTTTCGAAAGAGAACACCCAGGCAGTCTGAATGCTCTCTTTCGAAAAAGCACTGTTTACGTTCAATAATGCCTTTTTTTCTAAAGAAAGAGCACTTTCAAAAAAAGGCATTATTTCTCATAACACGAGGTTTTCCACGGTCGAAAAAACTGCCGCGTTCTTTTGATTTAATTTTGAAAGAATGCGGTAGCAGTCTAGATGCAGGTGAAGTTTTTTCAAGAAAAGGCCACTTAAAAAACAAACAAACCTGTAGTCCAGACACACCCATAGTGTGAACAGGCTCCTTCTTTTGCTCCTGCAAAACCACAGTACAAAGCTCTTCTGATGAATTATACAGCACATATAGTCCATTGGATCTCTTTCACCAAGTTTGTTTCTTACAATTTCTTCCAAAAGCTCCCACTGCATTATAGTATAACAGCAGGCAGATGGTGGCCTCTTCCTATTCCCTGGGTAAGCCTGGTGCTGGCTACTGTCGGTAGACAGGATACTGGGCTAGATGGACCTTTGGTCTGACCCAGTACGGCCGTTCTTATGTTCTTATGTTCTTATGGTATTCGTCCCAGGGCTTTTCCAGGTGGTGAACTAATTACCTTATTAGCTCCTCTGGCTCTGTACAGGTGTATATAATCTGTTCTGCCCTTCCAAATCAAACCAGTTACTTAACTCCCTTCTGTGCTAGCTACACTGTATGCCCTAGGTGGTCTAGGATGCAAGCCTTTAACTGCCTCTATTTGCAATTGCTAACAGAATCGTGTCACACATGGAATGGAAAGGATCTCAAGAGATCCTCTCGTACGGTCTCCTGCACTCATGGCAGGATTAAATATCATCTAGATCATCACTGACAGATGTCTGTCTAAACTGCTCTTAAAAATTTCTTAAAACTGCTCAAGTGATGGAGATTCCACAATCCCTCCTTAGGAAGTTTATTCCAGTGTTTAACCACCCCGGGGTGCATCTAGACAGCACTCTTCCACTATGCAAAAGAGCTGAGATTGTAATTTGGCACTGTGTAAACAGCACCGAATTTTGAAATAAGGCACTATTCTGACAAATCCCTTAACTCTCGTGGTATAAGGGTTACAGGGATGCCAGAATAGCGCGTCCGCTATTTCAGGAAATAGCAGGCGCTTTTAAAGACACAGTGTTGCTATTTCAGGATATTTCCGATATCCTGAAATAGCGCCACAGTCTAGATGTACCCCTGACAGTTAAGAGTTTTTCCTAATGTCCAACCTAACCTTCCCTTGCTGCAATTTAAACCCATTGCTTATGTCCTATCCTCAGAGATTAAGGAGAAATTTTGTTTTCCACTTTCTTGTAATAACTGTTTTTGTACTTGAAAATTGTTATGTCCCTTCTTGTAGCATTAGAAGAAATAATTGAGAGAAATTCCAAAACCATCATGGAGATTTGAGTCCCTGAGTGAACATCCCCTTCTCATGAGATTTCTTTAGAAAGAAAAGACTTGTGGGAATTAAAGTTTCAATTGTTCACTCAGGGTATGTCTACACTACAAAGTTAGTTCGAACTAACGGACGTTAGTTCGAACTAACTTTAATAGGTGCTACACTAGCGCTCCGCTAGTTCGAATTTGAATCGAACTAGCGGAGCGCTTAGTTCGAACTAGGTAAACCTCATTTTACGAGGACTAACGCCTAGTTCGAACTAGCTAGTTCGAACTAAGGGCTGTGTAGCCCTTTAGTTCGAACTAGTGGGAGGCTAGCCCTCCCCAGGTTTCCCTGGTGGCCACTCTGGCCAACACCAGGGAAACTCTATGCCCCCCTCCCGGCCCCGGACCCCTTAAAGGGGCACGGGCTGGCTACGGTGCCCGTGCCAGGTGCAAGCCTGCCAGCACCCAGCCAGCAGACCCTGCACCTGGCACGGCACAGAGCCACCCACCCGATGCCCCCCAGCCCATCCCCTCTTGCCGGCACCAGGCTGGCGGCTCCCGGGAGCTTGCCCTGGACCGCAAGAGGCGGGCACCTTCCTGGGCTAGTGCGGACATCGTGGACCTCGTCCACGATCTCCGCACTAGGCACAGGAAAGTGGCCGTCTAGGGCAGGAGAGCTGCCAGCCTGGCCACCCAGGACCAGGTGTGCATGAAAATCAAGGGGGTCCACTGAGACCCCCGACACTGAGCCCTGAGCTTACAATGGCCATACTGGGTCAGACCAAAGGTCCATCTAGCCCAGTAGCCTGTCTGCCAACAGCGGCCAACCCTAGGGACCCTGGAGGGGATGAACCGAAGACAGTGACCAAGCCATTTGTCTCGTGCCATCCCTCTCCAGCCTTCCACAAACTTTGGGCAGGGACACCACTCCTACCCTCTGGCTAATAGGACTCCATGGACCCAACCTCCATCACTTTATCTCACTTCCCTTTCAACTCTGTTCTAGTTGTAGCCTTCACAGACTCCTGCAGCAAGGAGTTCCACAGGTTAACTATTTGCTTTGTCAAGAAGAACAACTTTCTCTTACTAGTTTCAAGCCTGCTACCCATTCCTTTCCTTTGGTGTCCTCTAGTCCTTCTTTATGGGAACTCAGGAAGAACTTTTCTGAATGCACCCTCTCCACCCCACCCCTGCTTTTAGAGACCTCTATCCTGTCCCCCCTCCGTCTCCTCTTTTCTAAGCTGAACAGTCCCAGTCTCTGTAGCCTTTCTTCATCTGGGACCTGTTCCCAACCCCTGATCATGTTAGTTGCCCTCCCCTCTCCCAGCCTTTCTCTTCCCCTCTCCCACCTCCTTTTCCCAGTCTCCCCCAGTTTTTTTCAATAAAGACAGAGTCAATGTTGGAAGAAACGTTATCTTTATTTTGTACATCAATAAGAAGGGGGGCTAGGGAAGGGTAAGTGGAAGGAGGTGAGGGAGGAATGGGGTACGAGCCCCCGATGGGGAGGACTGGGCTGGCTCTGCGGGCTTCTGGGGGTGGAAGCTCTCCTGCAGCCCCCCAATTACTCCCTCTCCCCAGATGGCAGCCTGCGGCAAGTGCAGCCGGGCTGATGGCCGAGTGGTGTGATGTGCCCAGTGTGGGCACTCAGGGCACTCCAAGCCAGAACTTCTTTGCAAGCGGGGCACCCCTTAGAACTGTGTGTCCGGGGTGGGGGTCGGGACCCTTTAAGCGCAGCCCTCGGCTAGCCTGAGACAGCATCTCCATGCTCTAAGTCCTCCTTTTATGCCCTGCCGGCCCTGCTTCCGGCCATCCTTAAGCCCTGTTCAGAGTCCACTCAATGTGGACTTACTAGTTCGAACTAGCAAAACGCTAGTTCAAACTAGTTTTTAGTTCTAGATGCGTTAGTTTGAACTAGCTTAGTTCGAATTAACTAATTCGAACTAAGTTAGTTCGAACTAGCGCTGTAGTGTAGACGTACCCTCAGGTACTTTTAAGTGTTAGAATCATAGAATCATAGAGCTGGAAGAGACCTCAGAAGGTCATCAAGTCCGCCCCCTGTCCAAGGCAGGACCAATCCCAACTAAATCAACCCAGCCAGGGCTTTGACAAACTGACTTAAAAACTTCTGGGGATGGAGATTCCACCACCTCCCTAGGTAACCCATTCCAGAGCTTCACCATCCTCCTAGAGAAATAGTTTTTCCTAATATCCAACCTAGACGTTCCCTACTGTAACTTGAGTCCATTTCTCCTTGTTCTGCCATCCATCACTACTGTGAACAGCCTTTCTCCATCTTCTTTGGAACCTCCCTTCAGGAAGTTGAAGGCTGCTATCAAATCCCCCCTCACTTTTCGCTTCTGCAGACTAAACAAACCCAAATCCTTCAGTCTCTCCTCATAGGTCATGCACTTCAGCCCCCTAATCATTTTGGTCGCCCTCCGCTGGACCCTCTCCAAAGCATCCATATCCTTTCTACTGGGGGGGGGGGGGCAGAACTGGACACAGTATTCCAGATGTGGCCTCACTAGAGCCGAATAAAGGGGAATAATCGTTTCTCTGGATCTGCTGGAAATGCTTCTCCTAATGCAACCTAATATGCCATTAGCCTTTTTGGCTTCAAGGGCACACTGTTCACTCATATCCAGCTTCTCATCCACTGTAATCCCCAGGTCCTTTTCTGCTGAACTACTTAGCCATTCTATCCCCAGCTTGTAACAATGCTTGGGATTCTTACGTCCCAAGTGCAGGACTCTACACTCATCCTTGTTGATCTTCATCAGATTTCTTTTGCCCAATCATCTAATCTGTCCAGGTCACCCTATCCCTGCCCTCCAGCGTAACTACCTCTCCCCCTAGCTTAGTGTCATCTGCAAACTTGCTGAGGGTGCAATCCATCCCCTCATCCAGGTCATTAATAAAGATGTTGAACAAAACCGGTCCAAGAACTTGGGGCACTCTGCTAGAAACCGACCGTCCACCTGACATCAAGCCGTTGATCACTATCTGTTGGTCCCGACAGTCTAGCCAGCTTTCTATCCATCTTACAGTCCATTTATCCAATCCATTCTCTCTTAACTTCCTGGCAAGAATATTGTGGGAGACCGTATCAAAAGCTTTGCTACCGTCAAGGTATATCACATCCACTGACTTTCCCATATCCACAGACCCAGTTACCTCATCATAGAAGCTAATCAGATTAGTCAGGCCTGACTTGCCCTTCATGAATCCATGTTGACTATTCCTGATCACTTTCCCCTCTTCCAAGTGCTTCAAAATGAATTCCTTGAGCATCCCCTCCATGATTTTTTCCAAGGACTGAGGTAAGGCTGACTGGTCTGTAGTTCCCTGGATTGTCCTTCTTCCCTTTTTTAAAGATGGGCAATACATTTGCCTTTTTCCAATTATCCGGGATCTCTCCCGATCTCCACGAGTTTTTAAAGATAATGGCTAAAGGCTCCACAATGACACTTGCCAACTCCCTCAGTACCCTCAGATGCATTAAATCAGGGCCCATGGATTTGTGTATGTTTAGCTTTTATAAATAGTTCCTAACTTGTTCTTTCCCCATCAAGGGCTGTCCACCTCCTTCCCATACTGCGTTGCCTAGTCATTTGTCTGGGAGCTGACCTTGTCCGTGAAGACAGAGGCAAAGAAAGCATTGAGTACTTCAGCTTTTCCCACATCATCTATCACTAGGTTAACTCCTTCATTCAGTAAGGGTCCCACACCCTTTCTGATCACCCTCTTATTGCTAACATGCTAACATGCCTGTAGAAACCTTTCTTGTTATTCATCACATCCCTTGCCAGCTGCAATTCCAATTGCACTTTTGCCTTCTGATTACTCCCCTGCATTCTCGAGCGATATATTTATACTCCTCCCTAGTCATCTGTCCAAGTTTCCACTTCTTCTAAGCTTCCTTTTTGTGTTTAAGCTCACCATGGATGTCACCAGTAAGCCAATCTAGTCGCCTACCATATTTGCTTTTCTTGCTGTGCAGTGGGATGGTTTCTTCCTGTGCATTTAATAAGGCTTCTTTAAAATACTACCAGCTCTCCTGGACTCCTTTCCCCTTTATATGAGCATCCCACGGAATCCTGCCCATCAGTTCTCTGAGAAAGCCAAAATCTGCTCTTCTGAAGTCCAGGGTGTGTATTTTGCTAATCTCCTTTCTTCCTTTGGTCAGGATCCTGAAATCTACCATCTCATGATCACTGCTTCCCAGGTTGTCACCAGCCTCTACTTCCCCTACTAGTTCCTCTCTGTTTGTGAGCAGCAGGTCAAGCTGCGCATGGCTCCTGGTTGGTTCCTTCAGCACTTGTACCAAGAAGTTATTCCCAGCATTCTCCAAAAACTTCCTGGATTGTCTGTGTACTGCTGTATTGGTCTCCCAACAGATGTCAGTGTGAATAAAGTCACCAATGAGAACCAAGGCCGGCGATCTGGAAGCTTCTCACAGTTGTCCAAAGAAAGCTTCGGCTACCTCATCCACCTGATCCGGCGGTCTATAGCAGACACCAACCACAACATCACCCCTGTTGCTTCCACCTCTAAATTTAACCCATAGACTCTCAGCTGTCTTTTCTCCCTCTAAATACTGGAGTTTCGAGCAATCATATTGCTCTCTTACATACAGGGCAACTCCTCCTCCTTTTTTCCCTTACCTGTTCTTCCTGAACAGTTTATACCCTTCCATGACAGTGCTCCAGTCATGCGAGTCATCCCACCACATCTCCGTTATTCCAATCAAATCATAGTTCTTCGTCTGGGCCAGGGCTTCTAATTCCTCCTGTTTGTTTCCCAGGCTTCTCGCATTGGTGTAGAAACACCTTAGATAACCAGTTGATCGCCCAGCCTTCTTCATCCAAATCAGGGGGGTTTCGCTGTTGCTCATTCCTCCTTGTGATTCTTTCTGGTGTCTGACTTCCTCACTTATCTCAGGGTCACCATCCCCCAACAAACCTAGTTTAAAGCCCTCCTCACTATGTTTGCAAGCCTGCCCAAGAAGATGCTCTTTCCTCTCTTGGTTAAGTGGATCCCATCTCTTCCTAACAATCCTTGTGCCCGGAACAGAGTCCCATGGTCAAAGAAACCAAAGCCCTCTCTCCGATACCACCTGCGCAACCACGCATTTACTTCCCCAATTCAACGATCCTTACCCAGACCTTTTCCTTCAACCGGAAGGATGGACGAGAACACCACTTGCACTTCAAGTTCCTTGATCCTTCTTCCCAGCACTACATAATCTGTTGTGACCTGCTCAAGTCATTCTTGGCCGTATTGTTAGTTCCTACATGGAGAAGCAGGAAGGAGTAGCGATCCGAATGTTTAATCACTTTCAGAAAACTTTTGGTCACATCCTGAATGCGAGCTCCCAGTAAGTAGCACACTTCTCGAGATTGCAGGTCTGGATGGCAGATGGATGACTCAGTCCCTGTTAGGAGGGAGTCTCCGACCACCAACACGCATCTTCTTTTGGGGGTTGGGTTGGTGGAACCCCAGTCCCTAGGACTATGCATCCCATGCCTTCTGGTATGTTAATGATTTCTAATTCATGAGGTTTACTTCCCTATCCAAGATCTGAACAACAATATGTTGGAAAAAATCTAATTTAATTGTAAATGAGTCTATTGTCACATTCCCTTTGCTTGGTATTGGTAATTACTCTGCAACTTTGCTAGGACTGTTTCTTCATTTCTGGTTATTAACTGCTGGGATTACTCCCTGTGCAGGTTGGTTCTTTCCCAAAAACTCTCTTCACTTATGAAAATTGGAGACATTTTAGCTATAGAAAAAAGTGTCTAGACGTAAGTTTGATTCATATGGCACATTGTTTGATTCATATGGCACATCACATGACCACCTTTCCTCACTTGCACTGAATCTAGGCACTACATTAAAAAGCCAACACTCTTCTGATATTATGAACTCACATTTGCTTTGTGTCATTTCTGGCTCTGATCCCATGACATTTTTTTTTATAGCCTTGACATTTTCCTTTGGATTCATATAATCTCAGTTTTATGACCATGATAAAAACCAAATAACAGAGGGTATGTCTACACTACAAAGTTAATTCGAACTAACAGACGTTAGTTCGAATTAACTTTGATAGGCGCTACACTGGCGCTCCGCTAGTTCGAACTTAATTCAAACTAGCGGAGGGCTTAGTTCGAACTAGGAAAACCTCATTCTACGAGGACTAAGCCTAGTTCGAACTTACTAGTTTGAATTAAGGGGTGTGTAGCCCCTTAATTCGAACTAGTGGGAGGCTAGCCCTCCCCAGTTTGCCCTGGTGGCCACTCTAGCCACCACCAGGGAAACTCGTCTGCCCCCCTCCCGGCCCCAGACCCCTTAAAGGGGCACGGGCTGGCTACGGTGCCCGTGCCAGGTGCAAGCCTGCCAGCACCCAGCTAGCAGACCCTGCACCTGGCACGGCTCGAGCCAGCCACCCATTGCCCCCCAGCCCTCCCTCTTCCCGGGACCAGGCTGGCGGCTCCCGGGAGCTTGCCCGGGCTCGCAAGAGGCGGGCACCCGCCTGGTCTAGTGCGGACATCGTGGACCTCATCCATGACCTCCGCACTAGGCACAGGAAAGTGGCCGGATTGGGCAGGAGAGCTGCCAGCCTGGCCACCCAGGAGCAGGTGTGCATGAAAATCAAGGTGGTCCACTGAGACCCCCAACCCTGATCCCTGAGCTTACAATGGCCGTACTGGGTCAGACCAAAGGTCCATCTAGCCCAGTAGCCTGTCTGCCGACAGCGGCCAACCCTAGGGATCCTGGAGGGGATGGACCGAAGACACTGACCAAGCCATTTGTCTCGTGCCATCCCTCTCCAGGCAGGGACAAACTTTGGGCAGCGACACCACTCCTACCCCCTGGCTAATACCACTCCATGGACCCAACCTCCATGACCTGATCTCACTTCTCTTTAAACTCTGTTCTAGTTCTAGCCTTCACAGCCTCCTGAAGCAAGGAGTTCCACAGGTTGACTCTTTGCTTGTGAAGAACAACTTTCTGTTACTAGTTTGAAGCCTGCTACCCATTCCTTTCCTTTGGTGTCCTCTAGTCCTTCTATTATGGGAACTAATGAAGAACTTTTCTGTATGCACCCTCTCCACCCAACTCCTGCTTTTAGAGACTTCTATCCTGTCCCCCCTCCGTCTCCTCTTTTCTAAGCTGAAAAGTCCCAGTCTGTTTAGCCTCTCTTCATATGGGACCTGTTCCCAACTCCTGATCATTTTAGTTGCCCTCCCCTCTCCCACCCTCTCTCTTCCCCTCTCCCACCTCCTTTTCTCCCCGAGTTTTGTTCAATAAAGAGAAATTCTATTTTTGACCACACATTTTCTTTATTTTGTACATCAGGAAGGGGGGCTAGGGAGGGTTAAGTGGAAGGAGGTGAGGGAGGAATGGGGTATGAGCCCCCAATAGGGAGGACTGGGCTGGCTCTGCGGGCTTCTGGGGGTGGAAGCCCTCCTGCACCCCCCAATTGTCCCCTCTCCCCAGATGGCAGCCTGCGGCAAGTGCAGCCGGTCTGATGGCCGAGTGCTGTGATGTGCCCAGTGTGGGCACTCAGGGCACTCCAAGCCAGGACTGCTTTGCAAGTGGGGCACCCCTGAGAACTGTCTGTCCGGGGTGGGGGTCAGGTCCCTTTAAGCACAGCCCTCGGCTAGCCTGAGACAGCAGCTCCACACTCTAAGTCCTCATCTGATGCCCTGCTGGCACTGCTTCCGGCCAGCCTTAACCCCGGTTCAGGGTCCACTTAATGTGGACATGCTAGTTCGAATTAGCAAAACACTAATTCGAACTAGTTTTTTAGTCTGGATGCGTTAGTTCGAATTAGCTTAGTTCGAATTAACTAATTAGAACTAAGTTAGTTCGAATTAGCGCTGTAGTGTAGACATACCCTCGGTTATTGTTGCTACATAACCTTAATCATCTTCTCTGTATTTTAAAAAAGTGTCATATTTAAGCACAATTAGGAAATCTCAGGTTGTCTGACATGATGCTGACCACAACTTAACTTTGTCCATGCTGATACAATGGCAGTCAGTTACCTAAATGTTCCCTGTTGCCCAATAGGCCTAGAGCTCCCAGCATTCCTCAGCAGTCCTGTCAAGAGAACTAAAAGGTATATTTGACTTTGCACATATTGAAGTTATATAGGATGTGCCCTAAAAAATGAAATTCAGGTATGACCCATTTTCATAACATAGTTCTACAGAGACCATAAGTTAGTTATGCATGTGCTAACAAACTGTTGCAGGTAAGAAATGTAATTGGTTATGATACCTGAATAACACGTTATAAAACTGTAACCAAAACCACAAGAAAGGAATTAGTAGCTACACATGTTGGGAAGAACTGAGGAAAAATACTAAACATAAAACTTTCCATAGAAATCAGGAATATGCCACAAAAAAGCATTGCTTTGCATATAGAATAGAGCAAAATGGAATGATTAGTTATGAAGTGTTATGCAGTTAACCGCATAAACCATAATTATCTTGGTTGTTAAGTAGGCCAAACCATTATGATCTTTTGTAGGTATGTCAATCTGGAAAATTAGAGTGTATTAAGAGCATAGTGGCACATATGATTTAATATGCAGCTGTCTAGATCATTGATTGCAAGGTTGACATTTGCTGGTAATTGGATGATGATAGGTGAGCAGGTAACTGCAAATTATAGAACGAGATAAACAACTAATGTATAAAAACCCTATGAAATTGCAAACTTTTAGGAACTGAGTCGAAGATGCAAAACTGTGTGCCTGGTGTAGATCAGAATAGGGCTCAAATTAACCCTCTCTATATCGTGCTTATCTATTTAATAAAACTTGATTGAACTTGGCAATTTAATGTTCTGTTGATCACAATGTACACTGAACTTTCTAATATCCTAATCACACTTATATACAATAAAATGTTCAAATGCAAACAAGCTGGATGGAAATCAATCATATGAAGAAATTTTATATTTACACTAGTGATTGGATTCCAATTGATCCAGTCTTATATCAAGTAAAAAAAAATGCACTTACCAGGCATAAAAAACTTTGTATCCCTCTGACAACTACTTAATTCTGATGTAATTTCCAGTATGGGGTAGCCACCCATCAAAATTGAGCTTCTCCGAAACGTTTTTCCCCCTACAGAAAATTTTGATTAAAAAAAAACAACAACCCAACCCTACACATTTCCACAGAATTTTCCATGGGAAATATTGAGTTTTGGGGAAAAAATCCAAATCCAAAGTCTTTTAATTCTGAAATTCCACTGCAATCTCTTATATGAATTATAGGTCAGAATTTCATGATTCTATTCTTCTCTGTAGGCTAGACTCTTGTACTAGACTACCTCTCCTATGATGCCCTATAGTCTTGTTTCTTAAGTGACAGAAGGCAGTGAAGTGATGCATCATGGGAAATTAAATTCATTTTCAGGCATTCTGATTTTTTAAATGAAAAACTGATGTTTTCTGCAGATAGACATTTTTTGTGAGAAATGTAATTCAATGAAAAGGCTACAATTCTAGTGAAAAACTGACAAGTTTTTCCATCCACCCTAATTAAATAACAAAAGAACAAAATGGCCATCTTTCATGAAATATGTAGCCTTCAATTAAATAAAAAAAACCCAATCAATTAAGCTCAAATAAGAAGTCTCATTAGCTTTCAACAGCTGCTCTTCTTTGTAAATTTTTCTTTACAGGTTAAACAAATGTGCATGTCAGACTATTAAATACAACAATCTATAGTGAGACAACAGTAGTTCCCATGAATGTTGGCTTAGTCTATTTGAATACATTCTAAGTAGGACTGTCAAACAATTAAAAAATTAAGCATGATTAACCACATGATTTAAAAAAATGAATTGTGATTATCACATGATTAATTATGCTATTTGGATGTTTCCTACATTTTCAAATATATTGATTTCAAGTACAGCATAGAATGCAAAGTTATTTTTATAACAAATATTTGCACTGTAAAAAACAAAATAAATAGTATTTTTCAACTCTTGCATTACAGATACTATAGTGCAATCTCTTTATTATGGAAGTTAAAACTTACAAATCTAGAATTATGTATTTAAAAATAAACAGAGCCTATAAGTCCACTCAGTCTTATTTCTTGTCCAGCTAACTGATCGGTTAGCTGAACAAGTTTATGTACATTTACAGAAGATAATGAGGCATGCTTCTTATTTAAAATGTCAGCTAAAATGAGATCATGCATTTGCATGTCACTGTTATAGCTAATGTTTGTGTTAATTATTTGTATGTCCGTTCATGCTTCACTCACCATTCCAGAGGACATGCCTCCATGCTGATGATGGGTTCTGCTTATAATTTATCCAAAGCTGCATGGACTGGTGCATGTTCACTTTCATTATCTGAGCCAGATACCATAACCAGAAAGTCTATTTTCTGTTTTGGAAGTTCAGGTTCTGTGGTTTCTGCATCAGAGTGTTGTTCTTTTAAGTCTTCTGAAAGCATAGGTCCACACCTTTTTCCTCACAAATTTAGGAAGACACTTCAGACTTTTGGGCTGAGTGCTGTAGCTATCTTTAGAAATCTCAGATTGGTACTTTCTTTGCATTTTGTCAAATCTGCAGTGAAAGTGTAAACAAACATGCTGGCTCATTGTCCAAGAGTACTGGAGCAAGAAATATATGGCAAGATGTGGATAAAACATCCACGGAGTTAAGTCACAAATTTAAATAACGTATTTTTGAAAAAACATCATCAGTACTGAAATATGTCCTCTGGAACGGTGGCTAAAGCATGAAGGGGCATACATATTTTTAGCATATGTGGCATATAAATGCCTTGCAATGCCAGCTACCAAAGTGCCATGTGAATGCTTGTTCTCACTTTTAGGTGACACTTTAAATAAGAATAATATAAAGTGAGCAATGTACATTTTGTATTTGTATTGTAACTGAAATCAGTATATTTGAAAATGTAGGAAAAAATCCAAAATATGTAATACATTTCAGTTGGCAATCTATTGTTCAACAGTGCAATTGAAACTGATTAATCTCAATTTTTAAAATGCAATTAATGTTTGAGTTAATTGCATGAGTTAACAGTGATTAATCAACAGTCCTAATTCTAAGATAATTGTATGTTCACAGTATAAAGACATTTCAAATTCCATATATAAGTTAAAGATAAAAGATACTGCAAAGTGTAATGAGGTACTTCTTCTATTCCACAAAGATCACCTATCTATAGGGTATATTGTATCCTATTCACATAATTCAGTGTGTAATGTCTCCACATTTTTCTCTGCACTGCACAACTAAAGTAGCCATCTATGTGCAGCTTTGCCTTCCTCAGGGATTCATAGTCTCACATGGTTTGTATTTATATGAAAGCACTTAATCATGTGAGTAAACTAGAATTTCAGTTTTTATTTATTCTAAAAGTAATTTTTTAGCCATCATGGTTGTGAAAAAAAACATAAACCCTACTCCTTGCCTTGCAAAACAGAAGAAAAATAAAAAGACCTCTCTCCTTTATGATCTCATGATTTTAAAGCCAGTCTCTTGATTGGGGTGGAAGGGAGGGTGTCTGACTCATGATATTTAAAAATCAATAATCAATAATTTCACACCGCTGTCCAGAAGTTACCTTCAAAAAACAGATTTTACACACTGATTTTTTGTATATTCTCTATTCATATTGAAAAAAAAAGTTTGCTTTCTTGGCTAAAAATAGTTATTTTAAGAGTGGAGAGGAAAGGAAAAACCCACAACTAAACAATTCCTTTAAGCTAGAAGAACATTTCCCTTTTATTTGTGCTGCATATAATCAATTTCTACTCCTACTTCACTTCTCAAAAAAAAGGGAGTTTGGAAGTAGGAAAATCAAACTGTGGAAGAAAGAAAAAAAGAAGAGAAAGATTTTCAGTCAGCATGTGAGAGAGATCAAATCTGTGTAACAGTTCTCACACGCATTTCAGTCCTTTGTCTACATTTAATCAGAGATCATGCTTTACAAAAGCTGTTTATTGTTGGTCGTTGAAAGGGCATGAAAAGCAATTTTTGTTGCTAGTTCATCCCTTCGTCCTCTGTGAATAGAGCTACAGCATTTTATCTGTGGTATACAATTTGAAAATCACTTCCTGTTACAGCATGCCGGGCTAGAGTACTCCCTTTGGCACTTATGTTTCACTACACCTCCACATCCCTATGAAAGTAAACAGACAATACAACTTAACATTGATTCTTCTCTAATCAAGATATAATAGAACACTTTCAGAAGATACAGTTCATTAGCACTCAAGTCCAATTGATCTCACAAAGAAACAAATCCTTCCAACTCTGCACTTCCCTTTTAGAAGTCACAGGATGTTAGTCATGCCTCCACAGAGGTGTTAAAACAAACAAATAAAAACAAAGAGACAAAATCTATACTATCTTATATGAGTGAGATACACTGAACAGGAACATTTGTTACCTCCATTTCAATAGATGTACATTAGTACAACATACCCTGCTGCTTTGAACAAGAAGACAAATGTGAATGTTTACCTGGTCAAGTTTCTCCGGTTAACTGGTGTCCTAGGAATATGTTAATTAATTTCACAAGAGTCAATTATTTTGATTCCCTTTCAGCACCCTAACCAGAGAATGTTACATAAAATAGCAAATCACTTATTTTTAAAACATAGATTTAAAGATTAGCAGTTGCTTCTCAGTGTAGGGTTTATTACTCTCTGTTATGACTGAGAGTACCTTTTCCTGAATTTATAATACATATTTTCCAGAGTGCTTCATGTGGCATATTGCACTGCTCTAAAGATGACACTACCCTGGAAGGCACTTACAAAACATAAATCAGCAGGAGATCACAGTTTCATGAGTGACATGTTATCAAACTCAGTTTTTGAAGATGATAAGTTAAAAGAATACAAAGTACCACAAATTATATACCAGGGGTGGGCAAAATCAAGACTGGGGCCAGATCTGGCCCGCCAAGCATTTCTCTCTGGCCTGCTCAGCTGACTAGGAGATTCTGGCAGGTGTGTTCAGCTAACCCTCTTCCCCTCCACCTTGTTCCTTCCTGCTGCAGAGCTTCTCCAGGATTCTCCTGCTAGTTATGCAGAGGGGAGAAGAGAAAGGAGTGCTGAAGGCAGGATCAGGGACAACAGGGGTCTAGGAGAGGGAGACACATAGCACAGCTGCTCCAATCTGAAGCATGGGTGGTAAGTGACTCAGAGGAGTGCCTGTCGTAAGAGGCAATGCACTGTTTCTAAGATTTCAGTGGTTGGCCTCTGTCTTGTCTGGGTATGTCTGCAGAACTTTTCTGGGATACTGGTGATATCCCAGAAAAGCTCTGCTGCGTTCAAGGAACGTGTCCGCTTTTCCTAAAAAAAAAAAAGTGGGAAAAGCGAACACGTTTTGTCGGCATCCCTGTAAACCTCATTTTACAAGGAAGAAGGGATGTTCCGAAAGAGGGTTTTTTCCTGAAATTTGGCCCCCGTGTAGACGGGTCAAATTTTGGAAAAGCCTCTTTTGGAAGTAAATCGGAAAAAGATACTGATTGATCTTTTTAGTCTAGACATAGTCTCTATCTGTCTCTCTCTCACACACACACATACACACATTTCCCTCCCATACGCCACGTCTGCAGACTGTGGGATAGGAGGAGACAACAAAGCAAGATAGCTTTCCCTGTCTTAAAGAGACAGCATGTGACTTCTCTCAGAAACTGACCCAGCAACAGCTAGCACATACCAAACAGCCCGTGACCACATACCAAAATTCATGAAATAGTTCCTCTGTGAAAATTATTGCCCAGTGCTGTTATATATTATACCGTGGAAGATGGGATTTGTCTTGGACACTAGATTTAAAGCAAAGCCTGACGTAGGAGTTAACTCTTTGGAAATTGAGAGAAGGTGCTCACATTTGTTCATCTGCACATGTGGAGACTAATTCGTTATCTCCCCCACATACAGATTAGTCTAGAAGATCCCATGATAAATCACAAAAAAGGAATATGTGGTAATTTGGGTGTGGGAGAATAATGCATTTTCCTGGTTTGCTGGAAAAAGTTTTAAAAAAGTAAAAATAAAATAAAACAGTTACCAATCAAAATGAAAATGGAATTTTTCATTTCCCCCTCCCTGCCAAATGACAAGATTTTGGGTCTGGTTGGGTGTAAAAAAAAGTTCTGTTTTGACCTTACCTCTGTTTGTGTGGAAAGGGGTGACAGGAGAGAGATCATGTGATGATTACCTGTTGTGTTCCCTCCCTCTGGGGCATCTGGTATTGGCCACTATCAGCAGACAGGATACTGGGCTAGATGGACCTTTGGTCTGTCCAGTATGGCAAGATCGTTCAATGTCATTTACGAAATAACAGAACATTGGCTGATGATGGCCACACATTTCCACCAAAAACAATGTTTAGTAGTAGCCTAGGTTCTAGGGTTCTGAAACAACTGTGAAATGCAAACGCTGTAGTAATAAGCAGTGTTCCTTCTAATGTTTTCCATCTTTGGGCGAGCTGAATTTTCTTATGTGCACTACCAGTACAAACAAAAAAACCTATATACATATTCTACATAGCTCATAAGTATGGAAGACAAATTTTAAAACAAAGGATAATTAACAAGGAGCACTGATGATTATGTTTATTTAATATCAAATACAAAGTAAATTAACACTACCCTGGGACTATATGTATTTTGTCATCCTTTCTAACAACTCAAGCTAGTAAACACACCCAAATGTGCATTATCCACACATAACTCAGCTTTAAGATGCTAAAGCAACACAGAAAGCAAATAAAGTCACAAATGTGAAAATAGGAAGAGAAGTAAAACATCAGGTGGTTGTTGATGGGTATTTTAAATGGATGTTTAAGATCACTATGCAAGTGAAACAGAGATCTGTAAACCCAGATAAAAGCTATCTTTGTTTGAAACTTTCACATTGTGTGTGTCACCAACTCAAAGCCAATTTTAACACATGGCTTCAGAGTTTGTAGACAGATCTGTTTTTTAAAGAGCTTGCATATACTGTCTTCATCCTACAATATACTTAGTACACCCATTGACTCATAAGAGACAGAGCTATACTATATACAAAAGATCTGGCCTTACTGCCCCTGCCCAAATAAATTCTAAAATTTAATAGAAATCACTTGTCTGGAATCCAACTCTAATTGAATGGCCAAACAAATAAAAAAGACCCATGGCAAAATTCTTCTAGTTTTAACAATTTACCAAGTATTAATTAAATTAAATTTAAAAATAAAGATTGGGGTCTTCAGATATCTACAACACTCAAAAAATCAGTTAAAATAATCCTTTTTTTTCTGTACCTTAAGCCATTAATGCCTATGTAAACTTTCTTTGAAATGTAATCATGCAAGCTCCTTCTGATGCATTAATGAGACAATAAAGTTTCCACTGCAGCATTTCCATCTCCCATATAGCCACATGCCCCTCATACCCAAGCATATCAACATACTCGCCAAACCATGCAGCCTGCTTCTCCACCCTTCCCCCAGCCCAGGAGAGAATCCTATGTCTCTCTCTTGCACCAGCAGTTGGAGCCTAGGCAGGAGTGAGTCAAGACACCTAAAAAACTCCCCCTACCTCACCACATAGATGCCAGTATCCACCCACCTCCTCTTTCCCCCACCTACCTATCCCATGCAGTCTGTTCTCCCTCTCCGCCCTGCTTAGCCCAGCCTAGCCGGCTGGAGAGTTTCTGAGCATCTCACATGAAACTGCAGCCAAACCCAGCTGCTGTAGTAGTCACACCAATCCTCTCCTCTCCCAGCCCAGCCAGGATGCCCCAAACTCCTGCCCTCTAATCCTTCCCCTTCTCCTTATGTCTCCTTCCCTCCCACCTGGAAGAGACAAACTCTGTCTGCAAGTTGGAACTGCTGCTGCTGCTGAGGGAGAAGTACCCCTCCCCCAGTAAGGCAGCTCCATGCCAAGGAGCCCCTGTGCATGTATGTGTGCAGAGTGGAACTCTGTGTCAGCAATGATCAGTGCACAAATAGCAGACAAGTTTGGGAGTGCTCTTTTTCAAAGTTAAATCATATAAAGAACTATCATGGTCTATCATGGGACAGAAATGACCTTCTTCCCTTGCACTACTTCAACTGAGAGTGAGCTTTTCAGAAAAATGACATTTGATGATGTAATCTGTGATTTTCCTAACAAAAAGAGTTGCAAAGTACATATTTAATTATATGTTATACCTGTATGTTGTTTGTTGGCTAAACATTTAATACACCCAAATTGAATTAATCTTCAACATTTGCGCATGTATTCTAATGAAAATAGGAGATTATTAAATATGATTTAGCATTTTTCTTCTCTTATTTTTGAGTCAATTATGAATTTTTGTAGGCCCTAAATTTTTCATAGGCCCTACATTTTTTATGGGCCCTAGGCACTGTGCCTGCTGGGCCTAATGGTTAATCTGGTCCTGGCTAAACAGCAATTTGAATCTCCCACATTCTAGCTGAATGCCTAAATCCCAGATTTTTGAATCGCACTCACTCTGTTGTCATGCAGAGACTATTCAGTTTCATCATGAATGACTTAGAATTGTCACTGTGATTGATAGCAGCATTTCATGATTCTAGTTTTTTGCTTTTCTGAAAAGGCCCAAATCAAAGACAAAATATATATATATATATGCATGTTCACCAGTAAACGCCCAAAACAAAACAAGCCCACAAATTACCCAATTCTGTTTGAGAATCTCTCCATGCATTTGGATCTAGCCATAAGTTTTATATCAATCATGGCAGGGGCTTCATTACAGTATTCATGTGACTACAACCTCATGCAGTTTTTTGAAAATTTAGAGGCTAATATTAAAAGCTATGCATGCAATGTATTTTTCAATATTTAGTTGCTCCATTTGCTTCCATTGATTCTGTTTTATCCTCCCGCTATCTCATTCTATGAAGTTCTTTGAAATATGTGGAATATAAAAGCTGATAAATATGAAAGAAAACTCACAATTTTTCTAGTCTAGTCTATTTTGTAAAGCTGAATAGGAAGTCACAACTTTAGTCTTTTGCCCGTTGGAAGAAAATGCACTGATAAAAGGATCATGGAAATCACAGCTCTGTGATGAAGTAAAAATGAAAAGATCCTGTAAAATAACTTAGTTTAACTATAAAATGGCCACATCCTATATACCAATTCACTATCTAATGTTGCATAAATATTTGGGGGCCAGGCATCTGAGGTTGTATTTTTTCTGCCACGTCTAGTCAGACATCTGGCTGATTAAATGTATGCTTGTCCCAGAAAGGTTTAGATAATCATAAAGTGGCTTCACTGAAATTGTTTATTATTATCCAGTATCCTTGAGGCAAGAAGAATGAGGAGAATGGGGAATATTAATTATTCATATTTTATACAGAACACAGATCACTGCTTTATGAAAGCTTTTTCTCCTGCAATGCAACCATAAGCTTCTCAAGATGTAAACTAGGAAAGATTTAATTTCTGTAGCTTCCCTTCAGTTAAAGATGAAACTTAAAAAGTCATAGGATAATTTCTATCATTTCTCAATGTTAACCGAACATTTTGATCAGAGATTTAGATTTAAAAATGCTTTATTCAGCCTCTTGAAAACAAAAACAAAATTAAAAAACCCCAAAGCCCTGAGGAAGGATACATTTAGATTTCTGATTACGGACATGAAGCTTGCTGGGGGACTCTTGGGAGGACACACTGCCTTCTTTCAGCTTCCCCAGGAGGAAATCTGTGGAGCTCTGGAGAGGGACTTATCAGAAATTGCACATAACAAGGGCTGATTTTTAAGCTTCTTCATTTCCTCTTGACATGATTCAAGCATTCTTCCTCTTAACTACCAAGGAAAAATATTCATTCCTTCCTGCTTCTCCTGACCTCGTTAACATCCAACCAATTGTTTAAAAGAAAATTCTCTTTCATTCTGAATTCTCTTTCAAATAGTACTTTCCCCCCTAAGGACCCTTAATTGTGCAGTCTGTGGACATTTGACAAGTATGACAACTACTTTGAATTAAAGCCTTGAGATTTTTCTATGTGCTGCTTTTAATTCTAGAAACTGAGTCTGATTAAGACCAAGTCCAAGAGTCCTGGGAATCCAAAAAAAGTGCTTCAGCCATAGCAGCTGGAAGATGAGAGAGCCATTTCCAGCAAAGGAACATATACATGACTTTTCATGAAAATAGTAAAAGTAACCAAATACCAATGTTAGTTTCAGATATGCATTTACAGCACAATCCAATAATAAAAAAAATAAGATCCTTTCTTAAACACTAACACCCTGGAACACACCTGTTCAGCATCTTTAGTAACAGAGGAAGGAAATCACTTTGGTTTAAAAAACACCACATTTTCAATTATACACCTGTTCTCAATTTAAACTACACTGATTACAAAGTTAACACAATTAAATATCATATGTAAATTACAGTCTCTTGCTTTAAAGAGTGCACTTATGCACTTGTTGGTACTTACTCTAGGGAGGTGGAGAATTATGGGTGTCATTAAAGAGAGGCTTGTAGCTCTCCCCTGGAGGGGGGTGGGTGTCAATTCAATGTAAATGGCAGTTTTGCTGCCGTAGCCTTGTATGTCCCAAGAAAGGACTGCTTCATGCTGATAAAGCAAGTATTTGACCTGCATTGTGTGAGCTTTCAAATCCCCACCCTGCCTTACTGAATTTGGAGAAGAATTAACTACTTTGCTTTTGTTAAAGCATGCCAGTCAACTGCTATTCCTTTTTACAGAAGATTTGGTTAACAGTGTAAATACCTCCTTGAGGGTTGTAATATGCTTTATAAAGTGGTTTACAAATTATATGTAGAAATCATTTCATCCACTACAGAAATGCAATTGCAAAGCAGCTAGTTAATACTACATGGCAATGCAAACACAACTGTCCACGTTAGAAGGCAAAGATTATATTATTCGTTTAAAAAAAACCCTAGCAACAACCTGTACACAACAAGGGAAATTCTGAGAAGTCAAAAGGTAATTATGTAAAATGGAATTTGGCCAGGGCACTTTTTCACACCTACTTCTGCAAGAAATGTTAAGGAATGTTAGTATTGTAGCAAACCATCGTTGCCATCCTTTGTTCCCACCCTATGTCTTAAAATGTATCCAATTTGTGGTCTGAGCAATTTTAATTGAAGAGAATTTTTTAAATCAGATAGAAAAAAAAAGCAAACACTTTGCCCAACTTTTATTCAAAAAAGCAATAGAAATGTGCCCAACTTACTCTCCAAAACATGTCATTCTTCAGCCCTTAAAATCATAAAGATGTTGTTTAATCACATTGATCAGCTGAGAAATGCAACAAAGTACTCTCCTATCCATTGGTCATGTCATTTTAGCAAGGGCATTTATACAACTAGCTATTAATGTGTAAGAATGTCATTCTTAATAGACTTGAATGGAAGATGGAGGGGGGGGATGCAGATCTACATATAGTTTATACAACCTAAAAGTCAGTAGTATCCATTTTCAGATGATGAATGTACAAAACCTGCAGCAAAAGTTAGGCACATTTTTAAAGCCATTTTAACTTGTTCGAGGGGACCAGATGCCTCAAGAGGATTTCTGATCGCGAAAGAAATAGCTGGTTGATTTTTTTCAGCACATGCAGATACATAACTTTGTAATGCAACATTACATATCCTATTCTCATGTGCCCACCCCTCTGAAAAATGGCCAGAGATCTAAGGACTGAGATAGCATTGAAGAGGAAACTGAAGTCTTCTAGCTCTCCATAGGACAGTTACAGCACAGGTTGTAGCATAGCAATATAGCATTGTTTTGTATATTTAAAAAAAAATCACAGCCATGTAACGGACAAGTGACCAATTACGGGCTTGCAAAGGACGATCTTCAAAAAGATACTTTTAGCCTTCCAACAGAACAAATTACTTAAATAAATGAAAACCCAAAGCAAAAACCAACAGCAGAAACCCAAATCTAATACCTGCACTGGGAGTGGGTTTCAGAAAATTAAACATGGGTCCAATCATCTGGTCAGTTGGTTAGCACTGTTGTACATGCCATTATGGTGAGGGCATCATGCTATCATGATAGAGTGGCTTCTATCTGATGTGACCTCCCTTCAGGCTGGTCTCTCAAGTGAAGTCTGCAAACTTTTACGGCATTTTATTTTTATAGTGGTAGATTTTTAAAATCATCTCCATGTATTAAGGATTTTTTTCTAAAATAGAGATTTGCTGCAGAGATTTTCCATCAGTCATCTGCCTGAGCTCAGATAGAGCCAAAATTGTTACATTTAAGACTAATAAAACAAAAGCTTTATTCCCCCTCCCTCTCCGAGCCTTTGACTCAGAAAGGTTTGACAGTTGTATGATTGTGCTCTTCCAGGTAAGCAATTATCTTGGGGTATGTCTACACTACCCCGCTAGTTCGAACTAGCGGGGTAATGTATGCATACCGCACTTGCTAATGAAGCCCGGGATTTGAATTTCCCGGGCTTCATTAGCATAAGCGGGGAGCCGCCATTTTTAAATCCCCGCTGCTTCGAACCCCGTGTAGCGCGGCTACACGGGGCTCGAACTAGGTAGTTCGGACTAGGGTCCTATTCCGAACTACCGGTACTCCTCGTGAAACGAGGTGTACCGGTAGTTCGGAATAGGCACCCTAGTCCGAACTACCTAGTTCGAGCCCCGTGTAGCCGCGCTACACGGGGTTCGAAGCAGCGGGGATTTAAAAATGGCGGCTCCCCGCTTATGCTAATGAAGCCCGGGAAATTCAAATCCCGGGCTTCATTAGCAAGTGCGGTATGCATACATTACCCCGCTAGTTCGAACTAGCGGGGTAGTGTAGACATACCCTTGAAGACAGAGATGAGGGAGGCTACTACAGATATCTTCCATTTTACAGCATGGTACCATGCAGTGTTCCCTCTAAGCCGGTGTTTCTTAAACTGTGTTCTGGGGCACACCAGTGTGTCGCAAGGCAGTCGAAGGTGTGCTGCAGAGAACAACAGAGTTCAAAATGGCCACCCATAAAGGGGCAGGCGACTTTTTTTTGTGTGTGTGCTAAATAACTTTTCCCCAACCTTTTTTTTCTCTCAGCAAATAATCCTTGGTGTTCCTTGTTAAAAAAAAAATATTGTTTGGCATTCCTCAATCTTAAAATGTTCAAGAAACACTGCTCTAAGCTGTGTGCCAGCACAGTTTCCCAAATGATTAATCAATCCTACACAGTCAAAGGCTCAGGGTTCTTTGCCTGGAGCTGACTGACAGGTGGAGCTGACTAATCACCTCTGAAGCTGTGCTGCACTGCTGCTTAGAGGGAACACTGGTACCATGGTAGAATCAGAGCATCATAGAATCTTAGAACTGGAAGGGACCTTGAGAGGTCATCAAGTCCAGTCCCCTGTCCTCATAACAGGACCAAGCATCATCTGAATCATCCCCAATAGATGTCTATCCAACCTGCTCTTAAATATCTCCAGTGTTAGAGATTCCACAACCTCCTTGGGCAATTTATTCCAGTGTTTAATCACTCGGGGTATGTCTACACTACAAAGTTAATTCGAACTAACGCACGTTAGTTCGAATTAACTTTAATAAGCGCTACACAAGCGCTCCGCTAGTTCGAACTTAATTCGAACTAGCGGAGCGCTTAGTTCGAACTAGGTAAACCTCATTCTATGAGGACTAAGCCTAGTTCGAACTTACTAGTTCGAATTAAGGGGTGTGTAGCCCCTTAATTCGAACTAGTGGGAGGCTAGCCCTCCCCAGCTTTCCCTGGTGGCCACTCTGGCCAACACCTGGGAAACTCGTATGACCCCCTCCCAGCCCCAGACCCCTTAAAGGGGCATGGGCTGGCTACGATGCCAGTGCCAGGTGCAAGCCTGCCAGCACCCAGCCAGCAGACCCTGCACCTGGCATGGCTCGAGCCAGCCACCCAATGCCCCCCAGCCCTCCCCCTCTTCCCGGGACCAGGCTGGTGGCTCCTGGGAGCTTGCTCGGGACTGCAAGAGGCGGGCACCCGCTTAGTCTAGTGCGGACATCGTGGACCTCGTCCACGACCTCCGCACTAGGCACAGGAAAGCGGCCTTCTAGGGCAGGAGAGCTGCCAGCCTGGTCACCCAGGAACAGGTGTGCATGAAAATCAAGGTGGTCCACTGAGACCCCCAACCCTGAGCCCTGAGCTTACAATGGCCGTACTGGGTCAGACCAAAGGTCCATCTAGCCCGGTAGCTTGTCTGCCGACAGTGGCCAACCCTAGGGATCCTGGAGGAGATGGACCGAAAACACTGACCAAGCCATTTGTCTTTTGCCATCCCTTTCCAGCCTTGCCACAAACTTTGGGCAGGGACACCACTCCTACCCCCTGGCTAATACCACTCCATGGACCCAACCTCCATGACTTGATCTCACTTCTCTTTAAACTCTGTTCTAGTTCTAGCCTTCACAGCCTCCTGAAGCAAGGAGTTCCACAGGTTGACTCTTTGCTTGTGAAGAACAACTTTCTGTTACTAGTTTGAAGTCTGCTACCCATTCCTTTCCTTTGGTGTCCTCTAGTCCTTCTATTATGGGAACTAGTGAAGAACTTTTCTTGATGCACCCTCTCCACTCCACTCATGCTTTTATAGACCTCTATCCTATCCCCCCCTCAGTCTCCTCTTTTCTAAGCTGAAAAGTCCCAGTCTCTTTAGCCTCTCTTCATATGGGACCTGTTCCAAACCCCTCATCATTGTAGTTGCCCTCCCCTCTCCCACCCTCTCTCTTCCCCTCTCCCACCTCCTTTTCCCAGTCTCCCCCAGTTTTGTTCAATAAAGAGAGATTCTATTTTTGACCACATGTTTTCTTTATTTTGTACATCAGGAAGGAGGGCTAGGGAAGGGTAAGTGGAAGGAGGTGAGGGAGGAATGGGGTACGAGCCCCCGATGGGGAGGACTGGGCTGGCTCTGCGGGCTTCTGGGGGTGGAAGCTCTCCTTCAGCCCCCCAATTGTCCCCTCTCCCCAGATGGCAGCCTGCGGCAAGTGCAGCCGGTCTGATGACCGAGTGCTGTGATGTGGCCAGTATGCGCACTCAGGGCACTCGAAGCCAGGACTGCTTTGCAAGCGGGGCACCCCTGAGAACTGTCTGTCCAGGGTGGGGGTCGGGTCCCTTTAAGCACAGCCCTCGGCTAGCCTGAGGCAGCAGCTCCACGCTCTAAGTCCTCATCTGATGCCTTGCTGGCACTGCTTCCGGCCATCCTTAACCCCGGTTCAGGGTCCAGTCTGTGTGGACATGCTAGTTCGAATTAGCAAAATGCTAATTCGAACTAGTTTTTTAGTCTGGATGCGTTAGTTCGAATTAGCTTAGTTCGAATTAAGTAATTCGAACTAAGTTCGAATTAGTGCTGTAGTGTAGACATACCCTCTGACAGTTAGGAATTTTTTCCTCATATCCAAATGAAACCTCTCTTGGTGCAATTTGAGCCCATTGCTTCTTGAGAAGACACAATAAATGCTAAGTTCCAGAGAGCCACCATGCTTTCTCCAACTGGATATTTTACATAGTGCAGCTCACCGTTCTCCCCCCCCCCCCCCCCCCCGTGCTTTATTCTTAAACACACACATACCCTTATCCAAAATCCAGATGCACTGGAACGTCTAAGTAGCAGTCAGCACTGCCCTTTGTCCTTGTACAGACCCATCTTGGCAAGAGTCTATAATAATAAATAGTTAAGATTGTGCTTGAGCTGAACTGGTTACCTAGGGAGAACTTCATAACTGAGCAACTAAAAACCCAGAAACATTTAGCGAAAAATGATGTTCTTCTTCCTCTCTGGTGTTTTTTTTTTTTTTGTTGCCATTGGCTGATCTGACAGGTCTTGTTTTATGAGTTCATATTCTATGTTATGGCCTACAGTCCTGTTTCTTGTAAAAAATTCTACCCATTGGTTCTTTAAGAATGCCACATTACAAAAAAAAAAAGAAAAAAAAGATCATACTCTTTTCAGGGAAACCAACCAGGAAAACCAACAATAGAACACCACTTATCATCACATATAGCCCCCAACTTAAACCCCTCCAACACATTATCAATAACCTACAACCTATACTGGAACAGGATACTACATTCTGGGGCTACATCTATATTGGCAAGATTTTGCGCAAATACTCTTTAACACAAGAGTTTTTACGTTAGAGTATTTGAGTAAGAGAGCGTCTACACTGGCATGTGCCTTTGCGCAAAAGATGTGCTTTTGCGCAAGAGCATCCGTGCCAGTGTAGACCCTCTCTTGCTCAAGAAAGTTCTGATGGCCATTTTAAACATCGGGCTTTCTTGCGCATGAAATTGATGTTACCTGTCTACACTAGCTCCTGAGCAGGAGCAAAATAGTTCTTGCACAAGAAGCACTGGTTTCTTACATTAGAACATCAGTGTTCTTGCGCAAGAACTCGTGGCCAGTTTAGATAGGCGGCAAGTTTTTGCGCAAAAGCAATTGCTTTTGCGCAAAATCTTGCCAATGTAGAGACAGCCTGAGAGACTCTGGGGGACAGACCCATAGTCTCCTATAGACAACCGCCTAACCTCAGAAAGATTCTTGTCAACAACCATAGGACATACCACATTAATATCAATCCTGGAATTTTTCCTTGCAACAAACCCCGTTGCCAAAATTATGCACATATTTACTCTGGTGACATCATCACTGGACCTAACCATGTCAGTTATATGATCAAGAACACATATTCCTGTTCATCCATAAATATAATTTATGCTATCATGTGCCAATAGTGTCCTTCTGCTATGTATATTGGACAGACTGCTCAGACACTTCGCCAAAGAATTAATGCCCACAAATCAGATATCTTCACAAGGAAAAACCAGTTGCTTTTCATTTCAGCCTACCTGGACATAGTCTTAATGACATTACTAGATGTATCTTACTTCAAAGAGACTTTAACACCAAATTACAGAGGGAAACTTCAGCACTTTCTTTCATTCTTAAATTTGACACTTTACGAATGGGCCTTAACAGAGATGCTAATTACCTTAAGCATTACAAAGATAGTTTCCCACTTATCACCCCTTGATTAGCCATGCATTGACTCAAATAGCTATTCCCTCCCTCCCTCCCCCTTACCCCACCTTCTGTAGTAAATCTGATTTGTCAGTTTAATAATGTGTTTACTTTTTTTCATTGTATTCCTTTGGTATATATGGTCATGCCAATTCTCTTTTAGAATATGATCTGAGGAAGTGGGTCTGGCCCACAAAAGCTCATCGCCTATTAAACCATCTTGTTAGTCTTTAAATGCTACATAGTTTTTCCTTTTGTTTAAGGAACCTACAGTGATTTGGTGAGACCGGGTGAGACTGTACCCATTCCTTTTCCACATTCATCCCACCCACACCACAGGCATTCCCGAAAGGGGAAAGGTTCCTGGAGTTGACAAGGGTTTTTCTTTTTTTCCAAATAGAAGGAGGATGTGAGGATAAAGGACCTTTTGTCTTCTTGCTTGAGGTGTTCTATTCTCATGCACAGTAGGAGGAAGCTAGTAAAAGCATGGCACAGGCCTCATCTTTCAAAATACTCCCAGAGACTATTTTACTACATTTTATATAAAAAAGAGGAAATGAGGGAAACAAGTAACTGCCACGTATTTCACCCTACTTTTAAAACAAAAGTAGTTTCCCCTTATAATGTAGAGACTTTATTACGAGGATCTCAACATACTTTATAATTATTAACCCTGATCCTGACAACATCCCTTCACAGTAAGTGTTGTAATCTCCATTTGTTAGAGGGACAAAATTGAGGCACAGAGAGGTTAACTGACTTCACAGCTTGATGAAATCCAGGAAATGGGACTTTTGCCATTGCTTCAGTGGGGTCAGGGTTCCACTCCCTGATCTCTAACCACTATTATTTTGAGGTAAGAAAAAGACAGACAGAACAATTTGTGCCATGAAGAATCCCTCTCCTCCTTACTGACTGGGTTTGTTTTTGCCTGATCTTCTTAGAACCAGAACACAGGAGAAAAAAATAAGCTAATTTTTTTCCTTTGGGGGATTCACTCTATCACAGAGACAGTTTGTATGAGATATATTTTATTCCTCTAATTTAAGGCCCTTGGTCAGCTACAAATGAGCAATTTCTTTTGAAGAGGTGGTGAGCTTCCCAAAAATACAGCTTTTCTTTTCTTCTGCCTCCAAAAGGCAAAGGTTTAACAAGGGGGGAAATACTGAGATTCAACAACAGAGTCATCAAGGCTGCTAAGATAGAGAAGAAAAAAAGCCATAGGTTATTATAATGCTAAGGGGCAGTCTAACTTGCACTGCACAGAACATATTAAAACGAATCAAGCTCTACTGAGACAATCAAATTGTATATTTCTAAAATAAAAGTGCAAAGCAGATGCTAGACAGCAGCATTTTCACTTAGTTTTCCCCTCACTGTGCAGATGATTTTCACTGAAGAACTTTCAGCTCTTAACTCAAACCCTGTAAAGATTCCTCCCCATTGCCTTTCCTGCCTCATACTGTACGCATCTAATTATGTATGTTTCCCTTTCCTCTTGTCCCTGCATCAGATGCTCAGTTTGTTTCAATTTCATCCTCCATATATGGCATTAATAAGCAAAATATGAGCAGCAGCAATAGTCACATCCCTGCATTTATTCTGCAGCTCTTAAAGCTTCAAGGAAAAACATGCAGCAAATGCAAGGTGAATAAACTTCTCCTTCTTGATCTCTGCTTTTCCACGGGTAGTCTGACCTGCTTTCATTTGTCTTTGCTTCTGTGGTATTCCTTACCTTAATTCATTTCTCTGCAGTAGGGGGCAGTACTCTTCTAACAAATCTTCCAGGAAAGAGAGCCAGAGAGATACATTCAGAAATAAATGTGTACTGGAAAATACTACTCCCATTTCTTTAGCTTAATTACCCATCTTCACTGAAACTTCAGGGACTAGAAGGAACAAAAGTTGTATCAGATTTTTAAAATATAAATCTTTTCGTGACATAGTTCATAACACTTTCATTATTGGCAGCTATATTTATGCTGAGAGACACCAGCCCCCAATGTGAAGGAGTTAGAGTATCTTGCCACCTGAGGTGATATAGTCTCTTCTCAATGGCCACATGCAATCCCCATTAATACAAATAAGTCAAGCATCCAATCAAGAGGATAACATATCCCACTATATATTGAAAAGTCCCCACTACAAATTTCACTGTGTGGATGACATTTTCAAGGATACAAAGTTCACTTGTCTGAAAGGCCCATTACTCTTTCATTTTAAAATATCCTGGTCTGCCAGCTGAGTTTCCATTGTACATCTATAAATACAGTCTCAAACATTTGACAAAGGCTAGCTATCCCAATTAGCAATAAGATAAGTGTCATCATCCAATTCTTCTCAGTAGAAAGCCATGCCTTTGCTTTCTTTTGTGTATTTGAATTCATGTTAACACTTTTATTGATGTAATATAGACAGAGCTGTCTGAACATGTTAGCCTAAGACTTTTTTCTCAAAACCAAAATATTTTGAGAAGACATATTAGTGACCAGTAAGCTTTTGACAGAAGGCTCCCTGATCACTGAGACAGAGACAGAGAGAAACCGGTTGACAGAGAGAGAACTGACTTTTTCAAAAAAATAAATGGAATGAAAATGAATTTTGAAATCAGACAAGTTGCTGTAAAATGGAATTTTCACTCTCCTACCAGCTTGGAAAAAAAAGAGCTAATTGGTTCCAATGGGAGTTGAGACATGGAGACAAGAGGCCAAGACTCTGTTTCTGGCTCTCCAATGATATGTCTACGCTACCACCCTAGTTCGAATTAGGGTGGTTAATGTAGGCAACCGGAGTTGCAAATGAAGCCCGGGATTTGAATTTCCCGGGCTTCATTTGCATGTTGCCGGGTGCCACCATTTTTAAATGTCCGCTAGTTCGGACTCCGTGCCCCGCGGCTACACGCGGCATGAACTAGGTAGTTCAGATTAGGCTTCCTATTCTGAACTACCGTTACTCCTCGTGGAACGAGGTGCACTGGTAGTTTGGAATAGGAAGCCTAGTCCGAACTACCTAGTTCATGCCATGTGTAGCTGTGGGCACGGAGTCCGAACTAGCGGACATTTAAAAATGACGGCGCCCGGCAACATGCAAATGAAGCCCAGGAAATTCAAATCCCGGGCTTCATTCGCAACTCCGGTTGCCTACATTAACCACCCTAGTTCGAATTAGGGTGGTAGTGTAGACATACCCCTACTGACTTGCTGTGTGAACTGTTACTTTTGCAAGCCTTAGTTTCCCCATCTGTAAAATGGGACTCATGATGGTTGCTGCCATTCAGAGGACACTGAGATCCATGGATGAAAGGTGCTAAGTATCACATTACCAGGTGATGCTTATGGGTAACCGGTTCACCAGCCAGCCAGAGCAGCTTTCCAGCTGGTGTCTGGCCTAAGCAGCACCAGTCCACAGCATGCCAGGCCCAGCCTCCCATCTACTGCTCCAAGGTTAACTGATTAAATCTATCATTTAATGGATTAACATTTTAAACGATAATTAACATCATTTTGTTCTTTGAAGTAGAAGTTTCCACATAGCAGTACCATAGCTCCACAACACTAGCACAAGTCCCAGTATTAATCTCTACTGTATCCAGATGTATGCCTTCACAAGGTTCACAATAACAGTTTTCATCATCAGCATGAGTAAAACAAGTGAACAGTATATAAATATTTGTGTGTTCTAAGAGCCTTTATCAAGAATTGAAAGTTTATTTGTGCTTTACTTTCTTACATTTTGTATACTTGCTGACTGATGTAAGAGATGCTGTTTGAAAGTTGATTCTTAAATCACGATGTTTACCTGTTAGAAAATAAATTCCTTTTATAAATAGAACTTAGCTAACACGTTTTATTTCAATTACCCCGTTTGAAGGTGAAGTGGGCTCTAAGTATCTAGCTTTGGTCACTGTGTGTAGGAACTTGCTTCTTCAACCAACAGATGGGGGGAAACTTCATTCTCCTATGCCGGGCAAAAATCTAACAGGAGACCTTTAACTCCAGCAGTGCAGCCTATAAAACGACAGAGTTATTCTTGTTCTCCTGCCTGTACTTGTATAATAAGAGCAGCCGTTTGTGTGGATTTTGTGTGTGTTGCTAATTAGTATGTGACTGATCAGCAGCTTGCTGCCTATAATGTATATTAGTTCCTCTGCCACTTTTCCAAACATTAATAAGCAATTTAATATTTTATAAGGCAACCTCTGAAATGTAGAAAATAAAGCTAAGCACTATTAATATGCACTAGGGCACATTAAAAGGAAGAAACATCATGAGCCACTGTGCAGTTAAGCACTCAACACAGAAGGAAATGTCAAACCCACTGTGATACCAGAGATCATAGTGAGGCTTAAAAGAGGATTTGGGGTTTTGGATGGACCTGACAAGTTCAGAAAATGTTTCTGAACATTTCAGAACACAGAAAAATCTTGTTCAGTTCAGCTCACTGGAACATCATCAAGAAGTATTTCAGAGGCTTTCTGGCAATCATGAGCGCTAATTCTATGGTTTAATCCATCAGGTAGCGGAGTATTCTCTGAGAATGTATCTTATTTCATACTTTGCAATCTCCCTTTTTTAAAATAAAGGCCAGGAACTGTTAGAGTGTGGCTGTGGAAACGGGAGGTATGAAACCCAGAAAAAACACAGACTTCCATTTGTTTCTGAATCTTGGAGAGGGATGATACTGTAATAACTGCTTGCTGCTCCAGTCCCAGCTCACTTTTGCTTTGAAATAAGTTTTTATTAAGTACCAACCTGAATCAGCCTAGATATTGTTCATAGTAAAAGTAAAAGTGGGTTGATTTTCACAGAACACCTCATTTTCATAGAATCATAGAACACCAGAAATAGAAGGGACTCTGAGGGTATATCTACACTACAAAGTTAGTTCGAACTAATGGACGTTAGTTCGAACTAACTTTCATAGGCGCTACACTAGCGCTCCGTTAGTTCGAATTTAATTCGAACTAACGGAGCGCTTAGTTCGAACTAGGTAATCCTCATTCCACGAGGATTAAGGCTAGTTCGAATTTACTAGTTCGAATTAAGGGCTGTGTAGACCCTTAATTCGAACTAGTGGGAGGCTAGCACTTCCCAGCTTGCCCTGGTGGCCACACTGGCCAACACCAGGGAAACTCTACTGCCCCCCTCCCAGCCCAGGACCCTTTAAAGGGCCATGGGCTGGCTACACAGTTTGTGCCAGTTGCAAGGCTGCCAGCACCCGTGCCAGCACACCCAGCAGCTGACACCTCATCAGCCAGCCACCCGATGCCCCCCAGCCCTCCCCCTCTTCCTGGGACCAGCCTGGCGGCTCCCAGGACCCTGCCCGGGGCCGCAAGAGGCGGGCGCCCGCGTGGTCTAGTGCAGAGATCGTGGACCTCATCAAGGTTTGGGGGGAAGCCTCCAATGTCCACGATCTCCGCACTAGCCACAGGAACGCGGCAGTCTATGGCCGCATGGCTGCCAGCCTGGCCGCCAGGAGCCACCAGCACAGCTGGGAGCAGGTGCGCTGCAAAATCAAGGACCTGCGGCAGTCCTACTCCCGGGCCTGCCTGCCAGGGGCCGACCCGGAGGCGTGCCCCCGCTTCCAGGCTCTGGACCGCCTCCTGGGGCCTCATGCCGTCCCTGCCCCCCGGGACATGATAGACCCCGGGGCAGAGGGACCGCTCCCAGAGATGGAGGAGGACCAAGCCATTTGTCTCGTGCCATCCATCTCCAGCCTTCCACAAACAGAGGCCAGGGACACCATTTCTACCCTCTGGCTAATAGCACTCCATGGACCCAACCTCCATGACTTTATCTAACTTCTCTTTAAACTCTGTTCTAGTTCTAGCCTTCACAGCCTCCTGCAGCAAGGAGTTCCACAGGCTGACTATTTGCTTTGTGAAGAAGAACTTTCTGTTATTAGTTTGAAGCCTGCTACCCATTCATTTCATTTGGTGTCCTCTAGTCCTTCTATTATGGCAACTAATGAAGAACTTTTCTTTATGCACCCTCTCCACCCCACTCATGCTTTTATAGACCACTATCATATCCCCCCTCAGTCTCCTCTTTTCTAAGCTGAAAAGTCCCAGTCTCTTTAGCCTCTCTTCATATGGGACCTGTTCCAAACCCCTGATATTGTAGTTGCCCTCCCCTCTCCCACCCTCTCTCTTCCCCTCTCCCACCTCCTTTTCCCAGTCTCCCCGAGTTTTGTTCAATAAAGAGAGTTTCTATTTTTGACCACACGTGTCCTTTATTTTGTACATCAGGAAGGGGGGCTAGGGAGGGGTAAGTGGAAGGAGGTGAGGGAGGAATGGGGTACGAGCCCCCGATGGGGAAGACTGGGGTGGCTCTGTGGGCTTCTGGGGGTGGAAGCTCTCCTGAAGCCCCTTGATTGACCCCTCCTCCGCCGGATGGCAGCCTGTGGCAAGTGCAGCCGGGCTGATGGCTGAGTGCTGTGATGTGCCGAGTGTGGGCACTCAGGGCACTCCAAGCCAGGACTGCTTTGCAAGCGGGGAACCCCTGAGAACTGTCTGTCCGGGGTGGGGGTCGGGTCCCTTTAAGCACAGCCCTTGGCTAGCCTGAGGCAGCAGCTCCATGCTCTAAGTCCTAATCTGATGCCCTGCCGGCACTGCTTCTGGCCATCCTTAACCTCAGTTCAGGGTCCACTCAGTGTGGACATGCTAGTTCGAATGAGCAAAATGCTAATTCGAACTAATTTTTTAGTCTAGATGCACTAGTTGGAATTAGCTTAGTTCGAATTAACTAATTCGAATTAAGTTAGTTCGAATTAGCGCTGTAGTGTAGACATACCCTCAGTGATTTACCCAGTCCCATTGTGAGGAATCTTGGCCAGCAGAAGTGTTATTTGTAGAGGGCGTCCTAGTTGGTGGCATGAAGAGCAGAAGGAAGACTGGTCTTTTGGCTAAGTCATTGGCCTAATTCAATCATTAATTCCCAACTCTGCCACTGACTGCTGAGTAACCTTTCACAAGACACTAAGTCTCACCATCCTCTATACAGGGCAGTGACAGATGCATTTCTGCGGTGAAAGGAAAGCTGCAAAATCACTACAGCCGGTAGTCTTTTGTCCATGAACTCCACGATGCTTGGCTACTGCTTCTAGTCATCTCTTCCTTCTCACAAGCCAAGCATGGAAAAAGGAGGACGTTGCTTAGACACTCAAACTGAATCAGCCTCTCCATGCTGGCAGTAACTGTTCCCTGCAGGTACCCCAAGCAAAGGAGGGCTGTCTGTAAAAGATGGAGCAATGCCTCTGGAATGCTCCTCTCCTACATATAGGATTACACATGCTGCCTTCTCATCAGGCAGCTGGTTCATTTAGGCTCAGAGTGTCTGGCTTCGCATACACAGAATCCCTTCTCCAGAGATGGATCACCAACCGGGCTTGTAATTTGATTCCACAGATAAGGATGAAAATATCTTTCAGAATCATAATATTTACCGATACAGATTGTACCTCCTTCAACCAGGACTCCCTGGTCTGGCAACATCTATGGCCCGGCAGTAGGGGCAGTAGGGGCAGGAGTGCTGTAAGGGGCACTGGCAGCTCAGCCAGGAGCCCAGAGTGTGTGGCGTGGGTGGGGAAGGGAGGGCTGGATGGCACGGTGGGGAGTTCTGGCCCCAGTGGCCAGAAAGTTCCAAACCTAGCGGCAGCCAGGGAGCTTTGGCCCCATCCTTGGCTGCGGAGCTCCAGTTACATTCTGGCTCCAGCAGCCGGGGAACTCCAGCCCTAGCCCCAGCAGCGTCCAGGGAACTCTGGTCCGGGACGCTGAGTTCCTGTCTTTTCCCTCCACTCCAGCCACAGAGGCAGGCGGCTCTGGCTGTGGTGCTCTGGCCTCGGCAGCAGTGGTGCCGGGCAGAGCCCCCGGGGGGCCGAGGCAGCAGTGGGGACAAGCTGGAGCCCTAGCTCAGTGGCTTCATAGCCACGAGGGGAGGAACCTTCTCTTGTCTGGCAAATCCCCCCATCCAAGACCAGTCAGGTCCTGAGGGTGCTGGACCAGCGAGTCCAACCTGTAATTCACAAGCAAATGGAAGAAGACAGCATAAAAATCATAGCTGGGTAAAATAAATGTGGCTAATGTATCTTTAGAAATTCATGTATCTAAGAGCAACGTAAGTTACGTTGCGTTAAGCACTGACCACAATGAAGTCAACAGAAAGGAGAAAAGTTACACAACATGCATGTGGGGGGTGTGAGTATGATACAGAGCAGATAAGAGAGCAAGGTCTTAGGGGCCAATATGCTCGCAGTTAAGGCAAGTCTAGAGTAGAGCGCTACATCACTATAGTGTGACTGATGGAGATGTGCTATGCTGATGGGAGATCTCTCCCAGTGCCATAATGGCTTCACTTCCAAGAGAGGCAGAAGCTCTGTTGGCAGCTATGAGCATCTCCCACCAATATAGGACCAGTGTGGACAGTGCTTACATCAAGGTAACTTACATTGCTCATCCTTAAGCAATGTTAGATCAACATAAGCAGTAGTGTAGCACAGTCCTTAGAAAGGTGATGAAACAGAGGAACTGTATTCACTTTTGATACTGATGTGCAATTCAGTAGATAGGGAACTGGAAGCTGAGTTTGACCTCTGGCTCCATCACTAGCTTGCTGTGTGACCTCAGGCATGCTTTGTGACTGTGTGTCCCTACTATACTTACTCTTGTTTGTTAGGATTGTAAGCTCTGCAGGGCAGGGACTCTCTCTTACTATCTACACAACACCTAGCAGGAAGTCTCATGCTGCCAGAACTAAAACATCTTAGGGATTGCTAAACACTACTGATGAAAATTTCCTAGCTGACAAAATATTGCATTCAACACATAGGATTCTACATTAGATTTTATCTTGGAAGATAAGGAGGAACTGATAATAGACCTAAAAGTTAATGGTATCAAAGATGCACATGATCATGACTTGATCACATTTGTCATGTGAAAACAGAAGAACGCCTAAGCCATATATATATTTACTTGGTGCTTGAAAAGGGTCCATTTCACAAGAGTTGTGAGGCCAACCAGTCGGAAGGAAGAATTTATTAAAAAATGATCATTCAAAATGGTTCAAGAACATTGTAGTGATTCTCCAAAAGCCAACATCCCAGAATAGAGGAAGACACATAGGTTAAAAAACTAACCAGGCTTATAGAGGAAATGACAGCAGCTATAAAATATAAAACATAACCAGAGAAGACTTGTACCTGCTGATAATGGGGTGAGGGCATAACGTAAAGGTTGAGGGCATGTGACCACCCAGATATCTTCCCTGGGAGGAACCTTCCAGCCTCACCTCTTTGGGCCAATCCTGCCAGTTCTTGGGACTGGGACCACAAGAGTGACGAAAATCCACCCTAAAGTTGGGGAGACTCCAAGCATCATAGACTTACCCCAGAGCTACCATACCATCATGTACCCATACCTTTGGCTGACCAGAGAGACCCTGTGCTTGGTGTCTTTCTTAGAAATCTCCCTGGCTTGTGCCCAGCTTGGGGCTACCATGCTCTCCTTGTCAAAGTTACCTCAGAAGGGGGGGAGGGATGCTCTGTCTTTCCACCACTACTCCTGGCCCACAACACATTTCCAAGCTTGATCAGTCCTCATTCTTCAGGCCTAGGTAGGGAGTAGAGAGGATGGGCCCAAGGCTATTTTCCCTGTCAGGTTCTCTCTCAGACAGCCACCATGCTCCACAGAGGCAGCAACCAAGAGTGGCCACCCTCACCCTGCAAGAGAAATGGCTGTATCCCACCACACTCTGCTCCCTGTCCAGACTTGCCTGCCAGTGAATGAGTCCAAATGAGCCAGAAACACTCCAAGGAGAGATGCAGCAGAAGGAACAGAGCCCTGATAGGCCAAGCAGAGCAAGCCCTGCAAGGGCAGTTTGGTGTTCACAGAAATTGGGGGCAGGGGAATGTGACCTTATGTGGCCTCTGACTAGAATCACAGAACACTAGAACTGAAAGGGACCTCGAGAGGTCACCAAGTCCAGTCCCCTGCCCTCATGGCAGGACCAAGCACTGTCTAGATCATCCCTGACAGGTATTTGTCTAACCTGCTTTTAAGAGCCCCATTTCTTCTTGTCCTACCATTAAAGGTTAAGGAGAATAATTTTCTCCCTCCTCCTTGTAACATTGTATTTGAAAGTTGTTATCATGTCCCCTCTCAGTCTTATATTTTCCAAACTAAACAAGCCCAGTTCTTTCAGTCTTCCTTCATAGGTCATGTTCTCTAGACCTTTAATTATTCTTGTTGCTCTTCTCTGGACCTTTTCCAGTTTGTGCACATCTTTCCTGAAACATAGTGCCCAGAACAGGACACAGTACTCCAACAGAGGCCTAATCAGTGCAGAATAGAAACAGAAGAATTCCTTCTTATGTCTTTCTTACCACATTCCTGATAATATATTCTAGCATGATGGTTGGGTTTTTTTGCAAGAGGGTCACACCGTGGGCTCATGTGTAGGCTGTGGTCCACAGTGACCCCTAGTATCCTGTGTTGCCTCATCCAAATGGAAAATCACATTTATTAGCAGCTACTTGGTTGCCAGCAACAAGTTGCTATCATCCAACAGTTGCTAATAAATGGAAGGCAGAGTTGCAAGGGAGCAGCCAGAAAAGGACTTGCCTTTCCAGACTGCAGCTCGGCAAAGCTGCCTGATGACAGGACAGCAGCAGAGAGAGGACTGCAGCCTGAATGCTGGGGCTTTTTATGTGGAGCAGTGCAAGGGCGCCATTATGGGCATATTGTGGGGGCAGCAGCTGTGAGCACCAGGATATGGCTAGCTTTTCATCCTGTTCCCCGAAGGCTAAGAGAGTGAGGGGAAATTATTTGTATTCCGTGCATTTCTCCCACTTCTGGCTGGTGAGCACTTTCTTCCCTGGCTTCAGCCTCACAAACTTGCTTGATGTTGAGGACTTTCTTCTTCCTCTTTTTTTAAAAGTTGCTTATAAGCAGCATGTCATTGGCAATATCCAGTTCTCATTAGCCTTGATCTTAAAACAATGGGATTGGTTCCTGACAAAAATGTTGGCAGAAGAAATTCAAGGTTGATAAATGTAAAGTAATGCACACTGGAAAACATAATCCCAACTATATATACAAAATGCTAGGGTCTAAATTAGCAGTTACTGCTCAAGAAAGAGATCTTTGTGGAGTCATTGTGGAGAGTTCCTTGAAAACATCCACTCAGTGTGCAGTAGCAGTCAAAAAAGCTAACAATGGTGGTGATCATTAGGAAAGAGAAGAACAATAAGTCAGAAAATACCACATTGCCGTTATATAAATCCACAGTATGGACAGATTATGTGGAGATGAGGTCTCTCCATCTCAAAAGATATATTGGAATTGGAAAAGATACAGAAAAGGGCAACAAAAATGATTAGGTGTATGATTACATAGGAGGAGAGATTAATAAGGCCGTACCTTTTTTGCTTGGAAAAGAGACATCTAAGGGAAGCTATGATAGAGGTCTATAAAATTATGACTGGCGTGGAGAAAGTAAATAAGGACGTGTTATTTATTCCTTCTCATAACACAGAAATAGGGGTCACCAAATGAAATCAATAGGCATCAGGTTGAAAACAAACAGAAGTATTTCTTCACACAACACACAGTTAGGGTGTGTCTAGACTACATGCCTCCTTCGACGGAGGCATGTAGATTAGCCAGATCGGAAGAGGGAAATGAAGCCGCGATTAAAATAATCGCGGCTTCATTTAAATTTAAATGGCTGCCCCGATCTGCCGATCAGCTGTTTGTCGGCAGATCGGGGGAGTCTGGACGCGATGCCCCGACAAAGAAGCCTTTCTTCATCGACACAGGTAAGCCTCGTGAAACCAGGTTTACCTGTGTCGATGAAGAAAGGCTTCTTTGTCGGGGCATCGCGTCCAGACTCCCCCGATCTGCCGACAAACAGCTGATCGGCAGATCGGGGCAGCCATTTAAATTTAAATGAAGCCGCGATTATTTTAATCGCGGCTTCATTTCCCTCTTCCGATCTGGCTAATCTACATGCCTCCGTCGAAGGAGGCATGTAGTCTAGACACACCCTTAGCCTTTGCCAGAAGATGTAGTGAAGGCTACATGGTTCAAAAACAGGATTTTAAAAAACACTAGATACATTAATGGAGGTTAGGAGCATGAAAGACGGTTAGCCAGGATGGGCGGGGTTAGTGTCTCTAGTCTCTGTTTTCAAGAAGCTGACAGGAGATGGATCACTTGATGAGTTCCTATTCAGTTCATTCCCTCTAAAGCATGTGGCACTGGCCACTATCAGAATTCTGGGTTAGATGGACCTTTGGTCTGACCCAGTATGGCTTTTCTTATGCAGAAATTGCAAAGAGAAAGGTAGCTATTAAGAGGAATCTACTCTAGTAATGAATATAGTTCAGAGGCAAGAAATTGTAGAGAATTGATAAAGAAAAAAAAGATAAGGAAAAATCCATGATCAGCAAAGTTAAAGAAAATAAAAAGAGATTTTTAAAGTAGATTAGAAACAAAAAAGAATCCCAACAGACTAACTAGGCTTTCAGAAAAGTGAAATGTAAGAAGTATTTTTATAAAAAGTTGGTAACAAGTCTTTTTAAGAAAATTAGGGTTTGCTGAATCCAAATATGATTGTTACCAAGCTGTACTTGTGTATAAAGGCCCGTATAAAGACTATAAAATAGAACACAAAAATCATTGAAATGTAAATCTTTATTTCCTTTTCATTTGGATCAACATACTTCAGCCTGATATTAATGAGCTGTAGGCTGTAATAAAAGTGTTCAGATGTTATGCATAACCTTTTTAGAAAGCTATTGAGTTTCAGTTTTTTATTTATAATAGGTACTAGAAATCTTTTAAAGCTACACAACCATGAAAAGGCATGCTTATGTGATTCACAATTTGAGCATTAGCACCTCAAAGTGAAAGAATACAAAGCTGATGTAACTATCGGAAACACAACACAATCTGAAAACACCTGTTTTTAAAACAAGGGAAAATATTTTCTTGAGTAAATACAAAGTAAAAATGTTAATGCACACGGGGTCAACTCAGAGGTAAGTGTTGTATTATTCCAAGAAACTTTGGTTTACAGTAATAGATTGAATCAGCACCCAATTCAGACACTTAGTATGACTCTACTAATTATTTGCACTAATTATTTGATCATACCCTCTTTAGGGACAAAGCATCAGGTACCATTGACAGAAACTTGTTCCAGTTTCCCACCTTTCTGTACAAAGAAGTCATGCTGTCCCGCACCTGCATTACTGACAACAGAACCCTATTTCGAAGTCACAGACTATTGCTAGTATTAGGAGCAATGACATGAGTTGTAGAGCTTGTCCTCCTGTTTCCAGTCCCATCTATCAACAGGGAGAAGAACTAGGAAAAAGAGAGTATGCCCCCATCAAATGGTGCTAGACCTTCTGATGATCAGAAGTGTGTGAACAATGTAGAATGAGCTTTTCAGTACTGGGGACCTCTGTATGATGCTGCACTTCCATATTTTTATTGAAATGTGTTTTTGAATATGAATATACATAATTGCAATATACTTTATGCAAAATGTGGCATGTAAGTTACCATTTAAGTGTTTGTAATCCCTTGAATGTGTATATTTTCTTTCTGAGCACATATTCTTATATATGAAGTTAGAATTCTGACATATAAGCCCATTTATATACTACACTACCACCTTATTTTGAAATAAGTTATTTTGAAATAATAACTCCCAAAGTAAATATTTTAAAATAAGCTTATTCCTCTTCACAAGCAGGATTTATTATTTTGAAATCACAAGCTTGGTAGTGTGGATGTTCACCTTGTTATTTAGAAGTAAGGGGAATTATTTTGAAACAACTCCATAGTGTAGACATGCCCAAGATGTGGTAAATAAGGAACTTAATAGCGCAGTGCTCAAGAGACTGATCTGTAAATAGTCTTGTTTTTCCTGTAAAGCTGAATTATGGTTGGTTCTACAAAGACATGACCATGCCACCTGGTGGTGGAATCCATCTTGAATTTTGTACTTTTCCTCAGAGATGGGGGGGAATGGAACAAAAGACATCTCGCCCTGGGGAAATTCTATATAAAGAATGGGAAGTAAACAATGATTGTCTTCAACTGATTTCACAGATTGCGCCCCATCCTGAGAGGATAGATGAAAACACCTGTAAACCAAAAAAATTCTAAGGACAGGGGTGGAGAGAAGCTGCCTGACCCAGGTCAGAAAAAAAATCTTCACCTGAGCTAAGAAGATCTTCACCTGAAATAAGAAGTAGGGTGAGAAATTATAATTTGTCTGAAGCTCTCTTAGTGAATTAGGCTTAGCTGGAATTTTTTTCTTTTATTTTAGCTTAATAAC
The DNA here is from genome assembly GCF_049634645.1 of Pelodiscus sinensis. Classification (NCBI taxonomy): domain Eukaryota; kingdom Metazoa; phylum Chordata; order Testudines; family Trionychidae; genus Pelodiscus; species Pelodiscus sinensis. The sequence continues at coordinate 86,369,284 of NC_134713.1, read as the reverse complement.
TTAGGGTATGTCTACTCTACCACCCTAGTTCGAACTAGGGTGGTAAAGTAGGTAACCGGAGTTGCAAATGAAGCCCGGGATTTGAATTTCCCGGGCTTCATATGCATCTCGCCGGGCGCCGCCATTTTTAAATGTCCGCTAGTGCGGACTCCGTGCCGCGCGGCTACACGCGGCACAGACTAGGTAGTTCGGACTAAGCTTCCTAGTCCGAACTACTGTTACTCGAGGAGTACCATGAAACGAGGAGTAATGGTAGTTCGGACTAGGAAGCCAAGTCCGAACTACCTAGTCCATGCCGCGTGTAGCCGCGCAGCACGGAGTCCACACTAGCGGACATTTAAAAATGGCGGCGCCCGGCGAGATGCAAATGAAGCCCAGGAAATTCAAATCCCGGGCTTCATTTGCAACTCCGGTTGCCCACATTACCATCCTAGTTCGAGCTAGGGTGGTAGTATAGACATACCCTTACTTTGATCTGTCTTTTATCCTTTGCAACCACTTTAATCCTACTTTTTATACTTAAAATCACTTTTGTTTGTTAGAGAATCCAGGATAAATAACTTACCAGGAGTGGTAGGGAAGGGAGGAGCAGCTGTGCACATCTCTCTTTCATTGATAAAGGGGGCAAACATATTATGAATTCACTCTATATAAATCTGAAGTATAGTGCGATGGATTTATTTATGGGTTTGGTCCCATTGGGGATGTGCACCAGGATGCAATATCAAGTTCCTGTGACTGAGTCTTCCCAGAGCTGAGCTGTTCTCAGTGACTGTGTTTGTGGTAGGCTGATATATCTACTCTGTGCCTTTTCTGGGGAGACCAGAGATTCTGGCTCAGCAGTACAGAGTGGTGCAGAGCCCCAGAGAGCAGGTAGGCAGGCTTAATTATATGATCAATCAATTAAGTAACAATCTCAAGGGGATCTCCGTGACACAACCCATCATATTCTGAAAAGAAAACGCCTTACAAATCAGCTCTTATGTATTCTTCACCTTCTCTGAATCCAGATCACATCATCCAAGGTGTATTAGCCACTGATTGTGTCACTGAAACTTTCCAGGCAGTCCCCTTGCTGTGTCCAGCAATAAAAGGAGGTAGCATAACTGTCAGGGTATGACATAGGAGTAAAGTTTCCACAGCAGTGATTACATATTGTATTTTCTCAAAAATAATATGAATAGGAAAATATTTGTTTTATACTATACATGAATATGCATTTTCCTATACATGAATAGGAAAATACTTGTTCCTTTATATATTGCAGCTTTCATCCAAAATGGAGGAAGCTCCTATCAGCAGCCCTTCCCTGGGCTAGAGGAGGCATGGGGAGAAGTTACACATGGAGGTGGTCATGTGGCCGGTGCCCCACTTATGTCCCTCCCCAGCAGTTACCTGTTCTGTCTGCACAATATGTCTCCTAGGGAGAGGATGAGAGAACAGATGTTAGTCATATTGCTTACCGCACGTCTGAAAGGTGCCCAGCTACACCAACGAGGAGGGAAATGTAAGAATTTATAATACAGAATACAAATAGCGTAACCTCAGCATGGCAGCCCACTCAGGGCTTGCTGCCTGAGCCTATTCCCTAACAAAGCACACTAAAACCTCCAAGCTAAATGTTATGAGAGAGAAAGAGAGAGAGAAAAAGGGAAAATCTTGAACGTAAAAGGTCAGATGTAATTGGTAAAATAATGAGAGAGAAATGAAGAGAGTTCACCTCCTGTAGCAATGCGGCTTGGAGACAGAGCCTGAAATGAGCTCACTGGAAGAGGAAGCTTTACATGCACTTCGTGTCAGCTACTGAGCCATAAACCAAATGAGCCCCCTTTGACGTGTGAAAATGGGAGCTGACAATATTCCCTGACCACTGTTTCTCCAGGTCTTACTGCTGGGGAAGCAGCCTGGAGTTCCTGCTGACGAAAGAGGGTGATTTTATCACCTTGTGCATTCCCAGCACTGACATATTGTTAGCAAAGGATGAGCTCTCCTAGGATGCAGAGAAATGACAGGGGGTGAGGTGCTCCCTCACACAGCATAGTCTGCTGCTTGCCTTTCGGCTGCCAATCCAGAATGAGGTTATGCTTTGAGTTTCTAAATGTGTCATTTAACTGCAGACTCCTTTATATAATATTGGTGTCACGGGTTCTGTTGGAATGTTTAAGGTTTGGTGTATGTATCTCAGCAGAGTGTTCCAGGAGGGGAGCAGTAGTGGGTGGGGAGGAGGGATGGATTTCAGTTTGTTCAGGGTGAAAAAAAGTGAATACAGCTGCTTTAGTATTTTCCCTTCACCAATTCCAGTTAGGCTGTGTCCAGACTCAGGGGTTTTTTCGGGAAAAGTAGCCTTTTTCAGAAAAAACTTCACTTGCGTCTAGACTGCAGCCGCGTTCTTTAGAAATTAAATCGAAAGAACGCGGCTTTTCTTTCGACGGCGGTAAACCTCATTTCACGAGGAAGAACGCCTTCTTTCGAAAGTGCTTCTTTCGAAAGAAGGCGTTCTTGAATGTAAATAGGGCTTTTTCAAAAGAGAGCATCCAGACTCACTGGGTGCTTTCTTTCGAAAAAGCGGCTTGCTCTTTCGAAAGTTCCGCGTGCAGTCTAGACGATCTCTTTCGAAAGAGGCTCTTTTGAAAGTATCTTTCGAAAGAGCCTCTTTTGAAAGAGGCTTGCAGTCTAGACATAGCCTCAGAGAGCAGCACAGTTGCTGTGTAATCTCATCAGCTATTTGAAATCTAGCCTACTTCTGTTCAAGACATTTTGAAGCATAATGAAAATCAGTTGATATACAGACCTTTGGAGCAGCCCTGTTGTCTCTCTGCTGTGGAGGTTAAAACATTTCCCAAATGACATCTTTTTTTTTGTGAGACTGCACAAGGACAGCTACAAAATATTTTTAGATATAACTGTGCTGTAGTCTTTCCTTCCAAGCTGTGGATGCTTTTACTGTTCTTATTAAACTTCAGAAACATAGAAAGGCCCCAGACAATGTCAGGATACCACTGTACTAGGTGCTATATATATATACACCCTTTGTCTACTCTATATCACAAAGGCAGGCTGAGGAAGAAGCAAGAAATGGTGATTTCCAACAGCACTGTAAGTTTAGGACCTCAGGCCAAACACTGACTATGTAAAAATTCATTATTAATGAAGAAGTGTTAGGATCACCGAACAGCTGGCTGAGGGAGGTACAGATATCGGCTGGAACTGGGGCAGGCTAGTGCGGAAACAGTCTCCGGCACACAAGCAAACTGTCAAAACTACTAAGAAATGGGAGTGTATCCAGCCTGGTTGTAACATTAAACAGACTAGAGAGATTGCTTCTCTTAAGAACCTCTTCACCTGCCTTGGGATCACTGGGCTGAGTCCTTACTCATGTATTGCAGTACTTTAGACACTAATAAAAATGTAGATGGTATCATGAGCTTTTAGTGGGTACAGCCCACTTCTTCAGATGAATGGAGGTAAGGGGTCCAGGGAACAAATACATATCAGAGAAAGAGAGGGATTACAGGTATCAAACTTGTAAATGAATCTTGTAAATGAAACCAAACTTGTAAATGAAATCAAGTTTAATTTACAAGTTTGACACCTATGATCAAGATTTGAACAAAGACCTGACCTGGATGGGCCTTTACATGCCACACCCTAAAGACAAGGCTGTGTCTACACTGCAGGTTTCCTGCGCAAGAACTGTTTTGCACAAGAGTTTCTGTGCAAAAATTCTTGTGCAAGAGCGCGTCCACACTGCCATGTGCTTTTGTGTTCATGGCAATGTGGACTCCCTTTTGCGCAAGAAAGCTCTGCTGGCCATTTTAGCCATAGGGGTTTCTTGCACAAGAAAGCCCTGTTGCCCATCCACACTGCCTTCTTGTGCAAGAGCTCTTCAACAAGAGGGCTTATTCCTTGTGGGGAGAGGACTAACTCTTGCACAAGAAGCCCTCTTTTCTGATGCTTTACTGTAAATTTACTTGCACAAGAACACACTAGCAGTGTAGATGCTCCTCAAGTTTTTGTGCAAGAACGGTTGTTCTTGCGCAAGGAGCCTGCAGTGTAGACGTAGCCATAAAGCTAAGCACTGGGTATTTGTGCTCTTCCTTCAACTTCCTGCAGTGTAGACAGCACCAAAAGCTGGATTAAGTTACATTGACTTCAGCTATGCTACTAACATAGCTGAAGTTGCATAGCTTAATTCGACTTTGTCCCGTAGTGTAGACATAAGTTAAGGTGCTGCAGAAATATTTATTATTTTTTAATTTTTTCAGTTACAGATAAACATGGCTACCCCCTTTGAGACTTAAGGATTGGACATTAGAACAACATACTGGGTCAGACCAATGGTCCCTCTAGCCTAGTATCCTGCCTTCTGACAGTGGCCAAGGCCAGGTGCGCAGAAGGAATGAACGGAAGAGGCAATCATGGAGTGATCTATCCTCTCTTCTCCGCTCCCAAACTCTTGGCTGCCCCCTGGTTGAATGGTATACGGCTTAGGCTCGTAGGTAATTCATCACAATCTGAGGAAAAGTTGAAATTTTAGAGCCTGTGATGGGGCCTGTCCATGGCTCTAGGGACAGTGTGACATACCACCATGCAGAGATATGAGAGATATGAGAGTTTGAATCCTAAATTCATCCTTCATTCTCTGGACCCAGCAGAACTTTTGTGCTTAGCACATAAAGTGTCATCAGGAGCTTAGCTAAGACAGGGACTGTAAGTTATAAAGTTGCTATTGAGTAACTCCTAAACCTGTTGAATTACATGGATTGACATGGGAGGAGGATGCAACTGGGCTCCTTCGGTTGCAGGAAGGAAGGATTATTGTGAGGTGTGTGAATACGAGGAAGTTGAGAGGGACTTAAAAGATGAGATCAAGATTGTATTTTAGTCATATGACTGAGGCTATGTCTGCACTGCACATTTTCTGGAAAAAATGGACGTTTTCCCCAAAAAAACTACACTTACATGCACACTGCTATTGCATCCTTTCAACAGAAAGTCAAAAGAATGGAGGGGTTTTTCCGAAAGTGGTCACCTGCTTTCATTGAGGAAGAAGCCTTTTTCCAAACAGCTTTTTCAGAAAAAGGCATGTCTGGATGCGGAAGAGGGGTTTTTTTGTGTGTGTGTTTTTTGTTTTTGAAAAAATAAGCCTCCAGGAAATAACACAGGTGCCCTAGTGGCCACTACATCCAAAGTAATCAGAACCTGATAGTTCCTGTCTCCTGCCAGCTCTTAAAGCTGCAGGCACCCTGGACAAATCTTGCAGCAGGTAGCCAGCCCTGAGAGCTGCATCTCACCATGTGGCTCTCCCTACCACAGTACTTGGGACAAATGGTCCAGCTCAAGACCCCCGAGGCCCTCCTGGCTCTCACAAGGAGCACCACTAGGGTTCCCAGAACCCAGCCAGGGGCAGCAAGTGCCCTCCTGGTCCGGGGCAGAGATCCTGTCCCTTCTCGAGCTGTGGGGGGAGGAGGAGACCCAGCAGGATCTCCTCTCCTGGCGAAGAAAAGTGGACATCTGTGGCTAGATGGCCGAGGCCCTGGTGGCCAGGGGACACCGTCACCCTCCCAGACTCTGGAGAAAGTGAGGAGTAAGATGAAGGAGCTACGCCAAGGTAGCCACCCACCCCCAGGGAAGCCACAAGCACAGGAGGGTTCATGAGCACCTCATGAGGGAGCATGTGGCTGTCCTGCCACTCCCAGCCCTTAGCCTCCCTCCTCCCTCCCCCATCCAGGTTCTCAGCCCCCCTTCCTCCCTAGTTAAATTTATTATAAAAAAATACAAAGTTTGTTTTGTACAAATCAAAACTGATATGTTTATTGAGATTTCAGGGAAGGGGATAGTGGAGCAAGGCACAGGCCCCTAGGGGGGGAGGCTTTGGGGAAGGTTACTGGGGTGCTTCAGAGAAACTCTCCCTCGGGCCTCCTGGATGCCCACCCCAGCCTGATGGGCCTAGTGGATGGCAGCTGTCTGTGGCTGCTCCAAGGCCCTGCCTTCACGGCCGGGCTCTGTCCTCCACCCCGGAAGGACGGCCTCCCCCTTCCTCCCCACAATTTTGTGGAGGACACAATATATGGAGACCACCTAGGGAATGTTGTGCTCTCCCACATCGAGGTGGGTCAGGAGGCACCTGAACCTCACCTTCAGGTGCCTGAAGGCTCATTCCACCTGCATGAGGGCTTGGCTGAGGTGGGCATTGAATTGGTCCCTGCTGGGGTCCAGGTGGCCGGTGTATGGCTTCATCAGCCAAGGCAGGAGGGGGTAGGCTGCATCCCCCACAATGTACAGTGGCATCTGCATGGCCCCAACCCCAAAGTCATGCTGGGGGAAGAATGTGTCAGCCTCCAGCTTCTGATAGAGGCTGGAGTTTCTAAATATGCAGGAGTCATGTGCCTTGACCGACTACATGATGAAAATATCCATAAGCTGTTCACAGTGGTCAACCAGGGCCTGCAGCACCATGGAGAAATAGCCCTTGCGGTTGCTGTATTGGGCAGCTCAATGATGTGGTGTGCGGATTGGAATGTGGGTTCTGTCGATGGCTCCCCCATAGTTGGGGAACCCCAGGGCAGCAAATCCTGCGATGATCAGGTCCAGGTCTCCCAGGCAGATGACCCTGCTCGGCAGGATGAAGTTGATGGCCCTCACCATCACACACACAAAACAGAGAATGAGAGGGCAGATGACCCTGCTCGGCAGGATGAAGTTGATGGCCCTCACCATCACACACACAAAACAGAGAACGAGAGGGGTACCTGAGCCCTGCCCTTCCCCACCCACCCCAAACACCCCAGGAGCCACCCCCTATGAGGGCACTTCCTATGAGGCCATCCCCCAGCAGCAGGGTTATGTGAGGGTGGGATGGCACAGTCCCCCAGGGACTGGGCTTCTCCTCCACCCCCAGGCCACTCCCCCTTTTCCTAGGGTCCCCCTTTCCAGTACTCCTCCCCCCCTCACAGGGACTGCAGCCTGAGAGTGCCTTATCTCCATGAGGAGGGCCCCAATGGTGGACTTTCCAAACTGGGTGCCCCACCAACTGGTAGCTGTCTGGGGTGGTGAGCGTCATGATGGCAATGGTGACCCACTTCTCCAGGGGAATGGCAGACCGTAGGTGGGTGTCCCGTTGTTGAAGGGCTGGGGCGAGTCAGGCACAGAGCTCTATAAAGGTGGTCTTCTGCATGTGGAAGTTTTGGAGCCACTGCTGGTTGTCCCACCACTCCATCACCAGCCAGTCCCACCAGTCAGAACTGGCGTCCAATCTCCAGAACAGTCTCTCCACTGTGGGGTGCAGTTTCAAGGGCCTTGCTCCTGCACACGGGGAGAAGGTTTCAATGATGAGCTCGGTGTTAAGCTTGTGCAGGGCCAGGAAGGCAGCCTGCAGAAACTGCTGGGCTGTGTCTACACTGGGCCACTTATTCCGGAAAATCAGCCACTTTTCCGGAATAAGCTGTGAGCTGTCTACACTGGCCCTTGAATTTCCGGAAAAGCAACGACGCTCTACTATACAAAATCAGCCGCTATTCCGGAAAAACTATTCTGCTCCCGCTCGGGCATAAGTCCTTATTCCGGAACACTGTTCCGGAAAAGGGCCAGTGTAGACAGCCCAGTAGTCTTTTCCGGAAAAAAGCCCCGATTGCGGAAATGGCGATCAGGGCTCTTTTCCGGAAAAGCGCATCTACATTGGCCACAGACGCTTTTCCGGAAAAAGGGCTTTTCTGGAAAAGCAGCCTGCCAATGTAGATGCTCCTTTTCCGGAAAAACTGAAAACAGAATAGTATTCCGTTTTAAGCAGTTCCGGAAATTCATGCCAGTGTAGACACAGCCCTGCAGTAACTGCAGCATGGCACTGTGGGGCTATTGCATGCCCAGAGGCGGCTCCAGCTCCATGGCAAGAAGGATGCTGTGGTTGCCAAAAGATGGGCAGCCAGAGCATGCACAACAAAAGCTTTGCTGTCCCTCAGAGAGGTAGGCAAGTATGCAGCAGAAGCAGAGAAATGGCTGTCCCTTTAATCGTGTGTCTCAGCTAGCTTTACACAACAGCACTTGGAAGCAACTGCTGACCTAATGCCCTGCCTTAAATGGTTCCGGGTGGCCTTATATGCAAGATAGCAGCCAATCAAGGTGGATGCTCTCTTTTGAAAAAGCAGATTGCTTTTTCATTGTGCTTTTGCAGTGTAGACACTCTGTTTCAGAAGTTTTTCTAGATCTCTTCCTGAAAAGCTTCTTCTGAAAGAAGCTTGCAGACTAGATGTCGCCTGAGGCTCAGGTCTGGGCATCAGAAAGCCTAATTCTACCACACAGTTTCTGTGATCTTTCTTTACTCATCTGCAAAATAAGGATAATAATTACCTCAGACAAGTATTGGGACTTAGAGTATATAAAGTACTTGGAGCATGCTTAAGAAGTTGTACTGAGCAGTTACTATTTGATTTTTTCCCTAATTTTTGGACTCCCACTTCTTCTTTCCCACTTCCCCCAAAGAATGGAGGGATTTTTACATAGCCCCATCAGGTTTTCGCACAAGCAGAAAGTCTTCAGGTGGGGGGGGAGGGGGGGGGGTTCTGCATGATCAACTTTAGAACTTGAATTTTTTATCTGAGGAGGTTTGACTCCAAAGGAGACAGGAATTCTACTTTCTTTTTTGTCAGTCTGCCATTTGCACAGCAGTAAATGCTCAATATCTCCTTTCTGGTAAGAAAAGAAATAAGGTTACATCATTATAGTATTAAAGCAATAAGTATGTAGTCCCCTAGCCCAAGATGTCATGCCCTTGTTTATTTGATTTTTTTCAACAAACTTTAAGCTAAAATACTGGCAAGCAGGCTCTGGTATCCAGATTATTGATGTTCTCCTTTCCCCCAGCATCTCCTGGGATAAGAAAGCAAGAGCTTTATCGCAGAAGTAGGCACTGAGTGTACACCAGGCAATCAGGGGATGTGACTCTGAGGCTATGTTATAGATGCTATTTAAAAAGCCATGGGGTGTTCCACCAATGGGAATTTCAGAGGAGAACTAAGTCAACTGTAGCTTTGCAATAATATGCCTCATTTTTTATTAGCTACTGAAATTCAGAGATACAGCAGCCAATTTTTTTATTTTATTTTCCCCCTTAAATACATTCTATTCACACTTGAAATACTTGTCCTTTTTTTCAAAAGCATGTCTGAAGCAGCTCCTTTAAAAACTGATAGTGGAATTCTTAGTCTCCTGGGAGATTTATCACTGAAACAGAAAAAAATAAAACCCCCAAACCCTGTAGAAATGCTAAGGATTCTCTCCTTTCCCCTCTCCCCCCCCCCCCACACACTCCCTCAGCTGCAGAGAAACATACACACGTTGGGGGTGATGACAAGGCTAAAATGAGCGTGATTGTTCGCAATTCTGCTTAGCTCAGATGTTTCCTCAAGGTGATTCTCGTTCCTCAACTCCAGCTGTTTGCAATTAGCTTTTTTTCCCCTGAAATAAATGAAAAACGAGAGTTGTGTCAGGTGGGAAAGCATATTGGCAGTTAGTAGAATGGATATGCAAAGGAATGACATTATGAGACTTGAGCAAGCATTAAGGTGCAGAATTGTGGCTTCAGGTGTTCTCCATTGAGTGGTTTTTATTTCAATCCAGCACCCCTGCACAGAAGAAAGCTCTTATCCAGCAGTGAAACCAGATATCACATTTCCTGAAGGCTCTCAGCTGCTACTTTGCAACATGGTCAGCTTCACTGTATGAGCCTATGAAAACTTACATACGCACTCCCATCCTGCATTGACTTGTGGTGTTTTGCCCTCTTGCTCTTACATCTAAATAAGGCATATGTACTATCAAACAGGGTCATTGCTGTATTATGTCTCAGTGATGGTGATGGTGGTAGGGAGTATGGATTCCATGGCACTTACTAGTAAAATATGATATTGTTACCAAATAAATAATTTTTTGTTAATTTATCTTCTTTTTTCACTCTTTTTTGTATTTTAAAGAAAGGGTGAAGGGTTGGAGGAGGGAAGGATTTCATTAGAAATTAGAGAAAAAGAAAAGTACCATCTGCAAGAGAGAAATGAAAAATGAACAGCATCTACAATAGCATCATGCATTAACTCAGACAAAACTCCTGGGCTATGTCTACACTGGCGCAATCTAGCGCCAGAGCTATGCAAATGAAGCTAAGCATGGAATGTCTACACTGGCTGCTTGAATTTCCACAAGAACACTGATGATCTAATGTAAAATTGTCAGTGTTCTTGTGCAAATACTATGCTGCTCCCTTTCAGGAAAAAGCCCTCTTGTGCAAATGTAAATGGCGATTGGGGTTTTCTTGCACAAAACCGCGTCTAGATTGGCATGGACGCTTTTCCGCAAAAAGTGCTTTTGCGCAAAAGCATCCGTGCCAATCTAGACGCACTTTTCCACAAATGCTTTTAATGGGAAAACTTTTCCATTAAAAGCATTTGTGGAAAATCATGCCAGTCTAGACATAGGCTACGGGTATGTCTTACATAACAGTGTTATTCGGAAAAACTGACATTATTCTGAAATAACATAGTCCATGTCTACACTACAAATAGTTATTTTGAATGTTGAGCTGGAGGACTTCTTACTCCAACTCCTGTAACCTTCACTTTACGAGGAGTAAGGGAAGTCAGAGGAAGAGTGCTCTTTCTCAGACTTCCTGCTGATTAGACAGCACCAAAAGCCAAAATAAGCTGTTTTGACTTCAGCTACTCCATTGAAATAGCTCAATTTGCATATCTTATTTTGGCTTTAGCCCTGCGGTGTAGATGTGCCCGAGGGAGAGAGAGAGAGTGAGAGAGAGAAAATATACTGGGAAGTATTAAGGGAGCAGAAAGAGATGTGTGAGAGGAATTCAGGGAATGTGCACAGACATGCACCAAACATATGGAAGATTTTACTCTAAGAAGTGAGAAAAGAAATGGAAATAAGTAAAAACAGCCTTTGAATAAGAAGATGGTATGAATCCTTTTGCTGTCTAATACATGTTAGCCTGCATGATTTCTCTTTACAGCAGCTGATCACACTTGACAGAATACTAGTTCCTGGCATCTAGCAGTTGATGTAACAGGGGAGGAGAGAAACCTGTTTCCGAGAATGGAGAGACCTACTAATGGTGAATGGCAATGAATACATCCCACTGCATTCTGATTTGAGTGCTGGCTGGGAATTACTGGCCGTAGGGGCTTTCAGTGATATGCCTGTCTGCTGTGCTGTATGTGCAATTACCGTCCATTTGCATTATACAAACAGAGGAAATCATTTGGGCCTGTTTTGAAATGTAACATTACTAGGGGATTTTCAGTTTGGAGTTAATGAATGAGGAATTTATTCCAATATTGTATCATTGTGTTCATGCGAGGAGAGAGATGTCTGTGCAACATTATCCTGCTCAGCTTGCCAGGAAAAGCTATTTCCTTAACTGAGAAATTTCATTTGAAAGGAAACTTCATGCCAGGTCACCAAAGCGCATTGCATGCAAGCATGTATGGAACCGATTTATGCTTTAATATTTGACCTTGATGGGGGTCTACCTCCTGGATAATTTCAGTTTAAATTGTAGCTTGGATGACATACAGGCTTCTTGCAGTGTGGCATTTATACACTTGCTTAACCTCTTGTCCTTGAGACTAGCAGATTTGGTAGCTCTACTGGAAACAGACAAGTAACTGAGGAAAATCTGACTCTTGGCCCAAAAGCAGAGTCCAAATATGACTCAGTAGAGAATAACATCATAGTGGCTTATTCTACTCCAATTTATAAGTCCTATATTATCTACTGTTCTTGCATATTTTATTTCCCCTGGATGTCCAAACTAACCATGCATAGCATAAGTGTACTCCAAGTGTTCGGACAGCATCTGAGAATTTTTCTGAGAAAATCTAGAGAGATGTCTACTCTAAGGTCAGATTTTGTGAACATAGAGGCAAAACTCCCATTAACTTCAGTAGCGACGAGGAGTCCTGTGGCACCTTATAGACTAACTGAAGTGTAGGAGCATAAGCTTTCGTGGGCAAAGACCCACTTCGTCAGATGCATGCATCTGACGAAGTGGGTCTTTGCCCACGAAAGCTTATGCTCCTACACTTCAGTTAGTCTATAAGGTGCCACAGGACTCCTCGTCGCTTTTGCAGATTCAGACTAACACGGCTACCCCTCTGATAATTAACTTTAGTGGGAGTGTTCCCTGCATGGGATTGTAGGATTAAACCCATACAGAATGCCATTCCAGTGACACAATAAGAATAAGTTATGTGCATGACAGTTCATGTCAACTGCACACGTATCTCACTCAGTACTCCAGCAAAGGCACTGCCTGCGCTCTGGGTTCCCAGCTTCCCAGCCAGGACTCATCGTGGGCAGAGACATACTTTTTTCCCTCCTGACTGGGGTATTTTCTGGGTAAGTGGTGGGCAACCTGAGGCTGACAGTCCACATGCAGCCCATTGTGGTTCTATATATAGCCCACAAGACATTTTTGTTATCGTTGTCCGTGCATAGGGTTGCCAGATTCCACTGGTTTCCATTCATGTTGTTTTTTTCCTACCAGTGTTACGAAAGTGAAACACATGTAAAGCAAGTACCCATGAAGTGAAGTGCATACTGATCACACACTACAATGACCATGCATCCCTCTGCATCCAATCAAAGCATTGATATGGTTCAATTGACACATCCCGGAAATTCTAGGTATGCAAGCAAAACTACCCTATCCCAGAAGACTGTCTTGGTTATGACAATCTTGCAGCCCACTGAGATGAAGGAGAGACACTCATGGGGCTCACTCTGTAGCCTCGGATGCCTATCACTTTTCTGGATACTAAACTTGTTGATGGTCAGTTTATATCCATTTGTTCTCATGTCAGCATTGGCCATTACCTTAAATAACTCCTCTCCCTCACTGGTGTTTCCTGTCTACAAATATATCAAAGGGATAACAGCATCTATCTTCTCAGCCTTTATTTTGTTAATCAAAACAAGCTAAGCTCCTTAAGTCTCCTCTTATAAGGCAGGAGCCTCAGGGGGTAGCCGAGTTAGTCTGTTACAGAAAAAGAACAACAAGCAAATGGTCTGATAGCACTTTATAGACTAACAAAACACGTAGATGGTATCATGAGCTTTCGTGGCCACCGTCCACTTCTTCAGATGACCAGAGTTATGATTAGAGGATAAGGAAACTCGAAATAAATAGGAGAAGGGAAGGGGGAGGGGAAAGAAAGATGTTCTGTTGCCCACCTCCCTACCACTATGCATAATGTATCAGGAGAAAGGGTGCTCAACCTGAGTAGATAAAGATCAAAGTCAGTGGATAGATAAGGCAGGAAGGATGCCATTCAGAAAGTAGTTAGCACCTTCATTGATAAACGTTCCACCACCCCATATCTTGATTAAGTCCATAATTAATTAAATTGAATTTGCATATGTATTGTAATTCCAAGCTTTCCCTGTGGATTTGGCATGAGGAACTGGTCTGTGGATTTGGCATGAGGAACCTTCAGATCTGTGAGATTACGGTTAGGTAAGCAGAAATGTGCTACCACTGGCTTCTGAGTATTTTCTTTACGTATATCCAATTTGTGTCCATTGATTCTTTCACGTAGAGAACGTCCAGTTTGACCAATATATATAGTAGAGGGGCACTGTTGGCATTTGATGACATAGATCAAATTACTAGATGAGCAGTCAAATGACCCTTTGATTTTGTGGCTAGTGTTGTTTGCTCCAGTGATGAATTCGTCAGTGTAGATATGTGGGCAGAGTTGTCATCTTTTCTGGTTTCAGGGTTCTCCATTCCTCTGAACATCCTAGTAGCCCTTCTCTGCACCAATTCCACTCTGAAGTCATCTTTCTTAGATAGGAGATACCAGAAATGCACATGGTATTCCAGAAGAAGTCTCACCTATGCCTTATATAATGGTAATAACATTTTCCTATCTCAGATAGGAAATACCTCACCTGATGCATCTAAGGATTATCTTAGCCTTTTTCATGGTCATACCACACTGGTGGCTCATAGTCATCCTGCTACTGACCAATATAATTCTACTCAATTGTCTCTTCCAACAGGTAAGTCCACAGTTTATATGAATAACTCTTCTTAGACCTTAAGTACACAGCCTTCTACTTTTCAGTATTAAACCTCACCCCATTTCTATCATACCAGTTTTTAAGGTTATCCAAATATTCTAGTATGGCATCCCAATCATCCTCCACATTGAAAATATCTTCCAATTTTTTGTCATTCATAATTTTATTTCAACACTCTGTTTTCATGCCAACATCATTAATAAAAATCCATCCCAAGACTGATCCTTGAGAAACTCCATCAGTAACCTCCCTCCAGCCTTGCTTTTCACCTTTCAGCATCACCCACACTAACCAATGCCTTATATGCCTTTTGATTGATGTATTTATCCTTATCTTCGATTTGACTGTTAATTTCCCATGTAAAACTCTCAGTTGCTTTATTGAAATTGAGGTGGATTAGATCAACTGAATTTCCTTTCTCTAGAAAATCAGTTATTTTATCAAAGAAAGAGAGGTTGCTTTGCATGATCTACCTTTTATAAAACCATGTTCTACTTTTTTCCAATACCATTTAACACTATGTCCATAATTACTCTCACTCTCAATATTTGTTGTACGACTTGGCATACATGTGAAGTCAAACTAACAGGCTTCTCATTTCTTGGATCATTCCCCTCCCTTTCCTTAAATAAAGGAACAATATTTACAATTTTTCAGTGACAGAGTTTGACTTCTGAGTTTATGGATTCATTAAAAATCTATGCTATTGGGATGGCAAATTTCATTTGCCAATTCTTTTGATATTCTTGGGTGGCATTTATCTGAGCCCCTTGATTTGGCTTCATTCAGCAGTTTGGCTTCCTCCTGAGATGCGGTAATTTCTACTTCCATGTCCTCATTCCAAACCTGCCACTACCACAAGCTCTTCATTGTCCTTGTTAAAAATGGAGGCAAAGAATTTAGTTTATATATGCTTTGAATATCTTTAAATCTCTACCCCCTCCTAAGTATTTAGCAGTCCCACTTCTTTCTTCATTTTCTTTTCATTAATATGTCTATATTGTTTTTAATTTCCTTTTAAAAACAGCTCTGCTTGATTATGGTGGAGCTCACTTTATCTTTGCATTTCCTGACCTCCACTAATTCTTCCATTCAATTTCTTCCTCTTTATAACCTCACTGAGATGCTTGTTAATGCAGTTTGGTTTGCGACCCTTCCCATGAGTTTTTTCCCTTCCTTGGGTTGCAAGCTCCAAATAGTTTTTGCTACTTTGACTTAAAAATGAATCCTAGCATCCTCCACATTCAGATCCTTTAGCTCTTCTGTCCAATATCTATTCATATTAAAACACATATTGCTTTTTTGGGACCAATTTGCCAAGCATCAGTGATCCATCTTTTTTAGTACTTATCATTCCACCAATTTTTCCTGCCATCTAAAACCTCTGCCAGTGACAATGTTACATTTCCTTCCAGGTCATTGATATAAATGTTACATAATGTGGAGCCAAGAGCTGATCCCTGCAGGATCCCTCTGGAAAAACATCCAGCTGATGACAATTTCCCATTTACAGTTACATTTTGAGACCAGTTAGCTAATTTTTAAGCCATTTTATGTGAGATGTGTTCATTTTACAGTATACTGTTCTAGGTTTTTCAAAAAAATCAAAACATCATGTGGTACCACTTTAAATGTCTTAGGGTGTGTCTAGATTACATCTTTTGACAGAGGGATGTACATTAGGAACTTTGAAATTGCAAATGAAGCCGGGATTTAAATATCCCACGCTTCATTTGCATAATTGCATCATGGCACTCTTTTGAAAAAGCGCTATTTCGAAATTGAAACAACAGTCTAGATGCGGTTCTTTCAAAAAGGCAAGCCTTTTTCAAAAGATCCTGAAAAACCTCAAGAATTTTTTGAAAAAGTCTTCCATTTTCGAAAGAACCACGTCTAGACTGCGGTTTCAATTTCGAAATAGTGCTTTTTCGAAAGAGCGCCATGATGCGATTATGCAAATGAAGCACAGGAAATTTAAATCCAGGCTTCATTTGCAATTTCAAAGTGCTTCACTTACATTCCTCTGCTGATAGGGGGATATAGTCTATAGCCTTACAGAAATTTATGTGTATTATGTCAACACTATTCCCTTTATCAACCAAACTAATAATTGTATCAATAAAAGATATTAAGGTAGTTTGACAGAAGCTATTTGCCATAAACCCATGTTGATTTGCTGTAACTACATTACCCACCTTTAATTCTTTATTAAGCAAATCTGTCACCAGCTGAATCATTTTCCGCTTGAGATCAATGTCTTAGGGGTGTTTGTTTCACAGTTTTGGAACAGACCCTGGGAAAGCTGGCTGCTGCATGGAAAAGCTTTATGCTTAGGCGTGAGTGTAAATACAAATATGTGATAATAATGAACGAAAAGGGTTCAACTCTTAAGAATTTACCATCTCAAAAGCTTACAATTATAAACAACTCTTTTTACAGATATTTGGAAATCAAATGCATGCTTTCCCTTGAATGCACCAGTGTGGAATCCCCATCCGCCTGTCAGTGCCAGGCTGATGACATACTCCAACTTGCACAGCAGGCAGATTGTATTTGTTATAAAGGAACATCCATACCTGCCCCTCACCATCTGCCCCATTCAACTATAACAACTACAATATACATCTCTAGAATAGATGTTAACCCATAAAAGGGTAGCGTCTGGCCAAACATGCATGAAGACATGTTCCCGGTGGAAAAAAAAACACTGGGAATACATGAAAGCCAATTTATTTCTTAGTTAATATAGTTATACCAGTTGTGTATTCTTTCAGTTGGTCAGGTGACAATGGAGAGTTTCACAAAAATGTTCACTTTTTTATGCAAATAACAGTAAAAAATTTCAAAACCATCAATCCTACTTTGACCTGGCATCTTCTGACTCCTCTATCTGTTTTGTGATCCCCACTCTGGCCTCTAGTGTAATAAACTGCATTTTATTAGTCTGTATTCTATTGACAAATTTTGTTTATGGCTCTAGAAGCACCCTGTGCTTGTAAAAATATAGATTGTAGGGGTTTAGCTATGCTAACATCCTAGGGTTTGATTAATAATATGAAAAAACCCTTTTCAACCACATAAAAATATACCCCATAAATAAAACCAAGGCCACATTATCATTTTCATTATAAGTCTGATAAAATATTGTCTTAAGGGAAGATGCACCAGTAGTTGAGATGAAAACAAGACATCAGAAATTCCATTTGAATACAGGTGGCAGAGATATTTACAGCCATTGGGTCACATTACTGCCAGGTTATTTAAATTCACACTGAGGGAATATCTTCTTCCAGCTTTTTTTGACGGAAGAAAAAAAAATCACACCAGTGGAAATATGTTCTCATAAATGGCTACAGGGTTTGAGGCTCTTTAGTCTTTCCACTTATATTTGTACAGATTGCCAGAGAAATAAATTATACAAGCCTTTTACATTTCAATGAAAGCTCATTCCTATAGAAGCCATCTCACTACTCATTTCTTTCCATCCACAACCAGTTTTTCCACTCCACTCTTGTGCCACAATATCATCAATCATAAAAGAACAAACCCTTTTCTTTGATTCCACCCAAGTTCTCATTACCTATGTACTGCCATCATTATAAAAATACACATTCCCCTTAGCATTTGAGTGATGTGTGTTCTGCAGAAAAAAGGATGAGGGGCTGAAAAAAATCTAGGTATTACTGTCTGCATTTAAATACAAACTCTTTTTCATAAAAAGGCAGAGGCAACACCAATTGTCAAACCAGCTTATATTAAATGCACAGGCTGTTCCTGAGGAAATAAACTGAACTTGTGAGTGCAATGATGATCAACCAGGGACTGAAGCAGGATCTCCAAAGCTTAGTAAATGAGCCTAAAGGACTATGTCTCCTAGCTGGCATGGTAGCAGATTCATAATCTTTGCTACACGCACCTCTCAGATGTCTAGACTACGGAGGTTTTTTTTGAAAAAAGTGGCATTTTTTTGAAAAACTTCACCTGCATCTAGACTGCCATCACATTATTTTGAAATTAAATTGAAAGAACACGGTGTTTTTTTCAGCTGCGGTAAACCTAATTTTACGTGGAAGAACTCCATTTTTTGAAAGAGCTCTTTCGAAAAAAGGCATTCTTGAACGTAAACAGGGCTTTTTTGAAAGAGAACATTCAGATTGCCTGGGTGCTTTCTTTTGAAAAAGCAGATCGCTTTTTCAGAAGGGTTATGGCTGTTTAAATGATCTCTTTTGAAAGAGGCTTGTAGTCTAGACATACCCTCAGTGCTTGATTCACACACACTGAATACTGGGTCACATTAGTAGAGCTGTGGTCAGCCAATACAATTTGAAGTAAAAACTGTGTATAGAGGTTGGGAGTTAGGAATGAGGGAAGGTCTTTTCCACTTCACTGGGAAATATTTTGTTATAAAATAACTGCTTGGAATTAGCAGATGGAACAAGAGGGGGGGGGGGAAAAAACTTCTGAAATATCTGTGTGATCCCTCGGGTATATGTCATGCCTTGGTGAGTTAGCTGTAGTTGGAGTGGGAGTTTAATTCTCCTTCCAGTTTGAGGGCAGAATTTTTACAAGGGCTCCCAAGAGAAAAGCTGTGATGTGGACTCATTAGGCAAGGGTCTCTGGAGGAGAGGATAAAGGCAAACATCAAGGAGACGGAGATAAACTGGTAAGGGGCCAGTTGTTAGGAAAGAAATCATTGGAAAGGTAGGGTAGCTGGATGAGAGCCTGCAAATGGGAGGAAGCTTGGGTGGGAACTGTCTAAACAGGGAATGGATGGGAGAAAGAAATCACATAATGATATCCTCCCTTTCAGAGGAAGAGGTGGATTTTACAAATTAATGTAAAAATTTCAGCATATATTGATTGTGGTTTGACTATCCTTTAAATATAAAGCATCAAGAGGAAGAGAGCTTTAGGAGGCTGGCGCACATCACAGCCCTGCCAAAAAAAGCCCTATGAAATGTTGCTAAGCCAGTGAGACAGGCTTGAAGCATGGATTTTAGAAATCCATGTCTCTTGCTGTAGAAGTCAGCTTCTGTTCTTCATGGAATACTTCTGCCTCACATGGGAGTCTATAAAACTGCCTAGAGCTTATTGTTATTTCTACTGTAGTTGTGCCTAAGGACCCCCACAAAAGACATAGCGTCCCACTTCACCAAGAACTGTGCAAATAGTCTCTGCCTTAGACACATGTAGGAATTGGAGAGCATGCAATAAGAGAATGAACACACAAATGGGAGGTAAAGAGGGGGGGAGGAAGGGCGCAGGTTTGCTGTTATGTTTTAATCTAAAAATTAAGCTACAATTTAGTTTAAAACATTAGTAAAGCATTAGTTAAAAATTTTAATCTAAATTTTTCTTAAACTCCTTGTCATAATATATCCCTGGCATGAATTCTGTTTGTTTCAAGGGTACGGCTAGACTACAAGTTTTTTGTCGGAAAAAGGTACGCAAAATGCGCTGCACATTTTGCATACTTTTTTCCGATGCTTCTGTCAGAAGAGGCTTTTCTGACATTTGGCCCATCTAGTCAAGGTCAAATGTTGGGAAAAAACCCTCTTTCGGAATCCTCCTTCTTCCTCATAGAACAAGGAATACAGGGGCTTCCGAAAGAGCACATTTGCTCTTCTGCAAAAAAAAGCGGAAGAGCAAATGCATTCCCTGTACACGGCAGAGATTTTTCAGGATACCTCCGGTGTCCCAAAACCCCCCTGTAGTCTAGCCATACCCAAGATTATTACAACCAGCACTTCATTTCCCAGTTGACACTGTGGCATGAGAACTAGGTTTGAAATACTTGAAGCCACTGCTTTATATCCTGACAGGGATGATGCCAGCTTTCTGATACAAATAAATTGCAGACTCTGCTGGATTAGAGTGTGTGACCTTTTCAGAGAAGGCCTTAAAAGCCAAAGTCCTGTTCTCTCTGCACGGATGCTAAAGACCATGAGGCACATTTTGTAAAAGCAGATGGTTTGGCCCCTTGCCTTGGCTAACGGTTTTTCTCTTCCTTATGTTGTATGGAATGGCACATGCCAGTTGTCTACTTGGCTGTTGCCTCTATCTCCAGAGGCAGCGTCCCTTCAGCGTTGCTGTAGGCGTACGCAGCACATGAGAGCCTTTCAGGCCAGAGGCATACATTTTCAAGTCATACAGGAAAGCCTCAAAGCAAAGTACCACAAATCTTGCCCAATACAGGCCTTTGGTTTAGTGGTGCCCTAGGCAACTACTCTGTATTTGATGTCCCTAATAACAAATCATGCACTGGTTCACTGCTTGACTCCTCTCACTAACCAATGCAGTGCCCTGTCTGAGGATTTTCTCCCTTCAGAAAAATGACCTATGTTTCTACTAAGTCCTATGAAGTGATCACCCGTTTTTTCCCCAAACACATCTCAGAATACACAATGCAGAATGAGGGACCTGCTGCAACCAGTGCAATTGATTCTAAACTTTGGGTCTTGTTGCACAGAAGTGTGCAGAAACAAGGGCACCTTTTCAAAAAGGGTGACCAGGTGGCAGTAACCAGAGTGCTGGGTCCTTTCAATTGCTGCTGAAGCCCTAGGCAGCACTGAAGGGCTGGCTGGGGGAGTCAGGCCCTTAATCCTGTCCCTTCTGCATCAGGCCAAATAGGAAGATTTTAAAATTACTTCCTCCCTGGTTACCATATCCTACTGGTATTTGTAACTGGCTATCTATAACAACTATGTCAGACATGTTTGGCCTCCCCTGCAGAGGCCAAACATGAATAAAGTAAGAGTTCTATACCCAGACTGCAAAGATTTGGAAACATGCAAAATGTCCAGATAAATTTGTGAATCCCAAGACATTATTTTAAATATCCAAAGTGTGAATGTGTGTGCGTGTGGTGAGGGGAAAAGTTGGTAAAATGGCAGCAAAAAATACCAAAATAATTTGTGCTAGATTAGTTTTATGGTTTGTCTCACTGAGCTAAAGCCAGGGAGGACTGGATATCTTACTGTAAAGTCTATTCTTATGAGGTTTCCAAGATAAACATCATAAACATAGCGATGAATTTCTAGAGACCTGACCATAGCTCCTCTGATCTTGCCTTCTTTGTTGTATACCACTGGCCTGCAGGAGTGTTATTTAGCCAATTTTCCCCAAAACATAACTTGATCCTTGTCAAATTATATGAATGCAAAAATAAATTTTCCTGGTCAACATGCTTTTTTTGGACTTGTTTAACATACAAACTTTAATATTAAATTTTATCTGTGGAAACTCTTTTAGTTAAAAACAAAACAAATTAAGCAGAATTGAACAAATCTGATGACTGATACTGTGACTTAGCAAATAATTCTGCCATTTGTTTTCACGTATATATCGTACATACATCTTGCAAAAAATTATTGTAGATCCTTACAAATGTGATAATCAATATTCCAAGAGAAGGGCCCTTGGCTTCCTTTCTCCTTAAGAGCAGGATTTAAAAATATAATGTTAACATAAATTCTTTTAATATAGTTTGTGTGTGTTAAGACAGAAATGTTTGGCTTAATTTTATTTGCTGAAAGCATTGTAGCAACAAGCAAGAGGAGTAATCTATTTCCCTGATTCTCCAGGTTGTATAAAATATAAATGAGTAAATGATGCTGAGACAGGCAGGGAGTAAATCTCTTGAGAGCTTGCATGCGTGAAAAAAAAAAGAGAAAAGATTTACCCAAAAAATGACCTTTGCATTGAATATCATCTGGTGAAAGATTAGGACAGCATGAATACAAACAACAGAATGTACAGAAATTATAGAGAAAACCTCTGTTGTTAATGTGAATCCCTGCATATACTGTTGGGCTGTGTCTACATTGGCACCCTTTTCCGGAAAAGGGATGCTAATGAGACACTTCGGAATTGCAAATGCCGTGGGGGATTTAAATATCCCCCGCGGCATTTGCATGATAATGGCTGCCGCTTTTTTCCGGCTCGGGGCTTTGCCGGAGAAAAGCGCTTGTCTAGATGGGATCTTTCGGAAAATAAAGCCTTTTCCGGAAGACCCCTTATTCCTGATTTTAAGAGGAATGGGGGAATGAAACTCTGGTGAGACAGGGGAAAGGAGGTGGGAGAGGGGAGAACAGAGGGTGGGAGAGGGGAGGGGGAAACCTGGTAGGAGGGAGCTGGAAGGGGAAAGCAAGGGGAAGAAGGGGGAGGGGAAGCTCAGGGCCCAGGGTTGGGGGTCTCACCGGACCAACTTGATTGTCATGCAAACCTGCTCCTGGGTTCGTATGTAGCCTTTGGTGGCCAGGCTGGCAGCTATCCTGCCATAGATGGCCACGTTCCTCCATCTAGTGCGGAGATCATGGACGTTGGGGGAATACCCCCCAAACCTTAATAAGGTCCATGATCGTCGCTCTGGACCAGGAAGGCTCCTGCCTTCTCTGGGCCCTGGCAGGTCCTGGGAGCTGGCAGACTGCTCCTGGGGAGCGGTGGAGGGCTGGCTGCCAGTGGCTTGCTGGCTCATGTTTTGGGGCCACTAGGTCAGGGGCAGTGACTGATGGCTCTGGGCTGGCAGTCTTGGAGCTGGCACAGGCACTGTGGCCAGAGTCTATCCTTTTAAGGGGTCTGGAAAGGTGGGGAGGAGTGGAGTGTTCTTGGTTGAGGCTGGAGAGGCCACCAGGGCACCCTGGGAAGGCTGGAGGCCCACTGTTTCAAATTAAGTGTCTACACAGCACTTATTTCAAAATAGCTATTTCATATTTGGCATTATTCCTTGTAGAATGAGGTTTACCAAATTTGAAATACAGGCAGTCCCCGGGTTACGTACAAGATAGTGACTGTAGGTTTGTTCTTAAGTTGAATTTGTATGTAAGTTGCAACTGGCGTCCAGATTCAGCCGCCGTTGAAACTGATCAGTGGCTGACTACAGGAAGCCCGAGGAAGAGCTGCTCTGACCCGGGCTTCCTGTAATCAGCCGCTGATCAGTTTCAACAGCGGCTAAATCTGGACGCCTGGGACAGAGCAGCTGGGGCGCTGCTGGGTAGGTCCCCGCAGCGCTGCACCTTGGCACTGCGGGGACCAACCCGGCAGCGCCCCAGCTGCTCTACCCCAGGTGTCCCCAAGTCAGCTGCTGCTGAAACTGATCAGCGGCTGATTCCAGGAAGCCCGGGGCAGAGCATCTCTGCCTCGGGCTTCCTGTAGTCAGCCGCTGATCAGTTTCAGCAGCGGCTGACTTGGGGATGCCTGTGGCAGAGCAGCTGGGGTGCTGCTGGGTTGGTCCAGTAGCGCCGCACCTCAGCGCTGTGGGATCAACCCAACAGCCCCCCAGCTGCTCTACCCCAGGCGTCGGCGAGAAAAGACTGGTCCGCTGGGGGGGGCATACTAGTTGCGCCCCCCCCCCAGCAGACCAGGGAGACGCAGAGCTGCTTTTCTCTCCGCAGAGGACGCGGGCGGCAGGACCGCAGCGCGTCTTGGCGGTCCCGCCGCCCGCGTCCTCCACAGCTTTGCTCTGCGTCTCCCTGGTCTGCTGGGGGGGTCCCAGCAGACCAGGGAGACGCGGAGCGGCTTTTCTCACCATGGAGGACGCGGGCAGCAGGACCACCCAGACGCGCCGCGGTCCCGCCGCCTGCATCCTGCGCGGCTTTGCTCCGTGTCTCCCTGGTCTGCTGGGGGGGCCCCAGCAGACCACAGCTATGCGGAGCGGCTTTTCTCGCCACGGAGGATGCGGGTGGCGGGACCGCCACGGCGCGTCTCGGCGGTCTGCTGGGGGGGGGGGGCCGCAGCTACTTCGGGGTTCCCTCACCCCGTTCGTAAGTAGGGATCCGACATAAGTCGGATCTACGTAACCCGGGGACTGCCTGTAAGCACTCTGCTATTTCAAAATTATTTCAAAATAGCAGTTTGGCTGTATAGATGCTAGGAAAGGTATTTTGAAATAAGAGCTGTTATTTCAGAATAACTTTGCTGTGCAGACATACCCTAAGGGTATGCCTACACTACAAAGTTAATTCGAACTAACAGCCGTTAGTTCAAATTAGCTTTAATAGGCGCTACACATGGAAATCGCTGGTTCAAACTTAATTCGAACTAGCGGAGCACTTAATTCGAACTAGGTAAACCTAATTCTACGATGACTAATGCCTAGTTCGAATTAAGTAGTTCGAATTAAAGGCTGTGTAGCCACTTAATTCAAACTAGTGGGAGGCTAGCCCTTCCCAGGTTGCCCTTGTGGCCACTCTGGGCACAACCAGAGAAACCCTTCTGCTCCCCTCCCGGTCCCGGAGCCCTTAAAGGGGCATGGGCTGGCTACGGTGCCCGTGCAAGGTGCAAGCTTGCCAGCACCTAGCCAGCAGACCCTGCACCTGGCACAGAATGAACCAGCCACCCGCTGCCACCCAGCCCTCTGCCTCTTCCTAGGACCAGGCTGGCGGCTCCCAGGAGCCTGCCCGGGGATGCAAGAGGCGGGTGCCCACCTGGTCTAATGCGGAGATCGTGGACCTCATCCAGGTTTGGGGGGAGGCCTCCAACGTCCACAACCTCCGCACTAGGCACAGGAAAGTGGCTGTCTAGGACAGGATAGCTGCCAGCCTGGCCACCTAAGGCCACATGCAAACCCAGGAGCAGGTTTGCGTGAAAATCAAGGTGATCCAGTGAGACCCCCGACCCTGAGCTTAGAACATAAGAACATAAGAATGGCTGTACTGGGTCAGACCAAAGGTCCATCTAGCCCAGTAGCCTGTCTGCTGACAGCAGCCAGCACCAGGTACCCTGAAGAGGATGGACCAAATACAATGACCAAGCGATTTGTCTCCTGCCATCCATCTCCAGCCTTCCACAAACAGAGGCCAGGGACACTGTTCCTACCCCCTGGCTAATAGCACTCCATTGGACCCAACCTCCATGACTTCATCTAGCTTCTCTTTAAACTCTGTTCTAGTTCTAGCCTTCACAGCCTCCTGTGGCAAGGAGTTCCACAGGTTGACTCTTTGCTTTGTGAAGAACAACTTTCTGTTACTAGTTTGAAGCCTGCTACCCATTCCTTTCCTTTGGTGTCCTCTAGTCCTTCTATTATAGGAACTAATGAAGAACTTTTCTTTATGCACCCTCTCCTCACCACTCATGATTTTATAGACCTCTATCATATCCCCCCTCAGTCTCCTCTTTTCCAAACTGAAAAATCCCAGTCACTTTATACTTTCCTCATATGGGACCTGATCATTTTAGTTGCCCTTTTCGGAACCCTTTCCAAGGTCAAAATATCTTTTCTGGGGTGAGGAGATCACATCTGTACACAATACTGAAGATATGGCGTACCATAGTTTTATACTTCCTCTCCTCCTTCTTCCCCTGGCTTCCCCCTTCCAGCTCCCTCCTCCCAGGTTTCCCCCTCCCCTCTCCCACCCTTTCTCTTCCCCTCTCCCACCTCCTTTTCCCAGTCTCCCCAGAGGTTAATCCCCTCTCCCCCACTCCCAGTTTTGTTAAATAGAGTTTCTATTTTTGAACACACGTGTCCTTTATTTTTTACATCAGGAAGGGGGGCTAGGGAAGGGTAAGTGGAAGGAGGTGAGGGAGGAATGGGATACGAGCCCCCGGTGGGGAGGACTGCGGTGGCTCTGCGGGCTCCTCGGGGTGGAAGCTCTCCTTCAGGGTCTCCTGGATCCTGACATCCCCCTGATTGGCCCCCCGGATGGCAGCCTGCAGCAAGTGCAGCCGGGCTGATGGCCAAGTGCTGTGATGTGCCGAGTGTGGGCACTCAGGGCACTCCAAGCGAGGACCGCTTTGCTGTCCCTCATCGAGGTAGACAAGCAAGTGGGGAACCCTGGGAACTGTCTGTCCGGGGTGGGGGTCGGGTCCCTTTAAACACAGCCCTCGGCTAGCCTGAGACAGCAGCTCCACACTCTAAGTCCTAACCTGATGCCCTGCTGGCGCTGCTTCCGGCCAGCCTTAACTTCGGTTCAGGGTCCACTCAATGTGGACATGCTAATTCGAATTAGCAAAACGCTAATTTGAACTAGTTTTTAAGTCTAGATGCTCTAATTCGAATTAGCTAAGTTCAAATTAACTAATTCGAACTAAGTTAGTTCAAATTCGTGCTGTAGTGTAGACATACCATAAGAGTGCATGTAATTGCTAGAAAAGATAGGCCAATATTGTCATAGACATTGTTTGGTTTGACGCAGACTGGGTGTGTCTAACCTGCATCCCTGTGTCGGCAGAGGAATATAAATGAAGCACTTCGAAAGTGCAAATAAAGACGGGATTTAAATATCCCACACTTCATTTGCATAATCACGTAATGGTGCTCTTTCGAAAAAGGGCTATTTAGAAAATAAAACCATAGGTTTACAGGATCTTTCAAAAACGCACCCCATTTTTGAAAGAACTGCGTCTAGACTGCGGTTTTATTTTCAAAATAGCCATTTTTCAAAAAGCGCCATTACATGATTATGCAAATGAAGCATGGAATATTTAAATCCCGGCTTCATTTGCACTTTCGAAGTGATTCATTTTCATCCCTCTGCCGACAGAGGGATGTAGTCTAGACACACAGACAGGTTAAATATATGCAAAAATACTATTCTGTAGGGTAAACTGAGGCAGCCCTAAATGTGCTAGAAGGCCTCTAAACAGCATAACTCCATCCTGGAATTAAGCCTCGGAACACCACAGTCAGGATAAGAGCTGCAGGCAGTAAAAGACCCTGGGCACCATAGCAACCACATTCTAAAACACTCGGACAGGTTCACAGTTGGTAACATAACACAATTTGCTTAAGATAACATTCATAAAATTTGCTTAAACTGTCTTGCTTCACTCCTAGATAATAAGCCTGAGAACCAAGCACTGCACCAACTCAAGGCCACACCCGCCTGCTATAGAAACATCATCATCTATGCAGACTAAAATGTTATTACTGTTTTGCTGACATGTTTTGGCATTTGAACAATAACCACCTTTATATTAATTAATAAGTTACTTTGCAATGGGCGGAGATATTATGTAACCTTTAGTAGTTCTATTGGCTTATGTGCTCATTTCGTCTTGCTGCTAGACCTATCAAATCATTTTCCCTCTGTCCACCTGTTGACTATATAACCTATTGTATTGTGTTAATTAACCAGTGTTCACCAGGGTAACTCCTGCGTGTCACTCCATCAGCTGGTGTATAATAAATCCTCCGCTTGTTTTCACCTGCATCCAGAGTGTCCTGGATTATTTCCAACACATTCATTAGCAAGCATGATTGGCTACAGTGGAGCTATGACTAACAACAACTAAGGATCTCCTCCAGAGGTCCTAATAATCTTAAATGTTTAATTTTACATGTATAAGTAATCAGACCCATATGCAGGAATTTCGGGAGGGAGGGAGTTGGGTTGTAAATGTAGACAGCAATTTTTTTATATATATATATATTTATATATTTCCTGCTGCTATTTTTTCCCCATAGTAATATTTAAATCTGTTTTAAATAAAAACCACCACAACTGGAATATAAAGGACCATTTTTTATAAAGGGTTTTATTTTTAAATAATTTTCCTTTAAATTTAAAATGATACTTTTTTCCCAGTTATATTCTAGTTGTGCCTAAAAACCAATTTCAAAAATAAATACTAGTTGAAACTAGAATAGTATTAATGCAAGGAATCAGCACAGTTGCAGTGAAATTGCCTGTATATAGCCGTTTCAAAATGAACTGTCAATGATGGAAAGCTAATGCATCCGTTTCATCAGTTTGTCTAACTGTTGCTTTATATTGGAATCCTAACTGGAAGCCATTTTTGCAATGAAAAGAACAACGGTATGCTACCAAGCAGCGCTAATCGCCCGACGCCAGTGGGATACCCAGCAAGGCCCAATTATAGCCTATATCCAAGATGTCGATCACGGTTGAACAATCAGTCAGTGGTTCATGAAGCAGACTGGCAGCCTGCTTCCCTGGTCGCCCCGCAGGGCTGGGGTAGGATCAGCCCCTATTTGGCCATGCTGCGGCTGTGGCAGCCCCACTCCTACCATGATGGCCCAGCCCCACCCCTTGCTTCAGTCCTCCTGAAAGAGCGGGGGAATCAGCCCCAGCCTTCTCTCAGCTGGGTGGAGCATAGGGGAAGGAGGCTCGGGCAGTGTCCCCTTTCCCTCAGACTTCTTCCACCTGGCCAGAGGCTGAGACAACTTGGGGAACCATGTGGGGGGAGAAGGGGAGTGCAGTCACACTCTTCACACATCCCCCCTGCATACAGACCTGGTAATGCTACATGTATAAGTAATTTCATTGACGGCAAAGGGACTACTCATGCTTAAAGTAAAGTACATCCTGTTAGCAGGATTGGGGCCAAAGTAAACACAGATGGTGAAATCTATTTGTTACAACACAATCCATTCCAAGCATAACCTATGTGATAAGCATCAAGGAAAGGTTGTCTGATTGAGTCCAGCTTAGCCACAGTTTATGCTAGAACTTTAATCAACAGCCGGTGAACCCCTGAAACTCCAAACAGTCCATTTTTTACACAGATTATGACACAGAAACCTGTGGTTTTGGTATTGCTGATAATCTTTGGCCAACTACAAATCAAGCAGCAAGAGATGTTTTGGGTTATGTGCTGCCTTCCCCCTTTTGTAATTTTTGGAGACTATAATGTAAATTGTAATTTTCTTGGTTGTACAAAAGTTTGTCTGAAGTTTCTCTCAACACTGCTGAAAATCATTTATATGCATTTCTTTAAAACAAACCACCACCACACTGGCACTTTTTCTAGCTGTCTGTGCTTCTGGAGTGAAAACCTGATTTCACTGAAGTCAATGTGAGTTTTGCCATTGATTTCAATGGAGCTAGGATTTCACAGGTGAACTTTTCTATCTAAAAGCATGTAAAGCCCTGGTATTTTTATATCTATTGCAGCGATTCCTGACCAGTCATTCACATAATACTAATACCACGGCTGGTACTCCAGCGCCTCTGCCACCTGCTTAATAACTAACCTTATTGCAGGGCTTTGGTGCACTGCTTGCTTGCTTTCTAACCTGTAATCTGGGAAATGCCTTATCAGTGATTTGCACCTGAGAAAAATCTGAACTTGATACAGACCAAGCATCAATTGCACAGAATGGCACTGGCTGCTATAAATGAGATAATAGACCCCAGTCCTGTAAGTACTTAGGCAGCAGCATTAGAGTATGAATTCGAGTAGTCACATATGAAGACAATGGGGCCTTTTGCATGCATATAATTCAGCATGTGCATACATGTTTTCTGGTTTGGGTTCTGGTACACTGATATAATTGCCAAGAGTAGATGGGACTCACTATCCTAATATATATATGGGGAGGAATTAGATATTCTTTTGTATGCTACAAAGAAGACAGGGAAAGGATCATTCTTTTCGGGGTGCTGGCTTTAGAACCACTGGGAAAAAGCAAGGAAAGTGGGATGTTGCACATCTGTTACAGCCGAAATAAAATGGTTACATGTTTGGGGAAATATCAGCATGAAAGATCATGCTCAGTTTCAGAGCAGAGCATCTTAGAAACTGTGCTAAAGGGAGATTATGGCACAGTCTCCTGCCTGTTACAACAAACCAGCATAGTCTTGTTTGTTTGTGTCCTTCAGATTATATTGGAAATGCTGATCACAGGAAAACAGTTGTTGGCTGGTGTTCCTAATGGCCTCTGCATGAAAGAAAAAAAATATTATTTGTTTTTTCCATTCTTGACGGTATAAATACAGTGGCTGAGATTTTCGAAGTGGTTTAAGGGATTTGAATATCTTGAGTTAGACTGGGGTAGGCAAGAGAGCCTCTGCATATCAGATCCAGCCTGCCAAGTGGATTGATTCAGCCCATTCCTACTGCTCCCCTGCCCCAGGCCAGTCAGGGTCTGGGGACGGGGGAGCATGTGAAGTCTTCTCTCCCGCAAGGGGTGCACGGTGCTTCAAGTGAACTCCCAGCTAAACAGTTGGCAGCTGACTCTAAGTGCCGCACACCTCTTGCAAGGTGAGGTCAGGGTGTGAGAGACTGTGCATGCTCCCCCACCCCCAGGTCCTGATTTACCTGCGGGCAGGGGCAGTATGCAAAATCTCCTGCTGCCAGGAGTGCAGGCACCTAAGGGGACTTCCCAGCTATTCAGAACAGCTAGCGGTTCTCTCGGGGAGGGAGGGGAAGGGAGAAGGTCTGTTAGTAGGGAGTTCTGAAGTGTCCTGGCCCCGCCCCGTCTGTCTGAGACCCCACTCCTTCCAGGGTGGCCCAGGGCCACTTCAAAAATTTGTGAACTGGCCCTCCCTTCTAAAATTATTGCCTACCACCAGGCACAGAAAGATTTAGATGACTAAAGCCCAGAATCAGCTCCACTAGGATTCATAAAATCCCTGTTCATCGGCTGCTGAACTCTGTAGATGTATAAACTTTCTTAATACCTAAATGTTTGCAGTGCCCATGTGCCCATGTTTTTCCCCAGGGGAATGCACACTGCAGCCTTCATTATAGGTGTTCAGACACTTAATCCCCAGACTGATGCACAAATTGGCAGAAGTCAGGTGTTCTTCCGTCTAATTTACATAGCAGGACCAACCTGTATGAGTACTCAGAGCTCACCAGCTGAATATAGGCCCTTTATATGGGAGCTTGCACAAAACGTAGGGGGAGGATCTTCCTCATAATTTTTAGCTCTGTGGTAAGGATAACCAGCTAATCTCAATAGTGAGTTTGCAGGTGAAAATTCCAAGCAGAAAAGAAACACTTTCTCTAAGCTCATACATTGGCACCAAATGGTTTGAGGACCGTAACTTTGGACATCTCTGCATCTCCCATTTGTTAGCTTCAGCAGGAAGCCACTTAATGTACTGGCCTATATGGATCCCACTCTGAGGTGCCTCCCTCTTCACACTCATTGTATAGGAATCTCACCAGCAAGATCACTTGCCCTATACAAGAGCACTAAGAATGAAATCTCAGTTACCAGCAGATGCTGCGAAGGATGTAGCACTAAAATGAAAACTGATAGACTTAGGGTGCATCTACACTGCAGAGCTTAACTCGGAATAAGCTATGCAAACTGAGCTACGTCAATTGCTTATCTTATTTCAAAATAGCTTATTTTGAAATAGGGAGTGTCTACACAGCACTTATTTTGAAATAGAGCACTTTTCCTCCAACTTCCCTTACTCCTCGTACAATGAGGGTTACAGGAGTCCAAGTAAGAAGTCCTCCAGCTTGACAGTATTTTGACACTATTTCAAGGGCACAAGGGCAACCACAGTAGGCAAAGGAATGGGTTTGCTCAAATGGTAGGCAAAAGAGAGAAGCATGAGACACGGCTGTACGGGGCGGGTCCCTTTAAGATCGAGCCTCAGATAGCCTCAGGCAGAAACTTCAGGAAGTGACTGCTGTCCTGATGCTCTGCCTGAAGTGCTTCTGGGTGGCCTTAATGCAATTCAGCCTCCAATTAGTGTGGACGCTTTATTTCAAGATAGCTCAGTGCTATTTCGATGGGCATTTGCTATGTAAACACTATTTTGAAATAAGCTATTTCAGAGTATTTCTTCTGAAATAGCTTATTCTGAAATAAGCATTCAGTATAGATGTACCCGCAATGACTATGTCTAATTAAATGCAAAAATATGGGCAGGTTATTGGATTAATGCCAAAGGGAAGTAACTCAAAAATGAGCTTATATTTCAAAAGAACTTCGGCAACTGCCTAGTGCACAATATGGTCTGATTGATTTTAATTGAAAATAAATTAATTAAAAACCACCCAAGATAGAATAGCACAAAAACTGCTTACAATGCATTCATTCATTTACCTAAATTCACTGTACTTTTGTGATCTATTATAGTAATTTTATGAGGAGATGCTTCTTTCTCTGCAGAAGTTACATTTTAAAATATATTAGTTATTATTCTGGAAGAGCGGAATGACCAGAAACAAGTCAGCATAAATCTCTTACATGAGACTAGGAAGAAAAACGGAATATTTTTAAATAACAGACCCTTGTTATCTGTTCTTTCCCTCCTTATTGTCTTAAAATAACTATATGGGATTATGAATTTGGGACATTAATTTATGAAGTGGGAGTCCTTCAAATACTCCTATATCTGAGAAACAGAAAAAAATGCTTTACTCTTTACCTTCAGATACCCATTGTTCAGACCTCTATTAGAGGATTGGGGATTGATTGAAAGATAAGCTAGAGGGGGTTTATATGAGCCATTGGTTGGCAGATATAACCTTTAGACCAGAAGTGGAAAACCAAAGGCCCAGGGTGCAGCCCCTGGGTTGCCTGGATCTAGCCCCAGAGGCCTGGGGCCTCCCCCAGCATTGGGGATCCTATGCTGGCAATCCAGACCCCCTGCTACTTCCCCATAGCCTCTGGCCCCCGACTGATTTTTTTGTGGGTCAGCAGCCCCCACCCAAAAAAGGTTTTGCTCCCCTGCTTTAGATGCTTTGAAGAACCTCCCTTGTTTTCCCTTTAACATAGTTTATCAAATAAACATCTAGCCTTTTCCCTGAAAAGAAAATCTTGGAAGCATGAACCCATTGTTACAGATGAAAAGAAGAATCAGTTGGGCTTCATTTTTTCCTCAAGAGGGTGGGGCAAAGGACTGAGCAAAAGACAGTGTTCTATAAAAATCAATCGGTGAAGTTTAGGTTGTATCTGAAAGAATCATTTTATGGGCCCATCTACAAATTATTTTACAGGCCTGCACAAATGGTTAAGGTTTGCTTATTCATTTCACATTTTCAGCTCTGTCTGAAGCTGGATAGAGCCAGTACTGAGTTCTTAGGCAGCTGCCACACAGTAAATGTGCCTGCCATTGCTGTGGCCATGGCAAATGCCAGAAGGAAAATTCCTCTCCTACATACTCATAACAAGACCTAGCAGGGAAGAACACACCATGCAGTATCTGCATCCATCCCCTATTCACTTTAGCAGTGAAGGAGGAGGAGAAACAGGAAGAAAAAAAGAGTCAGGATAAAGCTACCGCTGGTAGCGCTGATGAGGAGAATTCTGCTGCTCAATTTTTCCCCGACCAATGCTACCCAAGCTGAAGAAGCAATATTGGAAGGAAGTCTGGTTCCCACTTTTCTCATACCAACCAAGGTACTACCAATGATCAGAGGAATCCTGCCCAACTCCTGAAGAAGCCCTCTTCCCAACTCTGCTTCCAGTAGTTCCTACCTGCAGGATAAGTTCCAGAAAGCAGAAGCCTCAGGACTATAGTACCAGCCACCACTGCTGCTAGCAGAGGCTGGAGAATGATCATCTTGCCACCATTCCTCCTTCTGACAGGAAGTGGAGACACCTACCAAAGTCTTCAGAACTTTGTGGGGAAGGGGAAACATGATGGTTCAAGAAAGTGGGCATGGAAGGAATGATAGATTTTGGCTGGGGAAAGGAAAAATAACAAATTGATGAGAGGGAAATTAAGAGGAGGGCCGGGAGGAGTATTTTACCCACAGGATGTCACATGTGTTACCAACTGATGTGAACAATATTTGAGGAAGCCTTTTCTGATATTTTATTGTTCTTTTGTTTTGATGCTATTTTTATTAGAACTGTGTGTTAGGTAACTGCCAAAGACATAATATCATTACAATCATCACACTTTGTGCTGGCACTTACATTATGGCAATAGGTGTTATAAAAATAGAGTATATTTGATTGCCACCTGGTTACCACAGAGAAGCCTTCCTCAGTGGAGATTTTAATGCTTGAGAGACTCTCAAGTATTTCAGGCAAATCTATTTCCAATTCATTCTCCGTAATCATTCCTGACACACTTTTGGGTTAGCAACGATGTGTTTACATTTGAAAACAACCATTTATTCCATCCCAGCCCATCTTCTCTTCTTATTTAATCTTGCAATGAAGTCACAACTATTTTAAATGTCACATTTGTTCTTATTACAATAGACTGATGTCATAAATACATTATGAACTTGACAGCTGGATCAGACAGAAGGAGAAGCTGTGCAGTAATAGAATCTGCATTTTACCACACAGTAGCTGAAATAATAGCAAGGGAAAACCAAAAATGATGGCCAAACATTTATTGTATATTACATTCATAAGTGGTTTCTCCACTACCCTGCCAGCTCACCATCGGTTTATAATGTGTTATTGTCCTATTGCCAGCTGTAGGATACATGCTGAGAAATCATAACTCTTTTTAACAAGACTGAATATAGGCATTTAGAACTCAATTTTCCAATCTAGAAGGAACTGGTTATTTTTCCTTGAAGATACTAGAATGATTAAACCCAAGATGCTGTATGTGTTGCCCAACAGTAATTAATTTCACTTTAAATCGAAGCATAGCTATTACAGCATGTGTTACCACAAATGAATGACAGTGGTCTGGATTAAGCAAGTACTATCTGTTATTAAATAAGGAAATCTGACAGTCTCCAATAAGTGCGCTGTGGTAATCTAACAATTAGATAGTGTATCTGCTTATAAAAAAGTGTGCAGCAAGCAAGCAAGCAAGTGATCCCTCTGCTAATTAAGCCTTTGTGACTCTTTTTCTGAAACAGCTGGGAATGTGAAATGGCATGTTACTAACCACTGAACACGACTAATCACAGAACTATATATGTTATTGTCTTCCCAGGAGGCTTAGCTCCCCACTGTTACTGGGATGGGCCTTCCATTTCCTTTGCTAAGATGACAGTCTCTTCTACCTTTCCTCCCTCCATCTGTTAAGGAAGATTATCAGGTCTACTGAAGCCTTATCTGGCTAAAGAGACTGGGACTTTTCAGTTTAGAAAAGAGGAGACTGAGGGGGGATAGGATAGAGGTATATAAAATCATGAATGGTGTGGAGAGGGCCGATAAAGAAAAGTTATTTATTAGTTCCTTAAATAGAAGAACTAGAGGACACCAAATGAAATTAATGGGTAGCAGGTTTAAAACGAATAAAAGAAAGTTCTTCTTCACACAGCGTGTAGTCAACCTGTGGAACTCCTTGCCAGAGGAGGCTGTGAACGCTAGGACTATAATAGAGTTTAAAGAGAAGCTAGATAATTTCATGGAGGTTAGGTCCATAAAAGGCTATTAGCCAGGGGATAAAATGGTGTCCCTGGCCTCTGTTTGTCAGAGGCTGGAGAGGAATGGCAGGAGATAAATCGCTTGATCATTGTCTTCGGTCCACCCTCTCTGGGGCACCTGGTGCTGGCCACTGTCGGCAGAAGGATACTGGGCTAGATGGACCTTTGGTCTGACCCAGTACGGCCGTTCTTATGTTATGTTATGTTCATCTCCAGGTTGAAGGTGAGAATGTGCAATGAGACATCTTATTAGATCATTCATAAAGATAAAGGTTGCTAAATATTTTGTCTGTCAACTTAAGTCACAAGACACTTGGATGAATCAATCAACTTTCTCATTTTTTTATCTCAGTTTGCATACTCTGTGACCAAGACCTTTGTGCTCCAATAACAAAGGTGAGCCAAAAAAGAAAGCTACCTCAGGCCAAACCAGCAGTTCTGTTCCCAGCTGGTCTCATCTGTAAACTGTTCTTATTATATTGATAAGGGTGGGTATATGTCAAAGCTAATGTCAGAATGGGGGTGGGAGGAAATGGCTTTGACATAGGAAGAAATGCAAGAAATGCAAGACAAAATCTTAGAAAAAAAAAAGCAAAAAATCTCCAAACTCTCCCAAATTCCAATATTTGAGTCACACTGTTTTTATAGGATTCAAAAACCTAGTCATGCTCCCTCATAGCATGAACTTAGAAATACAGAGAGGGAAATTTGGAAAAAATCAGTCTCTCTCAGTAGCCAACTAGCAAAGATCAGGACTTCTCTTAAACAAATCCTTAAAATCATAACTTTGATCATGAAAATCATGGTCATAACAACCACAAAGCTCAACGTATCATATTCAAACAGGTGACTTCTGAAGTGATTGAGAGGATGTGGTATACAAACTGAAGGTCTGATTAGCTGGACAATTTGAGAAATATAAGTATACATACAACTGTTCTTTAAGTCAGACAATCTAGCAATTCGCACAACAACCTGAACTGAAATACACAGCAGCAATGGGCTGGGAATGGAGGAAAGTCTGAGGAATCTTTTTACAGAAGAATTATCCCACTCTTAAAATTAATTTCCCTGCTATCTTGGGGTTTTGATTCTTCAGCCATTCTCCCACTCATTTGCACTGCAATGCTTTTTATAAAGGAGGTGCTAAAAGCCAGTCAAACAGCAAAGCCTCCATTTTACTACTGAGCTGGGGTCAGGAGCAGAATTGTGGCTTCAGAAGGGGCAATGTGGACAGGGACAAGAGAGCTGTGTCTGGGGCCACAGCGGGGCATTCAAGGTGCCCAGGGCATGGGGCAGGCAGCCATGAATCCAGGTTTGAAGCCAGGAGCAGGAGTCTTCTGTAAAAGCAGGAGATGCTGCAACATCCCCCACTCCTATAATTCCTGCACTGATGCCTCCTTCCACACAGAACAGGGATTTTGCTATTATATTCAGGCTCCCTTGTTTCCTTCCCCTTAGCTCCTCCATCCTCTGTGTGATGGGAGAAAGTCTATTGACAAGCTAATTTCACTCCCATCAAAAGGTTACATGGTGGCAAAACAGTAATGCAATGCACGTTGTCTATGAGCCCTCATTTTCACTGGAAATAACAGCTTGCTGCAGTACCGCATGAATAAAATTAACTCCTCTATATCAAACCCAGGGGAAAGAAGGAGGCCTGGCAGACATCTAATTCTAATTCTGTGTTGGTCTGAGGAAAAGTCAGTAAAATCAGTCTCTTTTTTCAGAACTTGTCGAAGGAAAAGGAAAAAGTGGGGGCTTCCTCTGGCATCTCTATAATCTTTTGTGGGGGAGCAAAACTTATGCCTAGACACACAACTGGAGGAAGTTCAAGTCTGAAGTTTGTCATTGAGGAGAGAGGTAGGAGAAGCCAGCAACCCTGCAGTGGACATAGAGGAGCTTTACTCCCTTGTAAATTCAAGCACAGTTGGAGGATGGGCAGAACTGAAACAGCTTCCTGGGGCCTAGGGATCCAGGATTAGGATCTGGAGTGGGCCTGGTAGCAATTAGGAAGCCCTGGGACCTTCCTTCCCAGTCTAGAACTGGCTGCCCCTTGCCTCTCACCAACTCCCACCTGCATCTCAGTACCTATCTTCAGTCTCTTTCCTGTTCCTCTCACCCTCTGTCACCCTATTCATTACCTACTTAACTAATTACATATTTCATTCCCGTTGTAAGCATCATTAAGTACACAGAGTAATTGTGATACTTTGCCACAAGGGAAAACCATCAGTTAGGCTCATCGGAGGATATGTGCTACAAAGGCCACATTCTTTCTGCAGTGCCATAAAACACAGACAGAGTCAGGCGATAAATGGTTCTTACATCCATTATAATATTATGTAGAAGCTGTGTTTAATTAAAATATAATTACTTCATTACAGACATCAGCAATACTTAGAGCAGTTAGTGAGGCTCTCATAATCAAGATTTTTTTTTATATAAGAAAAGCTTCTACATGCAGGTTGGAGGTGGATTCAGCTCTCTAAATAGAGGACAGCAATAGTTTGATTTGGGTGTGCACGGGTATGCACTCTGTTGAAGAAAACGCAAGGATGAAAAACCAGGATAAGCGTCAGGCCCTGGACTGGCCATCCTTTTTCTTCTGCCCATACTCCTCTCCCCATTCAGCACCATGGGGGGCTGTGAGTCTACAAGTTGATCCTGTGCCTCTGTGTGCTCTCTCAGAGCACCACAGAACAGATGAGGGTAATAGTACTGAGTATAGAAGAACGCTATTGGGCCAGGGCAGCAATGGCCTTTATAGCAGGCTGGAGAAGCTAGATTTTTAATAAAGTATTCAAGGGATGAGATGAAGATGAAAAGGAAATAGCAATTATTTTGGTAGGGGGAAGGCCAAGGTGCAGTGTTGGGAAAGGATTATTCTGAAAAATGGACACTAGTGGGAAACCTGTGGCACACAAGTCACATGTGGTCCATCAGGGTTCCACGTGTTGCCTGTGAGACATATTGTTTACTATTGCCCACACATAAGATTACCAGATTTTTCTAGGTTTTGTCTGCTTCACTTTTTCCCTACCGATATTACTAAACTGACATGCACATAAAGCAAAGGTGGGTAAAGTGAGCCGATCGCATACAGTGGCTATGTCTACACTACACTTTTTTTTTTGAAAAAGGTATGCAAATTGCGCTCCACAATTTGCATAACTTTTTCCGATTGTTTTGTCAGAAGAGACTTTTCTGAAATTTGACCCTACACTGGACCAAATTTCAGAAAAACCTCCTCTTTCACAAGAGCCCTTCTTCCTCATGGAAGAGCATGTCTGCTCTTCTGCAAAAAATGTCGGAAGAGCAGATGTGTTCCCTGGACGCGGTGGATTTTTTCCGGGATACCTCTGGTATCCCAGAAAAACTCCATAGTGTAGACATAGCCAGCATTGTATGGGAGTTGTGTGCTCTCTCTACATCCAGTCAAAGTGCTCCTATGGTTCAAAAGTTACACACTGCAATTCTAGGTGCACAAGTGCAGTTAGCAAAACTATTCTGTTCTAGGAGACTGTTTTGGTTACAACCATCTTGCAGCCAACTGAGATAAAGCACGGCCATTTATGCAGCCCACTCATTAGTCTGGGTTGCTAATCACTACCCTAAAAGAAGAGGAGGGGGAAGGGATTTCTCTTTTTTATCAAAATTAGTGATAATCACTGAAAAGTAAGAGGTTCAGTTCTGATAACTATCCTGATGGTCAAATGATTGTCTGTAACTTCAGGTGTGTCTAGACTGCAGGGTGTTTTTTTTAAAAAACGGTCATCTTTCCAAAAAAACTTTACTTACATCCACATTGCTATTGTGTT
Source organism: Pelodiscus sinensis (assembly GCF_049634645.1). Taxonomy (NCBI): domain Eukaryota; kingdom Metazoa; phylum Chordata; order Testudines; family Trionychidae; genus Pelodiscus; species Pelodiscus sinensis. The sequence goes on along the minus strand of NC_134713.1, from coordinate 86,330,384 downwards.
CTTTTGAAAGAAATATCGAAAAAACACAGGATTTTTTCTGACATTAGTAAACCTTATTCTATAAGGAAGAACACCTTTTCTAAAAGACCTCTTTAGGAAAAAGGTGTGTGTGGAAGTGGAAGAGGGAGTTTTTTCAAAAAAAGAGGCCTCCAGGAAAAAGCATAGGTGCCCTGGTGGCCACTCCATCTATAGTAATCACAGCTTAAATGCAAGATAGCGTCCATTGAGTGTGGACGCAATCTTTCAAAAAACATATCGCTTTTTTGATGTGCTTTGGCAATGTGGACACTCACTTTCGGAAGAAGTTTTTTTGGAAGATCTCTTCTGGAAAAGCTTCTTTCAAAAGAAGCTTGCAGTCTAGACGTACCCTTAAAGAAGGTCTGAAAACTGCAACACTGACTTGAAATTTCTTGGGAACAGGCTGTTTTGTCGTATTTCAGCATTGCTGCTTCCATTCAAAAGCAGGACATTTGAGAAGCACAAAATGATGTGGTAAAACTTTTCAAATATCAAAAAAAGAAACATTCGGCTTATATATTATTTAATCTAAACCATCATACCTCCTTTACTATGGATTCAGGAGTACTTTATGTGGACAAAATTACCAGGGTTTCAAATAGTGCAGAATTTTCATAGTTATCAGTTCATCAGTAATGAAAACATCAAAGATAATGGTTGACTACCTCCAGTATTGATAAAGGAAAAAATATGCTGTCTTCCTTTTCCACCTCCAGACAGCTACATTAAACCTTCTATTAGGCATAAGAGGCTTTTCTGTCTGCTCTGAGTTTGTCCAACTTTATTAGCTATCAATCACAATGGATACAATGGGTCTGATAAAATAAAAACAAATTTAAATCTTTCACCAAAGCTCAAACCTGCACTATTTTTTGAGGCATAGGAAATAAACACATTTCACTTTCAATTTTGGGGTTTTTCGCCTTTTTGCGCCACTTATCTGAAGAATTGGATTGTGCCCATGAAAGCTCATGATAATATATATATATATATTTGCTACAGGACCACTCTTTTTTTTTCTTTTTGTTTTAGCTTTCCACTGTTTCCCACTATGCACTTCTACTTCCTGGCTGGTTCCAGAAGCATCAAAATACCACAAGTAAATCAATTCTTGTAGCAACTTCATTACCAGCTAGTGTAAGAGGCATTGAAAATCTCAAGAGAAAACATGTTCTTGTGAGATTTTTCAGTCAGATTTTTTGATCAAAGAGATTGGGATATGTTCAAATGAGCATTTGGACTTTTTGAGGTTTGTTTATCAATGATTTAAAAGAACAACCTTCATCACTAGAGCATGGAATTTAACATTGCTGGGTGGGAACAATGGCTTACATGTGATAGGCTGCCTCAAGCAGCTTCCTATGCCTGCTTCAGAAGAAGGCAAAAATATTCAAGCATAGAAAGGCAAATGGTGGTACATGAGGGAAAAATGCAGTACATGAGGGGAAAAGACTCATTAGCTGATATCTGAAGACTGGGTTAATCTTCTCTTAACATGTACATCTTCAAGTACGATTATAGGTCATAAGTATATATTATGTATCAGAATGGCTCATTCTACTTTATAGCAGTGTTAAAAGGAAAGGTCTATTACACATTAAATAATCCACTTCATTCTTGCAGTAGCACATAAAAGTGAACTATGCTATGTGTCATTGCCTGTTCCAGGTTCGGTTTTTGTAAAGAAATATGTCAACTTAAAGTACACACACAGATATGTATGTTTGTGTGTGTAGGAGAGTTGGGAGAACAGATAGAAAATGCCTTATGCAGATGATTTTGCCACCTATTATGGGGAAATTGGTAAGTATTTCTTTAAATTCTTAATACAAAGAGCTATTGTCGAATCCCATTTTATCCGCTATAGCAGTTAAATTATGTGATGCCGTGGTACACTAAATGACCTTTTCAGTATTCTTTATCGGAGCTGCCTGGACATTCAGGCTCTTTCCCCACAGGTTAGTAAAGTTGTAAACAGGAAGGCAGAATGCTGGCCAGCTGTTCCCAACTGTTAAAACAAACAAAAAAAGATACTGTGCTTATAACATAAAATACATCTGGAAATTGTGTTTATCTAATTTTGTTTAGTATATAAAGACATTCCTCTCTCCTAGAAGCAGTTGGTACTCTGCTAACTCTTATTCGCTACAGTGTTTGCTGAAATTCAAATTGAAGGAAAAAACAAACAAACCTGGATTGTAAGTAACGATGAATAATTCCACAGAAATTAAAGGAAACTTCAAGCCACAGACTTTCCAAAAACATTCTCTTCTAAGGTTCAAAACCAGCCTTTCTCCACCCCAGAAATAACTGGGACTGATCCCTTTCTTTCTCCTTTTTTAACCAAGTAGATATGGTTTCATTTGAAGAAAAGGTTTCTTGCTCTCTGCTCTGATTTTTTTCTCTTAGTTTGCATTTTGCAAATTGTCATCACTCAATTACTCACATTTTTTCTATGCTAATCACTCTCTACATCCTTGTTTAAATAAACATATTTATCTCTCCTAGTCCTATTGGATCATCGTACATTTCAAGGCCATGATCTTATTTAATTTGAGGATTTTTGCTTCATGTATTTTTGTTCCAATTAGGAGAGGTGATGTTTATACATTTAGGCTACCTCCCTATCAGTAATAAATTTTAACAGGACTCTAAATTCAAGTTAATAGGAGAGAACCCAGGACATTGGCTCAAGTAGATTGGAGCCATTAAGCTTAATATTCTCTTCATTATTAAAAATGATATTAATATTCAGAACGTATATTTCAAATATTACATAGTGTTCACATCCAGGACTTTGGTCCAGCTCAGTATGAAGAATGGGGTCAGCTGCTAATTCAAATATGGATTTGGATTCATCCAAAATTTGAAAAAGTTAGAATGGGTTTTGTTGGTTCACAATCTTCTCATTCCATATACTTGTTGACTTCCACTACAAAGCCAATCCTTCCTTCCCTACTCAATTACATTTTCTTCCCAAGGTAAAACTAGCATTTTATCACTCCATAATGACCCACATTTTTGCTGTCTTTTGTTGTTCTCCCCATTATGAGTAAATTTAAACAAATTCAGCAGTAAGCTGAATAATACTGGGGATGGGTCTTACTGGATTGGCATGAGAGGCTAGGGTATAAGAAGGATGGTGGGTGACTAAATAATAAATGCAATACTCCTAGCAACCTTTCTGCCTGCGCTCTCACCCCCACCAAAAAAAAAAAAAAAAAAGCAAACTCTTGTTCCTTTACAAATCTCACAACTGCAAACCATGCTTTTTTACACTGGTATTTTCAATGGGTTGTACAGGAGTTAGGTCTCCAACCTCCTATGGAATTGGGAACAAATTCTCTTGGTGTTACTGTTAGTGAGAGCATTTGACAGCTGAGTGATTACAATGAGATTAGTCATAAATTAAGGTGGTAGGATCTTGCCTTATAGACAATGACCAGTAAGCAAACTGAAGTCACAGTTAGACTGTTTTTTTTAAAGCACACTTCATCATCAATATTTCATGTAATAATTCTAGCACTTCCCCAATTATTTTTCTTTTCTCCTCCGACATCTAGACATGACAAACAGAGCAAGCATTTAAGGTGGCATCAAGGCCTTTTCTAAAGTCCCCCTTTGCTTTCTTAGTTACTTTCATTCCATTCATTTTTGTATTTGTGTTTTCATTTCCATGACCAATACACATTTGTCAATGTCATTATTTCATTTGCCATGTGTCAGCCCTACAGCAGATTCAATTTCTTTTGGAGTTTACTTGCTGCTTGTCCTGCTGCATGTTCCTCACTCACACCTAATGTCATCTGCAAACATCACTAATTTCCAGGTTGGTTTCTTTTCCCAGGCCATTGATTTTGATGGAACTAGTTGAATATTGAAATTTTCACTCCTCCATAAAAAGTTTCCTAGTTTCTGTGCCTATACTCACCTCTCTATTTCTGTCTCTCGGTCCTGGCTTCCTTTTCTTACTGTACTCCATGGGACAAATCTGACACTGTGCTGACCAGAATTAAGAAGGTATTTTGCATATTTTATGCTGAAAAATATTTTTTCCCAATTGCCCTGTTCACTTTTTCTCATAGAAACAAATGGAATTTTCTTCCACTCATGATTTCTTGAATGAATCATGAATAAATTCAGAAACTGAAAGCCTGATAGGATGTGTGCATTATGGTGAAATGATCTGGAAGCTTTTTAGCCAATAGTTATTTAACTATGTCTTACAAAATATACCTGCTAGTTAGGATTTTATGTGTTTTCTGCCTTTAGCAAGGAGGATATATTTTTTTCTTTTAATATGCATGTTTAACACCTATTACCATAACTGAGTTAAATACATGTATAAAGCATTCACTCTGCAAAGATTCTAATACTGTAGTTAGAATCTGATTCAAACACAAGTAAAGGAAGTTATAAAGAAAAATAGACAAAGCCTGATTTTTCTCTAACCTACTGTAGCTATAACATGAATATCATATCATTAGGTTCATTATAGTTTACTTCTGATTCATACCAGTGTGAGAGGGCAATCAGAACTACACACTCTTTAAATTAACTTTTTTGGGGGGTTATTTAAGTACAAGTCATTACTATTCTTATTTATATTGCTTGTTTCTTAAGGCAGGTCACAAAAGTGAGGGCGACACCATAAAATACAATCTATCATAAAGAGCTCATTATATAAGTGCCTAAGGTAGCATCAAAGACTGCTAGAAATGACAATAACCTTGACAGTTCAGAAATAGCTTCTGGCAAAAATTGTCAGCTGGACTCCTCATGGAAAAGAGAACACTTTATGAATGTTCCCCTGGATGTAAATGACACAAAGCAAGTTTAAATAGGTTGAAAGTACTGTGCCTGTGTAAACAGAGGAAGCCATATAATCTACTGCAATAGCATAATAAAAACCTAGGAATTAGACATCCGCTCCACACATGTGCCCTACAAGCAAATTTCTTTCTCTGGAATTTGTGACCAACAGTGAATAGAGACATTATTTTTAAGCCTCACATGAGATCCAAAGTCATAGGCATCTGGAAAGCTAAAGCTAAACAACCTCATGGTAGGTGGTTAGAAGCTTTTTGCTGCAAAGTTCAAAGGGCATTTTGTATAAATTCAGAGACCATTCCTAGATCTGCTCCTTAGCTTTACTTAGTGCTTACTGATAAACCATTTGAAAGAGGAAACATTTTTTCACAGGAATTCAATGGCATTATTACATGTAGGGGCTCAAAACTTCAACCACATAAATGCAATCAGAGTTAAATATTCATTTATCATCACAATAATAACAAGGCACCTGTAGTATTTGTGACACATTAGCAAATAATGGAGAAAAGAAAAGAAAAGAAAGGATAGAATTCATCTTTAAGAATTTGTCAAGGAAAACAAGATGATGACACTGAAAAAAGACAAATGAATGAAAATTGGTTCACATCAACAAGGAACCTAAATTTTTTCCTGTGGCTAACAAAAGACTTGTCTTCTTACAAACCGTTATTCAACCTAATTCTGTATCTTGTACTCAGGCAGGAATTTCAATGAAATTAAATAATTATATTTCAATTATGATCTACTCTGCAACCAGAGGATGGAGTGGCAGAATTCTATGCAGCTATATTTAATAAATCATTGTACTAGTTAAAATTATGAAATGCTTTCAGTACAGCTATAAAGCACAGCCTACAGGCTTATTGACTACGACATTAAAATGAATAGCTTGGCTTTCAAATAGACTAATTTAGCCTAGTGAAGGACTAGACTTAAATAGAACTAAATGGACATACTGAGTTTTTGAAGGATGGGAGCCTTACAGTGATTCCAGGCTCATACAGTTCTCCAGTCAATGCCCTTGTTTTTATGGAGGGAAAACAAAAGTGAAAAACATGCACCATATAGTTTGATCCTGCTCCCATTCAAGCCAGTGGTCAAACTACCATTGACTTGGATGGTACAAAGTCAGTGCCTTGGCATTTCATTATAAAGATGATGAGTACCCATGTTTCTAGTGGGATACAAGTTTATTAACTTGTTAAGTCGGGGGCAGGAGGAGAGAAAGGCAGGAAACAGGATTCTTTTCCTGAGTATATGTGACCATTAGTAGCAGTAATAATTAACTACTTTCTTCTCTTTCTGATGAAAAAGAACATGTACTGAAGAATGGGGAATATGAGGAATGCAGTAACTTGAAGGCTGTACTTTATAAATACTCATTAGTGTACAGTGGAAAAAAGTTGCTTCATCTTGAATATTTTTTTAAAGTAACATCTCACAGGACCCCCAAATAGATCTGAAGGAGATGTTTAAAGCCATCACATAAATATTATACATAATAAGCATCTATATGACAAAAACTTGAAAAAAACATAACAGTATTAGGCTAGAATATGACTTTTTAAAATTACAATCTTTTTATTTTAAAGTCTGTTTTGAAGGGAACTGGAGCACAATGAATATTTATTCAGAACTAATTAATTACGAGAAGAAATAAGACAACTAACCAAACATTTTGTACTGATTTTTTTCTTTAAATATTGACTTTTCAGATGAAGATCTCACATTATCAACTTTTGGCTGAAAGAAAAAGAAAAAAAAAGGAAGAAATGTTAAGAGATCACGAGCTCCCTGCATACAGCAGAGGAGGGAAACACATTGCTGGAATGGTAGTGGAAGCTGCACTACAGGAGATCATCGTTAACTCTAGAGCTGTGCAGTGCTAGTCATCAGGCTTATTTCTACATTTTGTGGAATCAAAGAAAAAGGTCTTGTACCCAATTGAGTAGATAACAGACTAGGGAGCTGGCATACAGACACTGCTGTACTTGAGATGCCATTCTGCTTGCAGCAGGTAGGAATAGGAACAAGCTTATTTTCTACTTTTTTTAAAGAAGAACTTGAATAGTGTAATTTCAACAGTTGTAAACAATTTTGAACCTTGCCAGTTGAATCAGTTGTCGTGATCTAAAACGGCCCAGTGTGATCAAAATAAAACAGCAGCTTATCCCCGGGGCAGAAATTTAACACAGCTAACTTCAGTAGAGACACTCTCATTTACTCCCACTGAGGGTCTGTCCCTGAATTTTTAAAATGCATGACTAAGAACTTTTGAAGCATAATTCTTTCTGAAAGCATTATGTACCTAACAGTACTTCTATGAAGAAGGAGGTGAAGAGTGCTCACTTTTAGGTGTCCTCAAAAGAAACTTTGTTTATAGACTGAACATGTAGCCTCTGGGTCTCTTATTTGTATGTTGTTTGTGGAGCTTTTCCAAGTTCTAATTTGAATTTGAAGTTAATCTCACCACTCTGAGGCATTTGCATAATGTTATCAGTGTGTATGTTGCTTTAAAGTATAGATGAGCCATGTTCACTGCCCCCAGAGACCTTGCAATCTAAATAATTTAGGACACAGGATACAAGTTGTAGGAATAAGGGACTGGTGCTTGTGGGGGCAGGAGGTGCAGAGAGGGCCACACAAAGGGAAAGGAAGGGGGAATAAGGGGACAACCTAGTTAGAAATTAAATTTTTGGTGGAGGCACACACGATGCACCTCCCGACGAGTACCACAAGTCACCTTTGGTTTTAGGAGAGGGGGAGATGTAGGGACTGTAGAAGACAATTAAAATGGGGGTATAAGGAGGCATTTAAAGATGGCAAGGGAGAAGGTGTTTGGAGAATGAGGACCAGGGAGAGTTCCAGGCACCGAGTGGATAGGAACATGAGAGAAGGCCTGAAGCAGAAAGGAAACAAAGGGAATGGTCAGGTGAGAGTGTTAGAATAGGGGATAGCTGTAAGAAAAAGGGAAAAGAAAGAGTCAAATTGAGCCCTGCCTTGCACAGTCACACAGGAAAATAAGAAGCTGTAGAGTGCCATCTTATTCTGTAGGGTCAGAACTGTCCCTGCTAATAGGCAGAAGATGCAGTCATGTAGGGTACCAAATTGCTCCAAATTTCATGGTGCCTTATGCAGATGCATACTGCCTATTGGTGCCAATTACCCTCTGTCCCATCCCCTGGCCTCTCCCACCCCAGCTCAGAGTGTGTGCAGCCTCTCTCTACCCCATCCCTTGCCCTTCTCCTAAGGCTCAGAGCCTAGTCCCCGCTTACCAGGTGGCAGCTAAGGGGCTCTTGCAGGCTGGAAGACTTAAAAGTGCCACTTCTCTCTGGCCAGCTGCATGTCTACCTGTTGCTCCTCCAGCCCCAGCATCTGCCCAGCCCTGCTTCTGCATCTTTCCCAGACTGGATGAACTAGATATCATTGCAGTAAATGGCATCTGGTACACCCAGCCCGGGAGAGTTGGTAACCCCTCTCCCCACAAGTTTCAGTGCCCCTACGTCCGTGAAGAGAAGCTGCTCCTAGTGGGGGGTGGATGCCAGTGCTGGGCTGTGTGGGGCACCAGCATTGGGTAGCTACTATCTTATTGTCCCTAAGCCTACCTACACTAACTGAGCTAGGGTAACTTTTTTATTAGGTCCTGGTGTTGTTTTACCAATTAAATCATTAAGCAGGCAGCTGGGGCAACCAACTAGTCTGAGATGGGCCTTCAGAAGGCAGTCCTGGATAGCATGGAAGGGCCCTGAATATCCTGACAGAGACCTGTCACCCATACCAAAGTTGCAGAAGGAACACTTTCTTCCCTGGAGCAAAGGATATTGGGAAGTAGATTACAAAGGCTACGTCTAGACTACATGCCTCTGAAGACAGAGGCATGTAGATGAGGCTACCAGGCATAGGAAAATGAAGCGGCGATTTAAATAATCGCCGCTTCATTTAAATTTACATGGCTGCCGCGCTGAGCCGATCAGCTGTTTGTCGGCTCAGTGCGGTAGTCTGGACGCGCGGGTGTCGACATCAAAGGCATTTGTCGACCACCCAGGTAAACCTCATCCCAGGAGGCTGTCACCAGAGGCATGTAGTCTAGACGTAGCCAAATTCTCAGAGCCACTACAGAAGTGCAAATATACAGAGTCCCTTCATCTCCCCAACAGGGTTCAGCTGAAAGCACTCATGTTATAGTTTTGCTCTCTGCTATGTAGAAGAGAGACATTTGGTGAAGAAAGATCAAATGCAAGTGGAGAAAGAGAATATGGATGAATATAGCAGGAAATAATAAATGAGTCAATACATGATAATGCAGATAGCACTAAATTATGTCTATTAACATGCTACACATAGCTTTTGGCTTGTGGTTGAAAGAATCCCTAGGTAAATGGCAACATTTTATGCAAACACGCAGTACAGCAGCAGCTTATTACCTTCTACCTGGAGCTAAAACAGTTGTGATTGTTAAAAAACAAACAAAATCAATAAAATACCTCAGCTATCTGAGAACATTTGACATTTCCTTAGGACCTATCCAAATTACATTAAGTTATTTCTTCTTTCAAGGTTATGCCTAATCTTCTATTAACATAAAATAAAAAAGCAAAAAAGATCAATCAGTAGTCTCACACTTTATCCTTTACAAACACACACCAGACAATTAGCTAGACAGCATACATGCATTCTAGAAACCTTCCTTGTCAAATCTCCATTGTACTACTTTGGCATCTCAGGAGAACTACAAGGAACACTGAAGTTTTAAAAAGAGTTTCTCAAACGGTAGCCCTGCACAGCACTAATGCAACATAGGTCAGCAGTGATTAAAAACAAAAAAAATCCCGAGACCATTAAAAATCCCATTGTACTTTGAGCTAAAGAGAAACGTTAGTCCAGTGATGGCCTTAGCTAAATAGCAACTCTCATGATTATATTCTGGTGACCAAAATTTCCACTGCAATTAGTGTTGGATACATTGTTCATCAGGGCTTCATCTACACTACGAGTTTTCTTGGCAAAAAATATGCTAATGAGGGACTCATTTGCATGAGTCGCAATCTCATTTGCATATTTGCTGCCAATCCGGTTTTTCACTGGGGGGTTTGCACAGGAACAAGCAGTGTGGACATTGCCTTTTTGCACAAAACCCCCTTTCCCTACAAGATCTGTAGGCATAAAGATCTTGTGAGAAAAGGGATTTTTGCACAAAAAGGAAATGTCCACACTGCTTGTTTTTGCACAAAAACCCCAGTGAAAAACCAAATCGGCAGAAAGTATGTAAATAAGATTGTGACTCATGTAAATGAGTCCCTCATTAGCATATTTTTAGCCCAGAAAACTCATAGTGTAGATGTAACCCTGTGTAGGTTTTATCTAGGTATAGAGAATCATAGAACCATAGGGTTAGATGGGACCTCATTGTGTCAATCATCCATGACAGATGACTATCCTGCTTCCTTTTGGAAACCACCAGTGAAGACACTCCCAGAACCACCCTAGGAAATCTGTTCCATTGTCCTACTGTTCTCACAGTTAGGAAGTTTTTTGCTGAGATTGTAACTAAATTGACTATTTGGTAGTTTGAATCCATTGCCTCTTATTCTTCCCACCATTCCATCTAAGGACTACAGTATATAGCTACTCTTTATAGTGGGTTGTATCATGTTGGTAACAAGCTGTTCCTATAGTATCATCTACATTTTGTTATTGTGAAAAGGATGTGTTAAGGCCTACCCAGTATATGTCAAATGAGCACCAATTTAGTTGAAAGTGAAAAAGGAAGGCAGTCAAGATACAGGAGATGTAAGCAAAAAACCAAAATTTAATTGGATAACCAACAATAATCCTGATTTTAATGAAGGAAAAGCAGACAAATAACTGAAAAAGCAACAAAGTACTGATAACCCACTTTTAAGGAAATAAAAGTAGACAAAAGTAAAAAAACAACTCCTAAAAAGGCAGCATGAGACAACAAAAACTAACGTCAGCATAGCCAGGTGAGAGGAAAAATACCAAAACAGGGTATATAAGGTTGAACTAAATAGATCAAAATCGGATGGGTTGCAAATCTGAAAAAGTCAGGTCTGATCAACCAGGGCTCCCTTCCCGGCACTGAATCTCCCTGATGCTCGTAAGCTCCAAAAGGGAAACACCGGTCATAAATTGCAACAAAAAAATCCAAAAGGAAAAACATAAAGAAAAGAATATCTCCTGAATCTAAACCATGCTGCTGTTTGTCTTTCTGTAAGTATTATTAATGTAAGTATTATATAGGTATGTCTGGTAACTCTAAAAACTGTTCAAAGATAACTTTGGAGGGTATAGCTTTAGGAGGAGTTGTTTTATTTGTACCGTTTTTTCTATTCTTTATTTGTGTATTACACCGTCTTAAAAGAATTAAAGATAGTGAATTGGTTTAAATGAAAAAAATTAATTATAAAAGTAAATAGAAATAAAGTCTTTAATTAACCCAAAAAGGAAGTATTCCTCTGCCTGTGGTTTCAAATCCTTTAAAGAACCAAACCCGGTTACCAAAAGCTATGATTAAATTTCAGCCAGGTTTTCTTCATTTAGGTGCTAATTTCAGCCACACCATGGTGGAACTGCTTATTGCTGTCTGCATTAGAAGGAAGGGGAAGCAGAGCTGAGTGCTCTCTTCACATTGTTACTTCACTTTCTTTTTTTAACTGGCCATGTTGTGTCCTGAAGAAAGGCTGTTGTATCTGAGCTTAGAAATGGTTCCATGTACTAAATGTAAGACTGTCAATTAATAGCACGTTAACCGATGCAATTAACTAAAAAAAAAATCACAATTAAAAATGAATTACAATTGCCATTTTAATCAGACTGTTCAAATAAAATATCTATTGCAATGAAATATTTTTGGATATTTTTCTACATTTTCAAATATACTGATTTCAATTGCAACACTAAATATAGAGTGTACAGCACTCATGTTATATTGTTATTTTTATTGCAACTATTTGCATTGTAAAAATTATAACCAAAATAAATTGTATTTTTCTATTCACCTCATACAAGTACTGTAGTGAAATCTCTTTAGCATGAAAATGAAACTTACAAATGTAGATTTTTATTACATAACTGCATTAAAACAAAACAATTCAAAACTGTAGCGCTTACAAGTCCATTCAGTCCTACTTCTTGTTCAGCCAATTGCTTAGCGAAACAAGTTTGATTACCTTTATGAGAGATAATGCCAGCCACTTCTTATTAATAATGTTATCTGAAAGTGAGAACTGATGTTAGCATGCCACTTTTGTAGCTGGCATTGCAAGGTATTTAAAGCCAGGATATGCTAACCATTTGCATGCCTCTTCATGCTTTGGACATTATTCTAGAGGACAGACTTCATGCTGGTGATGCTTTTTTAGAAATGTGTTAATTATATTTGTAAATGAACTCCCAAGGGGAGAACTGTATGTTTTCTACTATGTTTTAACTATATTCTGTCATATATTTCATGTTATAGCAGTCTCAGATGCTGATCCAGCACATGTTCATTTTAAGAACACGTTCTCTGTAGATTTGAAAATACACAAAGATACCAATGTGCCATTTCTGAAGATAGTAACAGTACTTCACGAAAGGTTCAAGAACCTACTATACCTTCCAATCTGAGAAAGAGGCATTTTGGAGGATTCTTTCAGAAGTCTTGAAAGACCAACATGCTAATGAGGAAACTATAGATGATGAAAATGAGCATGCATTAGCCCACAGTGCCTTGGACCATTTTAGAGTATAAATTATCATCAGCATGGACACATGTCCTCTGGAATGATGGTTGATGCATGAAAGGACATCTGAATACGTAGAGAATCTGGCACTTAAATACCTTGTGATGCCAGTTACAACAGTAAACGCCTGTTATCACTTTCAGGTGACATTGTGAACAAGAAGCAGGCATTAACACATGCAAACATAAACAAACTTGTTTCTTGTTCAGACAGTTGTTCAGATAACTAGAACTTAGTGGACTTGTAGGCTTGATAGTATTACATTCCTTTATTTTTGAATGACTTTTTTTTACATAATTGTACATTTTTAAATTCAACTTTCATGATAAAGAGTATTTGTAATGTGGGAATTAAAAATATTATTTCTTTTGGTTTTTACAGTGCAAATATTTGTAATAAAAAATATATAGTGAGCAATGTACACTTTGTGTTCTGTGTTGTAACTGAAATCAATTTATTTGAAAATGTAGAAAACATAACAAATATTTAAATAAATATTCAATAATTTAACATGCTGATTAATTACAATTAATGTTAATACTTTGACAAACCTAAATAAGTGACATTTACTTAACATCAACATTACCTGTTCACTGCACCTTCTGAGGTCATAGATAAAAGACACTCAGATGATAACTTAACCATTCTCATAAAATAGTCAGGGCTTTGTGAATGCTCATGGCTCTGCACACAAATGCATTCTTACTCTGCCCAGGGATTTCTTGCAACCTCACTATTTACCCTGTTCTCTAGATCATGAATTAATGTATTAAACCCTGGTCTTAGTTCTGAACCTTGTGGTATCCCAGTATTAAGATTTTTCCATATTGAACACTGATCATTTAATCCTTTTCTAATACATGAGAGTACTTTACCTCTCACCCAAAGCCTAGGTGAGTATTCCCAGCTCTTACTATGAATGGAAATACCATTGAGACTGATATTCCACTGGTACTGCCCAGCACAGAAGACACCAGCAGAATGACAATGGCAGGAGAACAATTTGCTTAGTCTAACTGGACCACACAGTACAAATTGACTGTGTGGCAGGGGAAGGAGTCATAGCAATCTCCCTGGAATAAGAAGCAGTCAACTTGTGCCCTAAGGATGTGGAGAGAGAAGCCTGGGAGAAAAAGGGAAATGCTGGCCAGAAAGTAAGAATGACAATGAGCCTCCAGTAACAGTGGACTTGAACTCGACTCAGAAATGCCAATCCTCCTGATATAATGAGACCCCTGCAACAGACCCTTCTCTTTCAGATGCCAAAAAAACCTGGTTGTGACCTCCAGTCCTTCTCCTGAACAATCCAATTGAAGCTCCTCTCTCCATCTCAGTTTCCCCTCTCCCCCTGCCTCACAACTGCGCACATGAATTGTTGTGCAAACACCAATTCTTCCTCAGATTGCACCTGGTGGAGAAGCATACCAGAAATGAGATGGAGAGAGCATCACTAACAAGAGGATTTTAATGGAATTTTAATGACTGCTCCTTTGCTAAGTTTCAGCCTGCTGCCTAAATGTCCTGCTTATTGCAGAATTCTGCCTTGATGCGCTGCAGCGCTCAGGTGAACTGGCTGCAGAAAATGGAATAAGCCTCACAAGCCACAGAACATGAGATAGCCCCCTCCTGTATAACTCATTTGTCTGGGTTTTTTAACTTAGTATGGAAATAATTATTCTGAAACAGGCTGAATGACTCACAGTAGAGCTTAAATAAAACAAACATTATCTAGAGTGCTAGAATTATGAGAAAGCTGTAGTAAAAAGCTCACAGAGTTGATTTCTTCTTCTATTTTTTAATATCAATATAAAGCAAAAAATAGTCTCAGACTTCTCATTATTTCTAAGACTAAATCAACTAGCGACAGCTTTTTAATTGTGTCATGTTTTACATGTGTTTTGAACCATCTGGCAGGCATTCACAGTGCTTTGAACTGCCACTATTCTCCTCTTTGCTAGAATGCAACATGATTTCCTTACTTTAATGTCGACTAAAGTATGATAAACATACTAGAAATAAAAGAAAAAAAGCTGTTATTTGGAAACAATCCTAGCAATTACCCAGTGGCAGCTTTCATGGCATTTCAGCTCATTTTCTGAGTAGGCACAATATCAAAAATGTTGATGCCTGCCAAAGCAAAGTTTAGAACAGGCCTGGGCAAAATACAGCCTACATGTTGAATCCAGCCCACCAAGACACCAGATCTGGTGGCAAAAGCAGTGGGGAGCCCCAGGCAGGCACCCCTGCTTGCCCCGCATCCCACACATAAATGTGGCTGCCGGGCTTCCTTTCTGTTTCAATACTGGAGGGGAGGGGGGAAGTTTCAGGAGCTGCTCCACCTCCAATACAATCCCATTGGCCAGTTTCTGACCGGAAGCCAGCAAATGAAAGCTGCTTGTTTTAATAACGGGCAGCCAAAAAGAACAGCACCCTTTCTCCTTGGCTCAGTTATTCAGTGAAGCACATGGCCAGGCAAGCAGGCAGGCTGGCTGGAAAACGTTTTAAAATCTGCAAGCCTTGGCTCTGCAGGCAGGAAAGCTGATTCGGCTGCTGGCTAGTAAGTCTCCTGGCCACAGCCTACCTCTGGCATGACAAGTATTTAGGGTTTGTCTAAATTCAGTTTTCCCAGTGTATCCACACATGCGACTTCAAACCAATTTAAATAGGTGCAAAAGGGCCATGTGGACATGCTCAGTTTAAATTAGGTTTATACTGACAGTTTAATTTGAGTAGGAACAAATTTAAGATAAACTAAAATATGCCACATGTGGACAGAATTAAGAATCTCTATATAGTAGTTTGCACTTGCTTAATGAAACTGGTGAAAGTGTGTGTGGACTATGCCTGATACACTTGATTTCTTATACTGAAAAAAGAATCTGGATTAGAAAGCATTCTTCTGGCTGAGGTTTTATGGTTTATTTTATTTAATTTCTTCTCTATCATTTAATTGTTTTATTGTGTCATATAACTTCCTTATTGTACATAAAAATGGCCTGCCTATTTCCTTTGTACATCCGTTAAATTAAAAAATATTCTGGGACTTATAAATGTACCTCACGTTTTTTAATCTGTTTACAGCTATTCCATAAACAAAGGCTAAATGTAATAATAAAATACAAGTTATGAACAGTTTGCTTTACTGCTCCCCCTAACAAAAAAACAGGTCCCAGTCTTGCCTGATGGATTCATTGATTCCCCAAAGCAAGCGTTCACAAAGCAATTATTTTGGTGGTTTCAAAGAGTGGCTATCAACTCTCCCCGGTGGCTGCTCTGACAGTTTTTCCAAACCCAAGCCCTGCAACCTCAAGATGAAGCCCAGAACCAGCATCCAGAAGCTGAGGCTCAAAGCTGGTTGAGCCCTATGAGCCTGCAGCGGTGCTGCCCAGAGACCCCTGGTGACTGTCTGGTGCAGAGCACTGATCTCTTTCTGGCAAACACCAAGGTAACCAGAAGTAACAGCTGGGTGCTGCAGAGAGGGACCACTGCTTTGCACATCTCTCCACGCTTCTCCCTTTCATCTCCACCGAGGAAGCTGTTGTGGCTACAGAAAAATCCCTTGGTGACTACAAGCAAAAAATGCTTCCATGAAAGCAGTTCTTATTTTTGCACTCAAGTATGATTCAAAACTTATCTTAATACCCCATAGAGCCCCATGTAAAAACACCATTGACTGATGTCAGATCAAGTTGCTTGAGAGCTGACAACATCACAGGGTAATGACACTCCACTCTAAGCCCATGTTGACAATATGGGCAATGCAGCAACATGGGTATAGCACCATAGCTATGCCGCTGTTGCCCTCAGTGTAGTTCATGGAATCATAGATCTAGAAGGAACCTTGAGGTGTCATCACGTCCAATCCTCTGCACTCAAGGGGTCAACAGGTTTGCCAGGCCCCTGGGCATCAGGAGTGAGGCTACAGCTATGCTCTCCCTGAAGGGGTGGGGCTTCAGACAGAAGAGGTGAGTGTGGAACAGCCAATCCCATGGTGCCTGAAGCAGGCCATGCTCACTACCTGACCTCTAGCCAGCCCTGACAGCCTCCCAGAGCATTCCACGGGGTGCTCCAGTTGTGACTGCAATGGGCTGGGGCTCCAGCCTCCACTGCTTCTTTGGTAGCAGCAGCTGGGAGCTCCGAGTCTTTTGAATCACTGGGCCCTGGAGCAATTATCCCCTTTCCCCACCCCAGCCCAGCCAGGCCTCGGAGTAACTGCCCCCTTTACCCCTCCACACACACACACACACGCCTCATCAGAGGGCCTGCCTGTACCTGATCTAAACCATCCCTGACAAATGTTTGTCAAACCTGCTCTTAAAAATCTCCAATGATAGTGTCAAGGTTGTTCCCCACTCTGGGATGATGAATGCAGAAGTGGGGGCCTGCAAAAGCACCCCAAAACCTGATCTCTACAGGCTTTGGTACAAAAACTTCCCCCAAAATCCTAATACCTACTTTGGGAAATAAAAACCGCTGCCACCTCCCAAGTATTACAAGAAAAACCAGGGAAGAGGTCACTTGGGAAACCTCCTCCCTAAAAACCTCCTGGTTTGAAAAAGAGCTTGAAAAAGAAAAGAGAAAATACAAGCTGTATGCTTAGTTAGAGGCATGCAGATATCCACAGACAGATTTTCCAGGATGCAGAAATGAACCAATACCAGGTTAATTAAAAAAAAGAAAGAACTTTTATTATCCAAAACAATGCTACTGTTGCAAGCATAATGACAGATGGGAAAAAGTCACCAATTAATATACTCATGGGGGACCCCATGGGCTCAGGACTTAGTTACAAAAGAAAGGAAAAACCCACTTTTAACAGCACAGACATCATTTCCACATTCCCAAACCAGAAAAAGAATAAAACCTGGTCGATTTATCTAGTCTTTATCCTACTTACGCATTAGGTAAGAGTCTTTTTCTTGGAGAGGGACATGACTTCTGCCTCGCTCAGTATCTAGAGAGCAAACGGGATCAGAGACAAAGGAGGGAAAACCCAAACATTCCTTTGTCTCAGTTTGAAATCCCTACCTGCATTTCTATTGGCTGACCGCTACCTGGCTAGGTACAGGGGACATAGTTAACCCCTTAGGGTACGTCTACACTAAAAAGTTAGTTCGAACTAACTTAATTCGAATTAGTTAATTCGAACTAAGCTAATTCGAACTAACGCGTCTAGAACTAAAAACTAGTTCGAATTAGCATTTTGCTAATTCGAACTAGCAAGTCCACATTGAGTGGACTCTGAACAGGGCTTAAGGATGGCCGGAAGCAGTGCCGGCAGGGCATAAAAGGAGGACTTAGAGCATGGAGATGCTGTCTCAGGCTAGCCGCGGGCTGCGCTTAAAGGGTCCCGACCCCCACCCCGGACACACAGTTCTAAGGGGTGCCCCGCTTGCAAAGAAGTTCTGGCTTGGAGTGCCCGGAGTACCCACACTGGGCACATCACACCACTCGACCATAAGCCCGGCTGCACTTGCCGCAGGCTGTCATCTGGGGAGAGGGGGCAATCGGGGGGCTGCAGGAGAGTTTCCACCCCCAGAAGCCCGCAGAGCCAGCCCAGTCCTCCCCATCGGGGGCTCGTACCCCATTCCTCCCTCACCTCCTTCCACTTACCCTTCCCTAGCCCCCCTTCTTATTGATGTACAAAATAAAGATAACGTTTCTTCCAACATTGACTCTGTCTTTATTGAACAAAACTGGGGGAAACTGGGAAAAGGAGGTGGGAGAGGGGAAGAGAAAGGCTGGGAGAGGGGAGGGCAACTAACATGATCAGAGGTTGGGAACAGGTCCCAGATGAAGAAAGGCTACAGAGACTGGGACTGTTCAGCTTAGAAAAGAGGAGACGGAGGGGGGACAGGATAGAGGTCTCTAAAAGCAGGGGTTGGGTGGAGAGGGTGCATTCATAAAAGTTCTTCCTGAGTTCCCATAAAGAAGGACTAGAGGACACCAAAGGAAAGGAATGGGTAGCAGGTTTCAAACTAGTAAGAGAAAGTTGTTCTTCTTCACAAAGCAAATAGTTAACCTGTGGAACTCCTTGCTGCAGGAGGCTGTGAAGGCTACAACTAGAACAGAGTTGAAAGGGAAGTGAGATCAAGTCATGGAGGTTGGGTCCATGGAGTAGTCTTAGCCGGGGGTAGGAGTGGTGTCCCTGCCCAAAGTTTGTGGAAGGCTGGAGAGGGATGGCATGAGACAAATGGCTTGGTCACTGTCTTCAGTCCATCCCCTCCAGAGTCCCTAGGGTTGGCCACTGTCGGCAGACAGGCTACTGGGCTAGATGGACCTTTGGTCTGACCCAGGACGGCCATTGTAAGCTCAGGGCTCAGGGTCGGGGGTCTCAGTGGACCCCCTTGATTTTCATGCACACCTGCTCTTGGGTGGCCAGGCTGGCAGCTCTCCTGCCCTAGACGGCCACTTTCCTGTGCCTAGTGCGGAGATCGTGGATGAGATCCACGATGTCTGCACTAGCCCAGGAAGGTGCCCGCCTCTTGCGGTCCAGGGCAAGCTCCCGGGAGCCGCCAGCCTGGTCCCGGGAAGAGGGGGTGGGCTGGGGGACATCGGGTGGGTGGCTCTGTGCCGTGCCAGGTGCAGGGTCTGCTGGCTGGGTGCTGGCAGGCTTGCACCTGGCACGGGCACCGTAGCCAACCCGTGCCCCTTTAAGGGGTCCGGGGCCGGGAGGGGGGCATAGAGTTTCCCTGGTGTTGGCCAGAGTGGCCACCAGGGAAACCTGGGGAGGGCTAGCCTCCCACTAGTTCGAATTAAGGGGCTACACACCCCTTAATTCGAACTAGCTAGTTCGAACTAGGCTTAATCCTCGTAAAATGAGGTTTACCTAGTTCGAACTAAGCGCTCCGCTAGTTCGATTCAAATTCGAACTAGCGGAGCGCTAGTGTAGCGCCTATTAAAGTTAGTTCGAACTAACGTCCGTTAGTTCGAACTAACTTTGTAGTGTAGACATACCCTTAGTCCCCAGGCTTCTGGCCAATCCTCATGGTTATAACAGATGGAAATTTCACAACATCCCTAGACAATTTATACCAGTGCTTAGTCACCCTACATTTAGGACGTTTTTCCCAATGTCCAACCTAAATCTCCTTGGCTGCTATTTGAACAAATTTTACCCTGTCATCAGAGGTTAAAGAGAATACATTTTCTCTTCTTTTTGTAACAACCTTTTAGGTACTTTAAAGCTGTTGTCCCCACACAGTCTTCCTTTTGCAAGACTAAACAAACCAAAGTCTTTCCGTCCTCCCTCATAAGTCATATTTTCTAGACCCGAAATAATTTGTTACTCTTCTCTGGACCTTCTCCAATTAGTCCACATCTTTCCTGAAATGTGGTGCCCAGAACTAGACACAATACTCCGTTTGAGTCCCAATCAGTACAGAGTAGAGCGGAAGAACTACTTCTTGTATCTTGCTTACAACACTCCTTTTAGCACATCACAGAATGATGTTTGCTTTTTTTGCAACAGTGTCACACTCTGAACAGTGTCCCTTTCTGAAGAACTCCTTCCTTGGGAATCATTTCCCATTTTGTATTTCTACACTTGGCACAGCTTCAGCACTCAGGGGCATGGATTTTTCACCCCCTTGTGCATGATAGCTATGGCCATCCATTGTGCAAATATTGATTAGCTGGCACAAATGGTCCCTTCTTAAACAGATAATAGTGATAATGGAATAATAGTTTTCATGATTCTAAAGAAAGGAAAGAGGGAGAGCAGCAGAAAAGGACAATTGAATTGAGAAAGGCCTATAACATCTATGGGGGGAGGAGTTAAGGAGGGCTTCCTGTCTTTAATATTAAAGACATAACAGCACACTATCCTGGTGTGAAAACAGATCTAACAGTAGGAAGCAAATATGACTCCATCAGGAGCTCTTTAATGATCTGAAAGGAATCCTGCCAAGTGTGGAAAAATGGACAAATTGCTAAGATTGAAAGAACACCACAAGCATGTAGGGACAAAATCAGAAATGTTAAGGCACACAATTAGTTACACCTAGCAAGGCACACAGAGAACAAGAAGTGGTTCTACAAATGTATTAGGAGCATGAGAAATATGAAGGAACATATACATCCACTCCTTAAGTAGGGAAGGAAAGCTAATAAGGGGTGACATCAAGAAGACTGAGAAGTTTAATGCTTATTTTGCTTTAATCTTAATAATAAAAATTATGGGTGACCAGATACTTAAAAGAATTAATGATAATGACAAGAGGGAGAGAACAGGTCAAAGAATATTCAGATGTACTAGATTTATTCAAGCCATCAAGAACTAAGGAAATTCATCCTAAGGCACTTAAAGAGCTACCTGCTTAGCAGTCTCAGAACCATAGGCTATCAATTTTGAGATTTTATGGAGGACAGATGGGGTCCCAGGTGACTTGAGAAAATGACTTAAAAAGGGGAAGCTAGGGAATTTTAGTTCTGTCAGCCTCACTTTTATACCTGAAAAGATAATGGAACAAAATATTAATCAATTTGTAAGTATCTAGAGGATAATAGAGTTAAGGAATTGCCAATATTCATTTGTCAAGAACAAAATCATGCCAATCCAACCTAATTTCCTTCTTTGACTGGGTTATTGACCTATTGACTAGGGAGGAAGCCGTATATGTGATAGCTCTTGATTTTAGTAAGACTTTTGACACAGCCCCACACGACATTCTCATAAGCAAACTTGGAAAACATGGTCTAGGGAAATTACTACAAGATGGGTGCAAAAGTTGTTGAAAATGTACACTCAAAGAGTAATCAGTGCTTTGCTATGAAACTGGGAGGAATTATTTAGTGCAGTCCTGCAGGAGTCTCTCACAGGTGTAGTATCATTCACCATTTGTATTAAGGAGCTGTGTAATGGAATGAAGATTCTGCTTTGCAGATGACACCAAGCTGGGAGGGGTGCAATCACTTTGGAGGACAGGGTTAGAATTCAGAATTATATTTACAAATTAGAAAATTGGTCTAAAATCAACAAGATGAAAAAGACAAACAAGTGGAAAGCGCTATACATAGGAAATTAAAACGCAGAGCTACAACACAGGGAATGGTAGTACCACTGGAAAACGTCTGAGAATTATAGTGTATCACAAACTGAATAAGAACCAAATAGGTGATGAAGTTTCAAAAAGGGCTACTATCATGCTGGGGCACATTGACAAACACGTTGCATGCAAGAGGTGGGAGGTAACTATCTATATCTACTCCACGCATGTGGGACCTCATAGTGTGTCTAGTCTACAGGGATTTTTCTAAAAAAGTGGCATTTAAAAAAAAATCTTTACCTGCATCTAGACTGCCGCTGCGTTCTGTCGACAGTGAATCAAAAGAACGCGGTGGTTTTGTTGACAGTGGTAAACCTCGTTTTACTAGGAATAACTCTATTTTCAACAGAGATCTGTCGAAAAAAGGTATGTGTGGATGCGGGGAAGCTTTTATTTTTATTTTTTTAAAAGGCCTCCAGGAAGAAGCCCTGGTGGACACTCCTTGCCAGACCTTTCACCTCTATTGTTCCTGCCTGTAAGCCATCTTTTAAAGGCACAGGCACAGGTACACAGGAGTAGCGTTGTGGCACCAAGCCAGCTCCAACCATGACCCTGATTGCTCCTAGTAGGCCCATTATAGCCATGTCACAGGCACAAGCCCCCCACGACCCTCCTGGCCCTTCTAGGGACAGATCCACGCACCAAGCCAGGGGCACCAAATGCTGGGCACAATCATGGTCTGGCCCCAAGATCAATACCCTCTTGGAGCTCTGGTTTGAGGAGGAGTCTCTGTAGGCTCTGCAGTCCAGGAGGAGGAATGTGGATATTTATGCCTAAATAGCCAATGACCTTGCTAAAAAAGGCCACCACCCCCGCACACTAGACCAAGTGAGAGCAAAGGTCAAGGAGCTATGGCGGGGTATATTAGGGCCCGTGAGCGCAGCTCCCACTCTGGGGAAGCAGCACACTACTGTGAGGACCTGGACTGGATCCTGGGGGCAGGAGAACACCTGTCTCCTGAGAAAGTTGTGGAATCTGGGATGGAGACACCTGTGCAGCAGCGGCCACAGCTCCAGGATGACACCCCAAAGCACCAGCAGCTCCAAAAGGAGAAGGAGGAGGAGGAGGACACCAGAAACAGAGTGACCCTCACCCTGGAGCCAGTCCCTGACATGCAGGAGGCCTCCCAGACAACTTCAGACAATGGGGAGGGAACATTAGGTGAGTGCTGTGAGGGTCCAACACTCCCAGGAAAGGGGAGGCAGGAGCAAAATGGATGATGCAGTACTGTGCAGTACTGTGATGTGTCATGCTGATCACAGCCTGGGGGGGGGGGGGGGGCTACACACATGGCCAACTGCAGGGACGGCCGTCCTACCCCTGCACCCGCATGGGTGCGAGGCACCACCTGCTCCTGCAGACAGTGATGCCAGGTGCAGGCATGGGTTGGGGATCCTGGGATGGCCATGCAGCTTCAGGCCTCTCAGCAACCTGTGGGAACCCCAACTGTGGCCTGGCACTTGTCTGTGCTGCTTGGTCATGGTGTGTGTGGGGGGAAGGAGGGGGCGCAGGGTGGTGACCTGCGCATCTTCTGGGCTCCAATAAGGCTGTGGCTTCTGGCCAGGCCATATCACACCTTGCTGAGACCACATCAGCATCCCCTGACTCTAGAAGAGAGGCACTGACTGCTGAGAAGGAGGGCAGGCCCTCTCAGGGAAAGTGTGATCGTGCATGACTGATGACTTTTCTCTCTTATCCTCCACAGCCGGACCAGCTGTCCAGGAGAGGTGCGCCACTCCTGTCCCACCACCCAGATGGCTGCATGAAACCCGTCGGCACTAGTGCACGTACCTGGACCTGACGCGCCAGTACATGTTAGTCCTGCAAGGGAAGCAGGAGACATTTACGCAGAGGATGCAGGCAGAGGCAGAGCGGCGCAGTCTATTGCTGGATGATTTCGTCCAGCAGTGCACTGCAATTTGCACTATTATCCAGGAGGTGATGGCCTTCCCCGTTCCTGTGCCTGTTCCTGCTCATCTTGTCCTCCCTCTCCCCACCTGAACCCCTCATTCCCTTCCCTCCCCACCTCTGTCCCCCCCACTGCCTGCCATCCCAGACCCTGATGCAGCCCCATCTCCTGCCCAGCCCCATACTGTCCCAGGATGCATACACAGCCGTCTCCGAGCAGGCCCCCATACCTACGATGGCAGGACCTATTCATCCAGGTGGCACCCTGAGCCCTGAGCCCTGAGCCCTGAGCCTTCCTCCCCACTGCCAGGTTTACATCTCTCTTCCCCACTTCCAGGTTTACAGCCCCTATCTCACCAGTGAGAGTGAGTGAAGGAAGCACTTTAATTTGTTAACGAAAAATTTTTTTTTCATTACAAAAGAGTTATACTGTTTGTTACATACAACTGTGCAATAAATTGAAAGCAGTTTGTAAACCACACCTGTTTCTCTTCTCTGTGTATGTATACAAAATAGGGAAGGGTTGGGTTTCTGGGGGAAAGCACTGGGAGCATAGAGCAAACCCACATTTGGAAGGCCCTGGGAAAAGTCATTGGGCTCCTTTGGAGAATCTCTCCCTCAGGACTTTCCGAATGCACAATCCCGACTGGTGGGCTTGGCGGATGGCAGCTGTCTGGGGCTGCTCAATCTGCCTCCCCTCCACATCAGCCTGTGTCCCCCTTTCCTCTCCACCTTTCTTTTCCTCTCCACCAGGTTTTGCAGCACACAACAAGCAGCAACCACCTCCGGGATGTTGCGTCCCCGTGTCTAGCCGAGTGAGCAGGCATCTAAATCTGCCCTTTAGATGGCCAAAGCTGCACTCTACCTGGAAGCAAGCCCGATTCAGGTGGGAGTTAAAGAGTTCCCTGCTCATATCCAGATGTCCCGGGAATGGCTTCATGAGCCAGGGCATAAGGGGATAGGCCACGTCAGCCACGATGCACGTAGGCATCTTCACATCCCCGACTGCATAGTTTCTCTCCGGAAAGAATGCCCCAGCCTGCAGCCTGCGGTACAGGTCTGAGTTCCAGAATACGCGGACATCATGTGCCCGGCCTGACCACCCCACACAAATATCAGTGAATTGTCCCTGGTGGTCGACCAGGGCCTGCAGCACCATGGAAAAGTAGCCCTTTCTGTTAATGTACTGGGCTGCTCAATGGGGTGGTGCACAGATCGAAATGTGAGTCCCATCAAGTGCTCCACCGCAGTTCGGAAATCCTAGCCCCGTAAATCCAGCCACTATGGTCTCCAGTTCTCCAAGGCAGACAGTCGTGTGAAGTAGCTCCAAATTGATGGCCGTCACCACCTACAGAAAGGGAGAAATCGAAACACACATAACAGGACATTAGAGGAGTTGTGTGAGCTGATGAGAGGTGCTCCCCCATCCCTCCCCTCCCAGACCCCAAGAGCCCCCCCTCAGGCAACCTCCTTCCTCCCCCTGCACCACTGCAGGATGAGTCCAGGAGGGCTTCTACCACTTCCACCCCATCCCCCATTCCCTCTGCCCGGTCATGACTGTCCCCCTTTTCTGCCTACCCCCATGGACTGTCCCCAGAAAGTGATTTACCTCCATCAAGACGGCCCCAACAGTAGACCTCCCCAAGCCAAATTGGTGTCCCACCAAGAGGTAGCTGTCGGGGGTGGCCAGCTTCCAGAGGGCAATAGCGACCTGCTTCTCCAGGGGATGGCAGGCTGCAAGTGGGTGTCCTGGCATTGTAGGGCAGGGGCAAGCCAGGCACACAGCTCCTGGAATGAGGATTTCCGCACACGGATGTTTTGGAGCCAAGTCTGGTCGTCCCACTGCTCCATAACAAGACGGTTCCACCAGTCTGAACTGGTGTCCAGCCTCCAAACTCGCCTCTGCAGGAATAAGTTTGGTGGCAAGGGCAGTGGGGCTGCAGCCCAAGCGATGGGCTCGAAGCTGGGTTCTGAATCCAGATCTGGTATGAACATCAGGACAGTGTCATGAAGATGCAACAGAACTTCCAGCATCACAGTGTGGGGGCCATCACCTGCCACGGGGCAGCTCCAACTCCATGGCAAAAAAAAAAAAAAAAAATTAAAAGCACAAAAACCAATCAGGAAAGTAACTACTGTGGTGTCCCAGAAAGCAGGGCACTCAAAGCAAGCACTGCAGAAGCTTTGCTGTCCCTCTAGGAGGTAGGCAAGCCAGCTGCAGGAGCAGAGCAATGGCTGTTCAGTGGGGTGCCTTTAAGCATGCGTCTCTGCAAAGGGCATGCAGCCGCACCAGGAAGTAAATGCTGCCCCCATGACCTGGCAGAAGTGGTTCTGGGTGCCTTTTTCTTTTCGAAACAGTGTCCAGCAGTCTGGATGCTCTTTTTCAAAAAAGCGAATCGCTTTTTCGATCCACATAATGCAATCTAGACACTCTTTTTCTAAAGAGACTTTTTCGAAAGATATTTTTGAAAGAGTCTCTGTTGAAAAAGGCATGTAGTCTAGACGTATCCTCAGCTATGTCCTGCTCTGGGCTCCACACTTTCACAGAGGTATGGACAAACAGGAGAGAATCCAGAAGAGAGCAACAGATATGATAAACTGTTTAGGAAATCTGACCAGTGAGGAAAGGTGACAAAACCTGGATAGGTTTTGACCTAGAAAATAAAACAGGGGATATGGGGAATCTAATAACAGTCTTCACATATTTAAGAGCTATTATAAAGAGGACAGTGATCAACTGTTTTCAATGTTCATTAAAGGTAGAACAAGAAGTCATCAGTTTAATCTGCAGCTAGTGAGATTTAGATTAGATATTCCCTGGGGTAGCTTGTTTGTGTGTGAGGGAGTGAAAGATAGTTAAGCACTAAAATAGGCTTTCAAGAGAGATTATAGAATCCTGTCACTGGAGGCTTTTAAGAACAGTTTAGACAAACTCCTGTCAGAAATGGTCTGGTCTATTTAGTCCTGCCTCAGCACAGAGAACCCCTTGAGGTCCTTTCCCTCCCTGCATTTCTATGTTTCTATGCATTTTACCACCATTTATTGATTTTAATGTGCCTTGTCATTAGAGCTGAAATTTTATTTTTTCATCAGAAAAGCTGCTCATCGGACAAAAGGGAAAGCAACTTCAAATAATTGTTTGCTTTGCACAGGATTTACATATCACATGCTGGAATGCTGCATAATCAGAACAAGATGGGTACTGAATATTCTGTATAAAAAAAAATCTACTTCTCACTGCTCTCAATTTCCACCATAATAGCCGAGGCAGCTGAATTTAAGGGGATTCCATCAAAGATGATCTAGGTCATTTTCATCTTAGCTACAGGATACTCCCTCCATATACTGAGATTCACCCAGAGTCTTTCACGATAGTTATTTTTAGTTTGATAGTTCTGAGCTTACTTGGAGTTTTTGAGTTGGGCTCAGAGTAATAGATAAGAGTGACATAACTTTGTGACATCTGGAGCTACACAGTGAGTCAGTCTTGGCAGTAAGCCAGAAATTGTATGTATTTTCAAGGACTGTTCCTGTGCCCATTGAAATAAATGGCAAAGCTCCTGCTGACTTCACGAGTGTAGGTTCTGGCTCTTCATGGGAAGGAGTGAGAAACTGGAGTCCTGATAAAAATGCTACCTAACATACATGGCCATATTAATATTTTAGTTAATACAAAAAGACAGGTTCTTTGATCACCCTATGCATTATCAGAGGGCACAATTACAACTTTTATCATTTTACCTTTACAAGTATTTATCTTTACCCTAGAATTTCCATTTCTACTTATATAGGCAACTAGGTAGCCCTATATACTTGCAAATTCAAAAAGAAAAAGATTTCAGTGACAGTCACTGTACATAGCTCTTTAAGCACATATAAATTCTATAACCACCCTTCCACTGAGACTCAAGATAGCCGAGAGTTCTAAGAGTTGTGGGCTTTTTGTTGAAGACAAAATTAAAGCTTGCAAAAATATATCTTTTTTTTTCTAAATTGCCATTTTCATATAGATGAGTTTAAATAATAAGCGGAAGACTAACACAACCCTTGTCTTATTACTGCCATTTTCTAACACCTACAGATTATATTTGCAAAGATGTGCAAATGCAATACGCTTCTAGAATAGTTGGAATGTAAATGTTAAAATATAGAGATGGGAATGTACTGAGTTAGAAACACAGTAGACATATCAGTCCTTTTAGCTTTTTAGAGAAAGAGATATGTGGCAAGATCACAAAAACTGAAGTCTTAACAAACACTTAAGTTTATGGTAAAGGTTAACCATAAACCTGTGTTCAGAAGAACACAGGTAGTGAGAGTTAGCATACAACTTCAAAAATAGTAACATTAAATAAACCTTAGTTTATGTTTCATTGTGCCTAGAAATAATCTCCTTTTTCATAGGGAGATCATCACACAAACGAACTTCATCCCCGGGATATCCAGGGCTATTTGGACCCACCTGCCATTATGACTCAGCAGCAGTAATTATCCCGGAATCACATTCTCTATGGGAAGTTTCACTATATGAATGTAAAATGACTCAACAGAAGAATCTAGCATTCTCACAGAAGGGTTTTATTTCCTCTTCTTGAGTCTGCCCATCTGTTTCAGGTACCCTTTTATGAAAACTAAGAACACTAGAAGAGGAGACTGAATATTTTCGGTGTACTGGGTAATTAGGAATATGGTTCTGTGCTCATAACTTGTTCATGTCAAAGTGTAGTGGGCATGTATTTACATAACAATATTTGGTAATCTACCATATACACTATGTTCTTCTGGCGTTAAATAAAATAAATAAATAACAAGGAAGGGTTAGGCTTCTGGAGTCAAGCAAAGACAACACTGAAAGTAGGACCCTCCCTAAATGCCCCATTTCATCAGCAGTGTGCAGGGGAAAGGGAGGCCACATGGCCTTCAGATACTTAAAGCAATTTGCTAATTGGCCCTGTAGACGGATTGGCTTGGCTTGGTTTTGCATGACTCTTTTCTTTGGGGAAACTAGGGTGGCTGGAAATCACATGAGTGTGGTAATAATGGCACATGATGGCTAGGGTACCTGGATAGAGGAGAGAAGGGGGGCAAATGAGTTTTTTGGAGAATAAAATGAAAAAACAAACTAGCAAGATGGGTAGCTGTCTAACATCATCTCACACATTTTGCTTTGTGTGATATCAGTGGTACTCTTGTCTATTTAGATTGCACATCTTCAAGAGCAAGAAATGTGCCCTAAGTACTGTTTTGGGCTTTTGGGCAGTAGAAATAGTGAAATTATATATTTTAAATAAGCTTCTAAATCACCATTATACTAAAAGTTCAGTGATTATGTTTCAGATGACGCTGACACCTAAATTAATCATCCTGAGCCAAGCAATATTTACACTTGCCCAAAAACGAAAGAAAGGATTTTGCTTACCAGTTTCTGTGAAACCAGATTTCCCTGACATAAGGACCTGTGATGCTGACCAAAGTCATTAGCCAGGCCTATGCAACAAGCAGCACAGCAGATCTATGGGAAACCAACCACTCAGATTCCTGAACTTGAGAGGATACAAGTGAGAAAGGACTTGTGGGTCCAGCTGGGCACTAGCCTTTAGACAGGGAAACCCCGTCAACCAAGGAGTGTGTCTAGACTGGCAAGATTTTGCACAAAAGCAGCTGCTTTTGGCAAAAACTTGCGAGCTGTCTACACTGGCCGCTTGAATTTGCGCAAGAGCACAGACTTTGTAATGTACAACATCAGTGCTTCTTGCTCAAATACTTTCACGCTCCCACTCGGGAAAAGCCCTCTTGCGCAAGACTACTGTTTTGCGCAAAAAAGTCCCGATGGCTAAAATGGCGATTTGGGCTTTCTTGCACAAAATCGTGTCTAGACTGGCCATGGATGCTTTTGTGGAAAAGCATCCATGCCAATCTAGACGCGCTTTTGAGGAAATACTTTTAACGGAAAAACTTTTCCGTTTAAAGTATTTCCGCAAAATCATACCAGTCTAGACGCAGCTAAGAACTATATCCAGTCAGTTCTTTAACCTAATCAAAATTACTCTATCGTGATATTGGATACCAAAGACAAGCTCAGGTGGAATGTAACCAAACAACCCCACTGCTTTTTGCCTTAGCTTGAAAGAGGCAAATCTCGGACTTTTGAGTGAAGTTTGCAAACTACCCTAACCTAGTAGCTGACTATCTGCCCCAGCAGCTTCCTGATACTTTTACCATTTTTTCAGTGAGAACAAGAAAGCAGCTCCACAGCCTAAAACTATGAGTACATATGCTCATCTACCACAAAATATTCCTGTTGCTAAGAGTTACCTTTGATATGATTGGATTCTTCAGCAAAGTTTATTGTCACTTTATGCAGTAAGGAGATAGATGAATATCTGCTTTAATGTTCTGGAGCCAGCAGTCAGTGACAGATTTTTAATTCATTCTTAATAATATTTACTATCTCTCTCCACATATTTACAAGTATCCATATGCATTTGACTATGTGATTGTGTAGCTGTCCCTGAAATGCTGATGTACTGCTACACCAAAGAAGCAATATGTCCATATTGCAAATACAATACAAAAATGTGATTTCTCAATAGTAAATGATACCATTGATTGCTACTTTGTTAGCCAATTGTTTTATTTACTCCTTTAATAAAATTCATTATGTATTACAGTTAACAGCTTTTGGGACTTTCATTGGTTCAATAAAGAGAAATATTTGAGTATTCATAGAGTAAGCAACTTTTAGATATTTCATTCAATCTTTATATAACTAGAATCATAGAATGATGAAGCTGGAAGAGACCTCAGAAAGGCATTGAGTCCAACCCCTTGCCCAAAGCAGGACCAGCCCCAACTAAATCATCCCAGCCAGGGCTTTGTCAAGCTGGGACTTAAAAACGTCTAGGGATGGAGATTCCAACACCTCCCTAGGTAACCCATTCCAGTGCTTCACCACCCTCTGAGTGAAATAGTTTTTCCTAATATCCAACCTAGACCTCCCACACTGCAACTTGAGACCATTGCTCCTCATTCAGTCATCTGTCACCACTGAGAAGAGCCTCTCTCCATCCTCTTTGGAACCCCCCTCACTCTTCTTTTCTGTAGACTAAATAAGCCCAAATCCCGCAAGGTATGTCTACACTTGCACCCTACTTCGAACTAGGGATGCAAATGCAGGCATTCAAAATTTCAAAACAACTCCCCTTATTTCAAAATAACAAGGCAAGTGTCCATACTACCAAGCCTGTTATTTCAAAATAAGGGGTTTGTTATTTCAAAATAATAACTCCTGGTTTTGAAGAGGATTAAGCTTATTTTGAAATAATTATTTCAGGAGTTATTATTTCAAAATAACTTATTCGAAAATGACCTAGTAGCGTAGACATAGCCTGGGTGTCCTCACCATTGTTTCTTTCCTTATTGTGATGCTGGCAGACCAGGTGCCAGCTCGTGCCCAAGCCTCCAGCCCTAATGAACACTGATAAAGGCATAATAGAAAACTAGTCTTGCTTACTCATAAGTTAGTATAGTCAAAACAAATCTAGTGCTCTAAGAATGCATTTAGGTTACGTCTAGACTGCAAGCCTCTTTCAAAAAAGAGCATCTAGACTACAACCAGTACTCTCAAAAAAGCAATCCGCTTTTTCAAAAGAGAGCACCTGGTCAGTCTTTTGAAAAAGCACAGTTTGTATTACATAGAGCATTTTCGAAAAAAGGCATTATTCCTCGTAAAATGAGGTTTTCCACAGTCGAAAAAACTGCCACGTTTGATTTACTTTCAAAAGAACGCGGCAGCAGTCTAGACGCAGGGGAAGTTTTTTTTAAAAAAGGCCACTTTTTTTGAAAAAACCCTGTAGTCTAGACACACCCTTAGGGTACGTCTAAACTACATGGCTCCGTCGACGGAGCCATGTAGATTTGTTGTTTTGGCAAAGGCAAATGAAGCCGCAATTTAAATGATCGCGGTTTCATTTAAATCTACATGGCTGCCGCGCTGAGCCGACAAACAGCTGATCAGCTGTTTGTCCTTTCAGCGCGCTAGTCTGGACGCTCCCCTGCCGACATCAAAGCCCTTTGTCGGCAGCCCTGGTAAACCTCATCCCACGAGGAATAATGGGGCTGCCGACAAAGGGCTTTGATGTTGGCAGGGGAGCGTCCAGACTAGCGCGCTGAGTGGACAAACAGCTGATCAGCTGTTTGTCGGCTCAGCGCGGCTGCCATGTAAATGTAAATGAAGCCGCGGTCATTTAAATCACGGCTTCATTTGCCTTTGCCTATAATCCTAATCTACATGGCTCCGTTGACGGAGCCATGTAGTCTAGACACAGCCTTAGTGTTTAGTCTTTATGGAATGCTTGTAGGATGCTGCTGTATTAATCTTACTTATAATATCTGTATCCTATGCAGTAAGGTAATACTTAGTGTTTGTTCTATAGATGTAAAATGTTTATTTTGAAATTCAAACAAACAAAAATGCAGCTACTGAAAAATGCTAGATTCCAGCAGAAAATGTTATCTGCTGCCTATCATGAGGACTATTGAATCCAATGCCATTGTGGAACAAAGACTTTGTTCATTGCTTCCCCTGCCTATCCATGAAGAGGTTATGGGGGCAGAAGAACTAGTCCCATCAGATTGGATTCTAAAGAACATAAATCTCCGACCAGAAGGAATTAAAGTCTTTTATGCTATCTGGACTCTGAGGGGTAAAGATTCCTAAATGTAAATAAGAAAGCCCCGAGATGGTTGGCACAGATCACCCCCAAAGGATATATAGAGCAGCTTATTACAGAAGTTATTACCTTTTAAAATCCAAGATAGTAACTCATTTGTGTGTTTGCGCTTACCTCCTTTAACCTCATAAACACTATTTGTTTTTCCTAGTTAATAAATATTTTTTTGGTTTATCACAAGTGTGACTACAAGTGCTGTCTTTGGTCTGAGATTTGATATACAACTGACCAGTCTATGGGACAGAGTTACCTAAATGTTGTTGAAACAAAATACAGGACTATGTAGCACTTTAAAGACTAACAAGACTAAATGTTGTTGTGATTTTTGGTGTAAGTGGGTGGCAAAGTGGGCTGGAATGCCCCAAAGGACTGAGTGTAACTCCTTTATAAGACAGATATCAACCCAGTTCACACTTGTTACTGAGATGATGTAATCTAATTATTGAGTGTACTATCAGTTTGGGGCTTATGTCCTACTTCTTAACTGTCTGGCAGAAGGGTGCTATTCTAATTTGTGAGCCACTCCAGATCAGTTCAACCCTGATTCACACTACTAAATGGTACAGTGCAACCATATAAGTTACACAAACATGAGTGAAGATATTTTTACGGATGCAACTCTAGGGGACGAGAAATCCTTTGTCTGATTTTGTCATTAATAATACTTGAAAATATCACTGTCTGAGAAAACATTTGTGGATATGAACAAAAGCTGAGCTGGCACTATCAAATGGCTGGGTGTGAGACTCACATTTAATTTCAGACCACAGAGAAGGAAATACTACTAACTAAAAATACATTTTACTCTATATTCCTATCCTCTATAACTATATTTATGTGTTCATACATATAAACTCACAGTGTATTTGGATTGCCACACTATTTGCTTGATTCAGTTGAAGCCATGTGACCCAAAATCTCTACAATCTCCATTTTGTACAGGTCCCTTCTTGAGCATTGTGTTTACAAGAATGAAATAGGGCCACCCACATTATTGCTGGAGCTTCATTGCTTGCCAAAAGTTATGTGAAAAACTTTCAGGAGCAGGTTCAATGGGAGGAAAGGAGCAGTAGAGAAATTTGAAGCTGATTATTATGTGAGCATGTGTCGGGGCCCACTCAAATGGAGTGAAGCTTCCGGTTGGAAGGTGATCTGTAATTCTGTATCCATGTTTCTCCCAGCAAGAAGGTTCCACATAAATTGTGAAAACATGAAGAATACATTATAGGGCTTTGTTGCCTTTCCACTTTTAATCCCCAACCTGGACCCAGCCCTGGATTCAGTCCAGCAGAAGTATCTAGGATACAGCATGCTAACAAGGTCTACAGAGGACAATTAGAACATAGCATATTAGAGAGCTATACATATCACACCTCTCTAGTGTTCTTTGCCACATCATCTAGACAAATGCTAAGTATTAGCTATTTCTTTGGGTAATTGTAGGGCACGGGATTTGGGGTTTTTTTTAGAATTCCCAGAAGCAGCAGATTTTGAGGGGAAACTGAAGGAGGATAGAGGTTTTATGGGTTAGTTTGGTGATGTTATTCCAACCATAAGAGCGGAATGGGTGGAACTCCCGATGCTTGTGAGAGAAGTGGGCCAATAGGCAGTCAAAGCTGGCATACTTAATGGAGTGGAGATGTGAATTAGTACTGCAACAAGTGAGGCTAAGACATTACTGAACTTGATACTGTTAAATACTGTAAAATAGGGCAAAACAGTAGAGAGATTCAAATGTGTCT